>NW_025763633.1:600000-938801 GCF_021052385.1 Filobasidium floriforme | reverse complement strand
GCGGCGGGGACCTCGGACAGCTTGAGCGACCAATTCTACCCAACGGGATTTCGCACAACGACATCGCAAACACTTTACATCAGAGGATACACGGCTTTCAGAGTCTTACCAGGTGGGAATGATCAAGACAGGCTTCTGTCACCGCAATCGGACAAGATGGGATTCGTATATTCCATTTTGATCACGTACAGCAGCAAACAGACGTCGCGATCAAAACGCACGCTCTTGGCGGACAACATTCCCTATCGACCTGTCTTTCCCGACATTTCGTCCGTCCTTCTCAACCGACCACTCGCTCGGTCACAGCTCCTTCTTTTGCCCTTCCGTCCAGCAAGACAAGACACACTCCCACTCGCTACTGGCTGCCAAACTCAACAATGCGCAGTGACGACCTGACCAACCAGACGCGCGGAATGCTAAGAGGTTTCGATCAAGAAGAATGAGGGATCCGCGGATACGTAATTATCCTGGAATGTAACGAACCTTATCATGATATGTGACGTAATACATGAAACGTGATCGTTTCTCTCTCCCTCGTATTATCGAGCTGAGTGTGCGTATTCATTGCCCCAAGCCAACGCGATCTGAGATGTCCCGTGATTCAACGTCTAGTCGGTGCCTATACTGAAGCGCATGGAAGACCTGTGCCTCTGCTTGTCATCGCTGAGCGACCCGCTCCTCTCCCCTTCAATCACTAATGTCGCCAACTGTTTACTACTGAAACACAACTATTATGTAACTACGTATCACTCCATATCCACCAATACTACAGTACCCTTCACCCGCAGTTCTACCAGTCATGTCGAGAAGGCCCTCCGCTCTAAACACCAAGCGAACTTCCGGAGGACAATCTTCCGTAAGCCACTTCTACGTTCAACAACCTCATCAGTACCTACCATGCCTCAGCTGACATTCCGTCCTCGTGCCGCCTGGGAGCGAGCGCGGGAAGCAACATCCGGTTCTCGAACGATATCAGAACGTGAAAGCGTACAAGACGTCATATGAGGTGATTCTTGTGCAGCCAGCTCATGCAGAGGGCGATCAAAGGAGGTGACTAACATGCGACCTGATGTCCTGGTATCCCATGTACTCTTGTGTGTATTCACGCAGATATATATGTGCAGCTCGTATGTCAAGGAACTCCGTCACTCCCTTTCAAGTGATGCCGACGCGACCACTTTTTGCGAAAATGGTACCGTCAGAATATGGACAGGACGGTTCTTTCGCGACGTATACCCATACAGACGACCCACCTTCATCGCCATCGGCCGTGATGTCCCAAGAGACGGTCCCCGATTCCGCCTACGGAGATCGACCTGGCCAGGCTGCTCTGACGGATCGTACGATGGGATCATTTCCGGCTCACAATGCCGTTCAGGGCGAAAACAATTCCACCGATTCTGCTTTGACGCAAATCTCTCTTGGCGACGGTTTTGCTCCATACAACTCCCCGGTCATGCAGCATTTTCGCTGGTTGTACCACGACGATGACAGCTTTAAAGCGTGCCGAGACCAGGTAACACAAGGAAGTACTCAGAATCCAGCCTCTGCGCAAACAGGCGGCGAATCTTCTCCCATTCCAACGGCTGGAAACGCCGCTGACATCACCAAACAAAACCTCCCCCGTGGTGATGGCCACGTCTCCTCAGCGTCAGTCCAAACGGGTAATGGTGACCACCATGACATGCTGGTGGGCCAGGACCAGGAAAACGGTCCTCCTTCAAGCAGCACAGGAACGACAGAGCTACTCCGGCAGGCAAAAGTCCGGCCGGTCAAGATTTGCGATCAGTGTTACAGACGAAGGATCAGATGTAGTGGTGAGCTCATGGACGTCGGCGAGTGTAAGCAATGTCCGCGATTCAGGGATACTTGTACTTGGGATCGTCGGAACGAACACAATAGGCTGTATCGCGGTAGATTCGTTCCAGGGGAGGCTCAGATTATTGTCTGGGACAGTCGTAGACCTCCGAAATAATGTAGATTGACATAAGACATGACACGATACACGGAACGCGATCGATTGCTTGTCAGATATAACATCCAGCTGGGCCTACGACTGGACGGACCAACAGAATCATTTTGTTTCAGCCTCCTCACCATGTCGATACGGGGACCATGTACACGAATTTAGTTTGGAAGAAAACGTTGTGGAGTATGATCACATTCCCGCATTGCTAGCCCAGGCAGAGAGCTTTGAAAGGAAGCACTGACAATCGAGCTGAATCCTGTCTGGATACTCTGTGTGTAAGTACATGAATGGCGCCGATGAGCTAGCTCGTGCATCAAATGCTCTATTTTATGTCTCACGTTCAGGACACAAAGTTCTTCGGACACCTTCGCCTGCGATCAATGACCAAAGGTCTTACGCGGCCCTTTCGATTACATATAATATGCGATTCCAGATGGACGTATGAGTACAGCCCAGGCGCGCAGGCGCTACATCACAGACGCAGTCGACACACGACGTCAGATTGTCTAGTCATGACACCACTACCCCGATCGGGTGATCATCAAAGGAAGTAACAAAAACATCAGCTTACACCATCATCGCCCTCAGAGGACTAGTTCAAGCCAGGTGGATATAAATTGGCCAATTCCTGGAGGTGCCACATGTTGCTACAGACACGGAGATGACAACTCAATATATTCCGCTTCAACAATATTTGGCCAAGATGCAACTGTCTGACGGCACCTCAGACAGGTTTTCCGCTCAAACGCCCAAACCCTGGGAATATCGCGTCGTTGGTTCGACTCAAGTACGGCAGGGTGACTTGGGCGATGGATCGACGCATATCGCTCAACATAGCGAGTATCCCTGGTCCTATTCTGCAGGTGCGTCGCAGACGGCGACGGACGTTACTGCATGGCACGGTCAGTCCCCAGATCCCTCCTGGTATGGACCGTCTCAAGCGCTCTCCTTAGGTGGAGATCGAATGACAGGGTATGCTCCGATATACGGGGACCAAGTCATGATCAGCGACTTCTCGCAGGGTACGTGGCAATCGATGGGTCCTACCTCTATGCACGGTCAACCATCTATGAGCTCAGCTCTCAATGGTCCTCTCCCCTGGACCCCAGGTCTTGCCCCAGATCTCGACTTTGCGCACAGCACTTGCCCAGTCGCAGAAGAAATCTATCATAAGGGTACAACACAACTAGGTGGCGTCATGGCATCACCAGTCGATCGTCCAGAGACTAAACCGGGATCGATGCCCGGCAAAAGCGTAAGGAAGCCGAGGGGCCGATCTACAGGCCGAATTGCCCAGAGTTGCGATGCATGTAAGCGCTTGAAGAAACATTGCCATAGTGCGACACCTGGTACTGGCAGTTGCCAACGTTGTGCTCGTATCCCTAGGGAATACCAGACTAGGATGACTTGCAGATGGACCAAATGGAAGGCGTCTATGGACAACCGTCATAGAGTCCTCAAAACTGGATCATGAATGCATGTATACCTCGAAATCTGGTAGAGAGATGTGTATGACCGGAATCTCCATACTAGTGATTGTCTCGCCTCGTACTACTGATGCTGTACCTTTAACCGTAAAAAAATGGGAAAACCAGTTTAGAATGATCCTTATCTGTCTCGCGATCGTCATAAAAAAAAACAAGAAATCTGATCACCGGACATGACATATTGCCAGCACTTTCATCGCCTGTTTGCTCATTGGTTCCTTCAAGCCGGATGTTGCTATGCTTCCTGCAAATTCCACGACTGCGTTCAGCGCACCACCGGCGACGGGGTCTATTTTCAAGCATTGACCAGGTTTCATTCCGGCGAATTCAATGGGTATGTCCCACTTCGCTTCTGCTAACGCCAATCCACCGCTATTGGAAATATTCTGCTGCGATACCATAGTTGCTAGAATCATAATCGCTATGATTTTAATGAAGCGAGGACTTCCAGGGATCTCGGGAAGCGTCTGGAGGTAGGCTATGGTCCGCTCCGCACATCATGTACGAGATACAGAGGGAAGGAACGCTTCCTTTCTTCTAGAACGAATAAGCGTGCCAGTGGTCAACGAACCCAGCCTGGCCTGGCCGGCCAACCAAGCACGCGACCCGCCGATAAAAAACAAAATGCTACAAACCTTAATAAATATGGCGTGACGTAATACTTGAAACGCGATCGATTTACCCATCCCCTCTAACTGGTGTGTGGACAAGATCAGCAGGTATAAGACGTCGGATGAGGTGATTACCTCGCAATCTTGACAGGCGGCTGTCAAAGGAAGTATTTATTGCTAGCGTTACTTGAAAGTTCTAAGAATGTGCTGACTCGCGCACATATAAGTAGCTTGACGATAAACTCAGATGCTCTGTTCGATTCCTCTCGAATGCTACCCATGCGATAATTCTGATATCCTCAATCGATCTGCAAGACCTCTTATCTCAACATCCTACTGCAAAGATGACATCATCTGACCATGAACAAGATCATTCTTCTACGATGAACTCTGAGTTTGGCGGATACCAGTATGATGGGTCTAGTTTTCAATTCGAGGTCCCAGCCTATCAAGCCGCCAATCGTCCTGCAATCAGCGCGCCTCCACGACCGTCGATCACGTTGCCGCAAGAAACGTTTCCCACTTCCGCACACCAGGGTCCCATGGCGTATCCTAACTCGAGCGATTCTTCGTACGAGTACTACCGCGGGATCTCTGGAGGGACCCCTTCGATGCTCAGTTACCGTGGTCTGACCATGGGTTATTCGGTGAACGCATCCGTTCCGCCTTACAATGTGGCCGCCAGCAAATGGCACTTGGGAGGTCCTGAATCGACGTACCACTCTCCCAATGTGAATCTTTCTGTTGGCAGAACCGGTCCTTCGTACTACCACTCATTGGACACCCAGTATCTAGCCTCCATGTACAGCTCTCGTCCCAGCTTTCCAGGACACACTGATTATGGTGGACTGCAAAGTAGTACCATGATCTCAGCCTATACGCGAACGGACAGCGAGTCAAGTCCCGTTTCGACGGCTACGAACGGGGTCCGCATCGCCGATCAAAGCCTTTCACCGAACAATGGCCAATCAGAGGCTATGTTTCAACGCCCATTGCGTCAACTGACACCAAAGCTCGTGCTTGCCCAGCCGGCGAGGACCCAACCATCTAACTACGGCCCTATGAATCCGGCGTTAGTCCAGACAAGAAATGGCGATAGCGGCTACCACGGACGGGGACGGAAGCGAGATGCGACAGCCCAGAGCCGGCCCTCCTGGCGCCCCACCCGGCTTGCCACCAGTTGCGATCTCTGTAAGAAACAAAGGGCGAAGTGCGAAAGGAGTGTCCCTGATGAGCAGAGATGTGACAATTGTCGTCGGAGAGCAAAAAAGTGCACATTTCGACAGAGGGACGAGTCGAATAACCGGCCCATGTGGGGAACCACCGTGCCTGGTGAACCTCCTGTATGAACTCTTTGTATCACAAAAACGAAAACACTTCATGTTCTGACGTAGCTTGATTCATGAAACGCGGCCTTCGATGAGCTCGCTGACCAGTCGCGTCGATGTGCTTTTGCCCATGTGAAATGAACCATGACCTTTCGGTGACCGCCTCTACCAGCTCATCCAATCTCGATTTGCAGACTCTAAATTTCTATAGCGCCCATTACTGCATGATACGCGATTCCAGTTGAATGTAAATTCCAAGCACTCCCCCTCCATATGCAGCTCGTCCAGGACGTGAGTTTAGGTGATTATCACGCAATTGCAGCAATCGAGGGGTCATGAAAGGAGGTACTGGAAATGTGGCTCGTCCAGCGTTTCTATCCGAACTCATCTGTATCCATATATACTTCAACAGACCATTTCTTGTAAGAGTGCTCGCAGGCACGACAAGACCTCTTCTTCAATCTAGCAAACATCTAATCCCGTATCTCGACAAAATTCGTCTCAAAATGTCCGAAAGTGATCAGACGACGTACCTGAGGGATGCCTCTACGGTATACAGCGCAGGATCTTACGACTCTCACTATCCGTATCACGCACCTATCTATCAGAACACCATTCCTGCTGCTGCCCCGCCAGATGAAACTCCTTACGCGTGTCCCTCGGCGTCTCAGAACATCATACCTCCCTTCGCATACGATACCCAGACGCTTGAGGCTCGTCCGGGAGATTCCTCCCATCCGCTACAGCAGTGGGCATACTCAAACTCTGGCTACGGTGAACATAGCGATCCTTCTCTGGCCGATTCTTTCGGGGGGTACCCCACGAATATGGATGCGTATCCAACGACAGTTCCCACCTCCGGGTGCAGACGGTCGACCTTGCACCAGCCTTTCGCAAACGATTTCGGAGCGACGTACCCCTCGGAACCGCAGCAGGGGATGCGAATCACCTTCGTCGACAGCTTTGAGAGGGAGCTTGAACGACTGCAGCAGAGCAATACGTCTCAAACTGGAGCAAAGTCTAAACCTGTTCCTGGGTCGGCGGAGTGGGCCAACAAATTCGCCTTACAGAATGGACGGGTCGAAAAGCTCCGCTTTCAGGATGCACCTGTTCAGCATCTGGAGAGCAGGTCAAGCACATCCGCCTTTCCTTCAGAATCGACAGCGCCGCAAACCGCGCTGATGGGGTTTACTGCTGCGGCTTTCGAATACGATGGAGAGATGATGGCACAGGCTCCTCCTTCCCCAATGACGCCGTATTATACCTCCGTATACGAACCACCGACCGCAAATTCGTGGCTTGATGGGTCTTTTCTCCTTTGCCACCTGGATGATCTTACCCTCGACACCATGTATAGCTCTGGTACTGCAGCTCAATGGCTTACACCTACAAACAGGCTTCCACAAACTGTTATGACGACACCAGACCCTGCGCGTTTGGTTCCCACGCCAGCGTCCCCCCAAAACGTCGACAAACAGGGACAACCCAAAAAACGCAGAGGCCGACCGACTACCAAATGCGATCCGTGTCACCGCCGCCGGCGCAACTGTGAGGGCTCAAAAGGAACGGGAAGCTGTGACTTGTGTACACGACTGAGAGATGAAAGAGGAAAAGAAGTTTGTACGTGGAATAAGTGGACGGCGTACAATAATGGTCTTTCCCCCAATTCGAAACCAGGATCAACCATACGTAGACGCTAAGTCGGATGCACCGGCGAGATTCATGGCGGTAGCATCGAGCGATACCACAACGAAAATGATGGCTATACCTTGCATAAGAGGAAAGGCATGGACAAGCTAGGCAACGTCAGGCTCGAACATTGTGGTCAGGATCAGGCTGGTGGAGGTGACCACAGTACTCGTAGTCGGCTGAAGCAAATCTCGTGACTGAAACCCTTTAACTGCCGTGATCGTGTTGTATTTATATATGCCCTGCATGTGACAATGTGGGCATACATTCATATTAAGGGTCTTCCCACTCTATAATACTAGAAATGCAGACGGCATTTGCGCTGTACAAGTAGAAGACCCCTAACTTTGCGACGAAACCCTGCCGTCAGATATGATGTAATACATGAAACGCGGTTTCTGCTCACCGGTCCCTTGGAGCGGAACATCGTCTGCGCAAAAATCACGGGAGCTACCCGCGAGCCCGGTTAAGCGGCGGCCGTTGGCCGACCTATTCAAGGCTTTATCTTTCAGGCATCTTCCCCATTCTATTTCTACACTCTTCGATTGTCCCCCCAATCCCTACCCTCACCCCCTGAGCTGCCAGCGCGCCAGGAGTTGGGCTCAAAGGGTCAACATTCCCAAAGCAGTGACCGGCCACCAATGAAGGGTTCAAAGAGGAAATCAGCTTGTCAAAAGGTCACATGAGGTGATGATATCGCAATCACTGTAGATTGGGGTTATCAAAGGAAGTTATAAAGGCGTCAGCCGATGTCCCTCGTTGTGGCTCTCAGTGAATCCTGTGTCTGCTCATGTATATATGTGTGGTACTCTAATCGCCGCAAGTACCGTATGACCCAATCGAATGATCATTGCATCGAGCGCCTGTCCTCGGTCGGGTCAACTTGAGACTCAACATCACGAAAACATGGCATTCCCGAATCAGCCTTCATACAGCTGGGATACCGACGATCAGAGCTATCCTGTTGGAGTTTTTGATTCACAGAACAGCAATGCTTTTACTCTGGATGCCCATTCCGTTGGAGGTTATTCGATAGGGCCAGAAACCGCGCCTACGAATCTCGCGAATGATATTCAGACTTGGAATCGTCCGGGACGCGCTGCCCATGAGCCTTCCATGGTGTCCCTTCAGACGGGAGCGCCGGATTTTGCATATGGGAGGAGGGCAGCTGTATCTGCACCATTCTCATCTGTAACGGAGACCTTCATCCCCACTGACGATCCATCTGCCTTCAGTCCTTCGCACTACGCATCAGACCAGGTGCATTTCTCAGGACAATCGCAGGAACAGAGCCTTGCCTTTGTGCCTGGCTTCGATACTGGAGCTCAACGGCATGTTCGAATGAACATGGCTGGGCATGTTACACCAAGTTACGGCCATACGAATTCCTCATCGATTACCGAGGGATCGCATGGCAAAATCTTTCGACACTCGCAGCCCAAGGAGAAAGTGGTGGGAGGCAACATCCCATCAGTCATCGATTGTGACGTATGCCAACACTGGGAGCGCGAGTGTGGTGGCCCAAGTAAGACCGGTAGCTGTATTCCTTGCGAGCTGATGCGTAACGGAGAAGGCGCGACAGAAATCTGCACGTGGAATTACTGGAGCACGTATAGAAATATGTGCGACGACCCGGAACCTCGATCATTTGGGCATACGCTCTCTAGTACCTTGAGCTCAGAAGGAACAACCTTGTCTACCCAAACCGCCTTGAAAGTTCCAGAAATGACACCCTACACCTCTGCAAACAGTCGACGATACTTACCTCCTCGTTCGCGCAGTTCTGTTCAAGCGGACTTCTCGAATGCGCAGCCGATCCCATCCGATGATAAATCCTACAACTCCCAGGCGGGGCTTACCTTTTACAGTGGGATGCAATATGGTTATCCCACAATGCAAGCACCTGCGAATTTCTCCCGTGCTCCGAATTCGCAGCCTGCGCAAGGATTGGGAGAATACGTCAATTCATTGGCTCTCAGGAATGCAAAGAAGCCCATTTTGACTGGTCTATCGCCTGACCCGGCTGTACAGCTCGCCTTGCGCAATGCGTATGGGGCGCCATTTGCACCATTGATCAACGCCTTTGATTGACGCGCGTCGTCTCTGTTGGTCCGATTTGGTCTCTCTTGGACCAATTTGGTCTTTCTTGGTCTCGCGGAGTCTTTGCTGGTCGTCTTTGGTCTTTTGTTCGCGTCTTTACCTCCATTTTGGTAGTATTTACCCCTATCTCAACGAATTTCGTCCATACAAGACCAATAAATTCACAGAACGACCGCCGTGCTCCAGTAGACATACAAGAAAGGACTTTAGATGTCCAAAATCATACTATGCATGACTCCAACAGTCTAGTAATGGTCTCTACTGGTTGTGGGAGGAGGTATACATGTCTTAACGCGACTCATTGATCGATTCTAAGTACAAACAACTCATCGTGAGTGATCCTGCAACGTATTACATAGACGATGAACCACCTTCCTGTTGTTACAGCCTTAGTCGAGCAGACATTACACCCTGCTAGACTATATTTGAGTCAAGACCCGGCCACACGCAATGTGTTCTTGCTTCCCAACCTCATCACTGCTCTGGACGACCTTGCTCACCTCCTCGAACACACTGTGAGGACCAGGATTCCCCATTCGGCATACATCACCCACATCCAGTCTACTACATCCCTCCATGAACGTCTCTGCGCCTATGAAAGATCCCTGGCGTCCAACGTCATCGTTCCTAACCCCTAACCCCTAACCCCTAACCCCTAACCCCTAACCCCTAACCCCTAACCCCTAACCCCTAACCCCTAACCCTCGACTTTTACACCAATCTTTGCTATGCAGACCGTGAGATAGCTCTTCATCTAGGGATATCAAGGGGTACGGTCACTAGGAGACGGAGAGCGTTTGGGCAAGGCAAACGAGCAGTTAAACATATGGTCGCTCCGTATCAATTGCATTGTGTGAGTCTTCTCTTGGTCTCATTTGGTCTCGTTTGGTCTTTTTTGGTCTTTTTTGGTCTTTTCTCGTCCGATCTGGTCTTATCTGGACTGTTCATCAGCTCTCAAGTCTAATCTTGACTTGATTTCACTTGATCACCAGCTCGTAGCATCAATTTTGAACTTGGTCGACAAGCAGAACACTGGAGAACGTCTTGTAATGGGGCTACTCTCCGCTCAGCAAGTCAAAGTCACTCGAGCACAGCTGCGAGCTACCCTGCGAGCTCAAGATCCTCATGGCAACATGGTCCGAAGTGGGAGAGTACTACATCGTAGGGACTACGATGTACCCTTTGTCAACTCTGTATGGCATATGGACGGGCAACACAAGTTGATCAACTGGAAGTTCGTTATACACGGTGCTGTCGACGGCAAGAGTCGATTGATCGTGTTCATGCTTGCGTCTGACAACAACAAGTCCGAAACTGTGGAAGACTCTTTCTTACAAGCGACTCAGCAGTGGGGCTGGCCATCAAGAGTCAGGGCAGACTATGGTGGAGAGAATTTAGGTGTTCGTACGTTGATGAACGCGGTGAGAGGTATGTGATCGACCTCATCAGTCTCGCGCAAGACCGATTTGCTCCACCACAAGACTAAGTTGGACCAATTTCGTCTCTCTTGCTCCTGTCACATACCTGCGAGCTCCTCTATAGGTGAAAATCGGGGTTCTTTCATGCAAGGACCATCTACACGGAACGTACGGATCGAGAGGCAATGGCGACAAGTTGGGGAAACAGTAACACAGCAATTCACTCGTCATTTCCTGGAGATGGAACGTGTTCACCACCTCTATCGTGAAGATCCTATTGACATCTACTGTCTACACTATGTCTTCTTACCCTACATCAACTTCGTGTTGGGGTATTACGTCGACATGTGGAACTACCATGGCATGTCCAATCAAGGACTCAAAGGACTTAGCCCAGCGCAGATGTGGTATCGAGGTCAGTTTGGACGAAATTGGTCTTGCGTTGGTCCATCGTGCACTAAAATCGACCAAATTGGACTTGCGAACTGCTACAGGAGTCGTAGATGCAGCTGCAAGCGGCTTTGATCTCAATCTCTTCCCCCTCGAAAGTCAAGATGAGGCTATCTTACGAGAAAATCGTCCTGAACAGCTCAATATCATGGATATGGATGCTACCGACCCCATCGCCGATCAAATAAGAGCACCTAGGGTTCGGGATCCGCACGTCGTAGTGCCTCGCTACATGGATCATGTACCACCACTGCTCTCGACACACGAATTCAGGCAAGGTCTTCAACAGCGTTTCCCTATTCAGCAATGGGTCTCCATCATCGACGCAACACAGTACTACCTCGCTGTACGAGAGTTTGTCTATGACACCATCAATATGTCATGAGCGTCATCGCTATGATGTCATAGACAACTCGTCATACCTGGTGTCCCCGTCTCTATTGTGCTGCGAGTTGCGCGTGAGAAAGACTTTATTGGACTAACAAACAAGTGTTTCATCTTTTTTTCTTTGTTCGCCATCAAAAAACAACAAAACAACAAAGTCCTTTGGTCCTTTCGTATGTATATATGTAAGCAGCTAGACCTATTTCCTCTCTCTCGTACTTCCCTACACTTTCACTCACTTACTCGAATACTCTCGTACCACTTTCATCACCTTTTAACCCTACTCGTACTCCAAATCTCTCTCAAACCAATCTTAAATCAACATGTCCGGCCTTCCTCCCAACGACGAGAAGAACAAGAAGAGCGGTGGGGAGAAGAGGAAGTCGACGGCGCCCGACGACCTGGGGGGGAAGAAGAGGAGGACGAGGTCCGACGCGAGGAAGGAGAGAGAGGACTCCTCTCTCTCACCGGCTCCGGTAAGTCCTTTGTGGTCTCGTTTAGTCTTTCTTGGTCTTGTTTAGTCTCGTTCAGTCTCGTTTGGTCTTATCAACTCGTACTGACATCGATGATGTTGTGATTTTGTCTTGACCTGATAGATGACGGAGAAGGAGATGGCGGCGGAGGTCGAGCGTCAGGTCGAGGAGAAGGTGAAGGCGGTGTTGGCGGAGACGAGGAAGAGAGAGGCGGCCGAGAAGAGGAAGAAGGATGCGGCCGAGAAGAAGGCGAGGGTGGAGAAGGAGGAGCAGAGGATCCGGGACGCGGAGAAGGAGAGGAAGAAGGGGGAGGCCGACGTAAGTCTTGCTAGCGTCGGAATGTCTCTACAGCTATCGTTCGCAAGTCTTAGAACCTATCTGTTTGCTGACTCGACGACGTTGTTGTACCTCTTATCTCGATCAGGCGAAGGCGAAGGCCCAGCAGGACGAGATCCGCCGGCGGGTCGAGTTGGAGTTGGCGAGGGAGGAGAAGAAGAAGGAGGTTGGGGAGAAGGAGGAGAAGAAGGAGGACGAGAAGGACGAGCGCGGGGTGAGTTTAGTCTTGTCTATTCATCTTCGAGTCTACGTGCTCTATCTTTACTCGAGTACAAGTAACATCTTGCTGATTCATATTCAACGTTTGCATATACACAGCGTTCGTCGAGCAAGGTGGGGGGCGGGGAGACCCTTGAGGGGGTTTCCTCATACAAGTGGAAGACGGCCGAGGTGAGTTATCCGATCAACTTAGACCTAGTTGGACTAACACAGCCTTGCTTACACTTGGTTTATGTTTGTGTTACCATCCCTATACAGCGAATTCGGCTTTGGAAGAGGGAGCACGCTTCGAGCGTGATCGAGTTGTTCGGGGACGACCGGTGCGAGCCGTGCCAGGAGAGGCACCGAGTGGCTGTCGTGCCGCCTTCGGAGGCCTTGCAGAGGTTGAACGACGAGTTCAACCGCTGCATCATCGGTCCCAAGGGCCGGTGTTCCCGGTGCGAGTGGAACGGAACCGAGGCCAAGAAGTGTAAATACACTCGACCGGCTCCCGCCACCCCCGCCGACGTCAAGCCCGACCTCCCGCTGGCAGGTCCTTACAGCCGATTTGGCTCTGGACTTGGCTTCGGGGCCAACTTCGACGTCCCCCCTGCGCCCGCCGGAGGCCTTCGGCCCCTCCCCACCACCCCGAACCGACCTCGACCAGGTCTTACCGGCCTCGGCCTCCCCCTCTCCCCCTCCTCCCCCTCGACCGCCGCCACCACCTCGAGGATCGCCAACATCGGCGATCGACTTACGCGGTTCAACGAGGACCTCGAACGGGCGATGGAGCGCGCCCAATGGACGCTCAACCAGCAGGAAGTGGCCCACTACTTCCCGTCGGTCTACGAGCTCGTCCAGTGGTTCATCCGCGCCGCCAACGAGGTCACCGAGGCCGGCCAGGACTTGGGGAGGTTGGCCAACCCCCGCCCGGACTTCTCTCGACGTTGATCGTCGAGTTTTCACTTCTTGTTTTTGACTTCGTTCTCTTTTTTTTGTTGTACAATAATAATGAATATGTCTATGCATGCCGGCGCGAGAACAACTTGGACTTGATAAAGACTTAAAACCCAACAACGAACACTAATCTAAGAACGTAACCCCTAAGAAAGAACTTCGAAACCCCAATCACGACTCGCGTCAACACGAGTCGGTCTAAACACATGTTCCAAATCCCAGATAAGACTAAGGAAGACTAAAGAGAAGCCAAGAAGAGCAAGGAAGACGAAACAAGACCAAAAAGGACCAGCAGAGACGAAGCAAGACCAACAAAGACGAACGAAGACCAAAAGAGACCAAAAAGGTCTAACGAAGACCAAATGAGAACAGCAAAGACTATCAAAGACTAAAGAACATTGACGGCAATGATATTCAGTGTTAGAAGTTGTAAGCTTGCCATTACATCGTCCAACTCACAGAGACGACATCATTTGCGACCAGCCTTGGCGTAGTTATCAAGGTCTAAACGTTGAGTTTGGATCCTTCGCCTTTTGTTTGGGCGCTCAAGGGCCTCCGAATCATCTGCAGGGCTTGCAACTGGTGTGACTGGAGCAACGACTTCTTTGCCTTTGCCTTTTCCGTTGCTCGTCTTTCGAGGTCTTCCTCTTCCCCGCTTGACAGGTGCCGAAGTAGACGCCTCCTCTTCACCTTGTACCGTTGCCTCGACTTCCCTAGGACCACCCTCTTCAACAGTAGCCGTTGACGGACCTCCCACATCTTCGACAGTCGACTCGGGCATGCCTCCCGACCAATCCATGTGGGTCTCCAAGTGGCTGTACAGTTCAGCTGCCAACGCATTGGGATCTTGGTCAAAGGGATCGTTGGTCCACTGCTCATGATTCTCGTCCCCAAATCCTTCCTGTACCCCTTGTTCTTCCCCATCCTCGTCTTCACTGTAGAACAGTGGTTCTTCTTGGACTCCCGTTAGACCAAGACCATCGACAGCAGAGGTTCCAGCGTCAGCCAAAGCCATGAGTTGGGTTTGACGTTGCAACCACTCTTCCCCAAATCCTGGCTGCTGTGCTAGCTGAGCGAGAAGTTGTTGGGTAGAGAGAGGAGGTTGGTCGACAGAGGTGATCCTGGGCTTGACATCTTCATCGTCGGTATTATCGATGAGCTCGATGACTTCGCCTTGGATGGGATTGGGCACCTTCAGCTCCTCGGTCGGCTCGTCTTTGACGATTGTGGACTTGGAGAGTGGTGCGACAGCCTTGCCTGGTCTCTTTTTCGACGTGAGAAGGACTCTCTTGGTCTTCTTTTGACCTCCCGAGGTCTTTTTTGGTCTTCCTTGCACCGGCGGCAGGTTCCTTAATGACTCCAAGTCTGAATCAGACTCCGACTCCTTGAGCAATTGACGCCTTTGTTGGTCCAACCATGCCTGACACTTCCCCTGATGAGCGGCTAGCATCTCAGGGGGGTATCGTCTACTGCATCCTTGGCAACTCCTTAGTCCATCAACATCATCCTCATCGTCCTCGGTCGTCTTCTCCCAAGGGTCGTGGTCTTCGCCCATCTCACCCGCTACCTGTAATCTCCACTCTGGATTGTCGTTCTCTGGCAAGTCCCACCCTTCCTCAAAGATGCAAATGTAGTAGGAGTTGCGAAACTTGTCCTTCAAGTCTTCAATCGGAGTGGTGAAGCCTGGCCAAGTCATCCTTCCGTCGAATTTGGTAGATCCTTGTCCACATTTGGCCCAGACGAAAGGCGTGGAGAGGAATTGAGGTCCATGAACAGATCGGAAGACTCTTAGCACCTCATTGCCCACGTCCCGAGGCGTCATGTTGCTAGTAACGACGATTGATTGCATATAACCAAGCAGCTCGACAGCTTCTAGGAATTTGGGACCTCCTCCCGACTGCCATAACTTGATCTTCGTGCGCAAGATAGAGCCACAGCCAATGAAGATGACCTAGAGATTACCAAGCACGAACGAACCCAGCGTTGGCAAGACTTCATCAGACCAATTTGGACCAAATAAGACCAAATGAGACCAAGAGTAGTCGAAATAAGACTTGCCTTGTTTTGCCCTCGACCGAGCGTAACCTTGCTAATCTTGGGAACCTTTTCAACGCCTCTACTGGTCGCTTGCTGGTATCCTCCTCCTGGCAGTCTCTTCGTAGCTGCAATAGCAGAGCTGCTTGGAGCTAGACCACTCGCGAAGGTGGTGAAAGATGGCTGAGGAGCAAGCTGCAGGGGGTGAGGGAAGGGGGTTTGACGTCCGATGAACTGAGATGGGTAGCGCGATTGATAAGAGTTGAGATCGAGTTGGGAGGACGGACGACCAGCTGTACTGGATACAGCTGAGAAGGAAGTGGTACCGGAAGTCGAAGGAGGAGGTCGATTGTTGATCGATTCATCGATTGAATCGATCGTAGCACTTGGGGAGACGAGGTTGCGGGCAGTTTGGGACGAAGGGGGGGCCTGCAGTGGAGCAGCCTGCCCATAAACTCCAGCATTGACACCGGGAGCGTTCATTCTGGACAAGATTTGGTCCAGTCCATGCTTGTCCTGTAACATCCTCTGGTTGAGGATAGCAAAAAGCTCTTCGTCGGAGGGAATTTGGCTCATCTTGATGAATTTGAGAGGTACGTAGAGCACTTGAGACTAGGTAATGTCAAGGAGGGAGATAGGTAGTATCGATACGGCTTGTTCGGTCTTTGTCAGTCTCCCTTGGTCTTCGTTGGTCCAATTTGGTCTTCGTTGGTCTAATTTGGACCAATTTCGACCAATTTCGACTATTTGCCTCCGGCCGGGTGCAACCAAGACACGCAAAGCAAAGACGCGGACCAAAGACGCTGGAATGAGGCCAAGACAACACAAATCTCGACGAAAAGGCTACAAACACGTCCATAGGCGACCGACTAAGACGATTGGTGCTTTCGGCGCGTCATAGCTGCAGCTGTTGTGATCAGATGGATCAGATGACGTGCGCTTGACGGATGTCGTGGCAGAGATCAGAGACAGATACACCGACTCGCATCTCACATACCTATAGCATACAGGACCCCACGACTTCTCATCATCTCAAAAAGGCATCACTCTCCACACTCCACAGAGACTTACCCACATCGAAGAACCCGGCCGCAACGATGAAGACGATTCTCTCCTGGATCGCGCTGGCCTTGGTGACGACGAGCACGGCCGTTGCCGAATCGCAGTCGGTATTCGATTCGGGACTTCCTGTAGAATCGATGCCATTCCCTCCCTTCCAAGAGAATCAATTCCTCGACAATATCCATCGATTGCAAGATCTCGAAAGGGTCTCCGCTCAACATGGCTCGTCTCCGAAGAGCAACCCGTTCTTGCAAACGCATCGCGAGCAGTGTGAGTTGTTGTGAGGTCATACACCGATGCTCATCCGTCGCATCACTGATTCCCATGGGTGTCGCATCTACCAGTCTCGAGCATAAGCGAAGATAGAGCTCAGGCGCTGTACGATCGATTCCACAAGCTGGCATACAATTCGACCGACCAACCCACATCGTTCACCGTCACCTCTGACCGCGCATTCGGTCTCTTATCCTACGCCTTTGCGCCGGAACATCAGGACCATATCAAGGTCCGACAGATTGAACATGAGAACGAGGAGACTTTGACGGGGACGACGGTGTTCATGCCTAGCTCCAAGAGGAGGGAAGGCGATGGCGGTGTGGGTACGCAGATCGATTTCGCGGGCTGGCAAGTCTGGTGGAGGGGGATCGAGTTTGACGTCTGGCAAGCCAGAGTGAGTACCGGTCGAGGCCTGACCAATGAGTCCCGATACTGATGCACAAATCTTCAAGTAGTACTTTGATCCAATCCGATATTCCTACGTCGTCCAGTCACACATCATCGGAAGGTCCCCTCAAGAAGCCTTTCCCCTCGTTGTTCCCCCGTCGACATCCTCGTCCCCCATCCTGTCCTCCGCGTCGGCGGCCGACTTGTTGATCCTCGAGATCGCCGCCTGGAACTCGGAAGTGAGGGATGCCATCTTGGTATTCGACAGCGGGTACTGGCAGGTCGATCGGAAGCTGTGGGATAGCGTACAAAAGGCAAGTACCCCGCATATCATCATGTCGTACACCGTCACTTGTTCTCAGCGTTTTACGGACCTCTCTGATATATCCGCCCCTGCAGGCCGACTGGAAAGACGTCATCCTCCCCACACCCCTCAAGTCCTCTGTTAGGCACGAATACCGCTCCTTCTTCTCCTCCGAACGGATCTACAAGGACCTCGATGTCGCATGGAAACGTGGTGTCATCTTCCTAGGACCGCCAGGGAACGGAAAGACGATCAGCGTCAAGGCGATGATGCGGGGCGTGGCCAACGGGGAAGGGGTGGGGAAAGAGACCAAGAGGGTGCTCTACGTTAGGAGCTTTCATAGTGAGGCCTCGTTGCGGGTGCGGTATCAAGTTTAGGGAAGTAGCTGATAGTGTTGAGCTGCCAGCATACGCCGGGGACGAATACGGTAAGACCACCCCAAAAAGCTCGATACGAGGGCTTACTGGCTGACGTGATCTCTCTTGATACGCACAGGCATCAAGCAGGTCTTTGAGCGGGCTCGACGAGAAGCGCCGTGCTTGGTCGTCTTCGAGGACATCGATTCGTTGATCACGGATAACAACCGGTCGTTCTTCCTCAACGAAGTCGACGGGTTGGAAGATAACGATGGATTGCTCATGGTATGTGTTTCGCGGTACAAATGTTGCGTAAAAACGCTGACGATCTCGTTGCGGTACAGCTCGCCACGACGAACCACTTTGATCGACTTGACCCGGCGCTCTCCAACCGTCCCTCCCGATTCGATCGCAAGTAGTACGTCGGAAAGGCTTCCGCTTTGCTGTTTGCGCCATTTTGCTAACGTCCTGACGTCGCGGTCGCAGCACATTCCCCGACCCCAACAAGTCGGAGCGTCGACAGTACGCCGTGTACTGGCAGGACAAGCTCGCCAACAACGACCGTATCAAGTTCCCGAACAAGCTGCTCGATGAATTTGCCGCCAAGACCGACGGGTTCTCTTTTGCCTATATGAAGGAGGCCTTGTGAGTGGCATGGCCAGCACAGTGACGGCTTATGGCTGACCCCGAACACGCCCGCAGCGTCTCGGCTCTGTTGATCTTGGCCGGAGACGAGACCAACGACCTGACGTTCCCCCGCGAATTGATGGCTCAGGTTGCCGCCCTCCGCAAGGAGCTCGATAGCGACAAGTGAGGGATCCTCGTGATCTTTAGCTGTCGCCCGAGAGCATATGATCGCGTTCTTCGCTCCTACGCCTCGCATTGGGGGTGAACTTGTTTGTAATGGACGTTTGAGCTGTTCTTTTGTTGTATTTCCGCGTCGTGAAGTCGACCTTTATGCTTGTAATCTCGGATATGAACCCTATGCGATCGTAACGCTCCAGACCATCACCCTATCAATGTCCTTGTCTTCGGGTCCGTCTCGAAAGTCCACGTCGACCTGAACACTGATTCCAGACGATTCGGGAAAGACTCGTTCTTGCCAAAGCGACGTCCAGCTCGACGGTGAGTGACAGTATATGTCACCGATCCTCGTCTTTTCCGCTCGTCCTGCCGTGGCTCGGCCTCGATGTGCTCCGTAGATGGTGCTCCCTGGCTTGTTTGAGAGCAGCGACCCGAGTCTCCGGGCCAGTTCCAGTTGCCCTGCTTCGTCAAAGAGGTGGAAGAAGGAGAATACCGAGATGCATCGGACGTTTGAATGAACGAGGTCGTCTGAAGCCGTCTTGTCGAGGATGTTTGAGCCATCTCGAGCGAGCTGACCTATAGGCTGCAAGAGGTCGTCATGACAGATGTCCCCGGCCACAAACTTGATATCGCAGGTTGCCCGATCTCGGTATTGCTTGTAACCCAGGTCGATCCATGCTGAGCGTATGAAGATCTGGTAATTAGCCTTGACTACAACAACACTTGTCTCTATAGATAAACTTGCGAGGGCGTACCTTGTTCAAGATCTACTCCAATGAGCCGCTCTGCAGACCAGCCGTCACCAGCAAGCTTTCGCAAGTCGGTCCCGGCTGCAGAGGAAAGAGAGTCTCATATCAGGTGGCAGGTATCGAGGGACATCGAACGGGTATGAACTGACTGGAACAGCCCACGTCTAGGTGAAAGGCAGTGTCATCGAGTAGACCCATCTGCAGGATTCGAGGGTATGCCGGGTGTTTAGATACTTGGGCTCTGTATGTGTAGTAAGACAATATCAGCACAGCGAACGGGGAAGACGGTTAACAATAGGCTCACTTGTGTTGAAACTGAAACTCTCGCCATGACAACCTAGAACTCGTGTTTTCTGAGATCGAGACAGTCTATAGATCGCTCGTCTCGATGGCAGTACTTACGATGGCTGAACGCTTGAATGATCCTTGGCTCCATTTGCATCCATATCGTTCAAATTGCAGCGACTTCCCATGAAACGGCCGTCTTGCTCTAGAATGACTCTACCGCTATGAGCGACGTCGGTATTCCAGATCCCTAACAGCTTCCTCCCGTAGTGCGACTATGGCATTATATGGCGGGGATAAGAAGCGCCCGGGCTATCAACATTGAGACCTAAATTGGATGACAACGGAACCTGCGATGATGATGATGAACCCGAAGGTGAACACGATGATGTGAGATCATGTGCGATCGTGTTTTTGCAGTGCGGAGGGATACTCCGTTTGACTGGCATGACTGGACAAAATCAAGACTGTGAAATGGATGGACTGTATGACATGATATCTATGCAAAGCTCTCGGCTCCGCTTGAGCCACATTTCGTTGCGCTAATACAGTGAGAAGAATTTAACTGCTATGCTTGCTTGTCGTAGGCTTCATCGTAATAAGATATTCTCTTTTGTACGCTCCAGAAAAAGCTCGAGGCTGGCGCTTCGATCCGATCATCAGATCAGGGTATGTCCGGTACTCGAGACGTCGTAGATGTGGCCCGCAAATTTGCTGGGAGACTGTTCGGCAGGCTGTTGTTTCGCACGAATCCAGGCGGAAGGCGAGGTCGAGTTGACCTTGTCGACCCTCTTGCGATCTCGAGCCTGGCTGTCCGAGCCGCGTCGAGCAGCCGGGACATTGATGTGGTCTTGGTCGCTCTTGGCTGTACCGTCGGTTGTTTGGGTCTTATCGTTGTCATCGTAAGGAGAACGGGTATGCTTGTACGTCGAGTCGTTTTTCAGCTTGTTTTGTGTGATCTTGTTCTCGTAGCTGTTCGTAAGTCTAGTGTGAGGCGGCTCGTCGCGTTGATGTCGAGCTGCGGACGATACTTGCGAGTGCGTGACGTTGGAGCCAGGAAGACTATCGTGGAGCGCCAATTTCGTCTTCGGTTTGGTATCGTCAGGTCGTGGTTGTTTCTCGTTCAATGCGGGTTTCGTGATGGTGGGTTTCCGGTTCGTGTCGGGCTTGGTGAAGATAGGTCTCTCGGTCATGTCGGATTTCGTATCGTAAAGCTGTATCTTGTCATCGCCGCCATTGTTCTTTGACCCGCTGCCGCTTGCAACAGGGAGCGTAGGGAATTCGAACTTTTCCTTGAGGCTCGTCCAATTGTGTACGACCGGCTCCGGGTTAGGAAACCCCTTCTTGGCTTGCTTGTTTCGGTTACGCTTCCTCGTAGCATTATTGACGTTCTGTTGCAATTTGGGTAAAGGGGTGGGATCAGAGACGATCCGCGAGTTGCTGATAAAGTTGGCAAATCCGGTAGCGACGGCTTCGGCGGGTGCATCGATGATGGGGATCGGCTCGGAGACGACCCTGCGTCCGGGTTCGAGCCGTTCGACGAGGTCTGTAGTGGAAGGAGGCGAGAGGAATGGGTTGGGCATAGGTTCGCCGTGCGACAAGGCAGATGAGGCGAGAGGACGGGAGGGTGCATTCGATTTCAGAGTCTGGCAGGTTATGGCAAGTAAGCCAAAGAACCGTCGGATCGAGATGTTTCGTGAACTTACCTGGCTGCCTTGGTTGTTGGCGGGTCCGCCCCGTTTCGAGATGAAGAGCGTGGGAAAGACGCCGGCCAGCGACTCATTCTCGCTGCTAGTCATCCGACGTTTATCCCTCGGCGAGTCCTGCGCAGCACTCGGGTCATTCGCAGCTGTTCCGCTAGAGTTTCGTTTCGGCTTGCCGAGTCCAGGCCGACCTAGACCAAGACCCGCTTGCTGTTTCGTCTGCATGGGGCTGGATGTGACAGGAATGGTAGTAGGGACCGGTTGGAGAAAGGTGAAATCAAACGGGTTGCGAGCGGAATGCTCGACCTTGGACGCCGAGGGCGAATGGCCGAGGAACGCGGTAGAGGTAGTCGTCTCCATTTCGACTTTGATAGGCTGCTTGTCGGCGGAAAGGTTGTCGGTCGAAAGCGCTTTGTTGCCATCCTGCTCGTCATCCTGTTTGCCGGCGGCGACCCATTGACCCCGCTTGGGACTATACCGCATCTTGGCTTGCGAAGACATCTCGGGATCATCTCGGCTTGTGTCGGCGACGATCTCACGCCTTGGCGAAAGATGGGCAAAAGCTTTCCCTTTCTGCTGCATGGCATCTCTTGCTAGGGCAGTCGTCGTCCTCGAAGCCCAAGAACCTCCTCCCGATGTCACGAACGGACTGCCCTCGTCCGACCGATGAAGATTCCCAGGGCTCCTAGTCATCAACGAATCTTCAGGCGTCCTCGTCGCAGACACGCCCAGACTAACTCGACCTCGAGATGCACCTGCCAACGTATCTCGACTCGGACTCGGTCTTCCCGGAGACCCATCGTAACGACCGGGCGACCCGGGAGCCCGTCGTCCTGGCGACCCGTTTCCTTGTCCTTGCAAGCTCCTCCTCCTCTCCGCAGCCGCGATAGCCGCCTTTCGTTCAGCCGAGACGGGCGAGACGGTGGGCGGTTGAGGCGGGCCGTACCCGTCGATAGTATGAGATCCCGAGGTGGAAGCGGATCGGTTTGGACGAGGTGGAGTAGTAGTAGTGGGTGTTGTTGTATGACGAGGTTGAGATTGAAATTGAGGTTGAGATTGAGTTTGAGTTTGAGTTTGCGATTGAATCCGAGGTTTAGGATCGGGGCTGAGCAACCTGCTCTGAAAGGCGAGTGCGGATAGAACGGGGTTATAGTCCTCCTTCTCCTTCTGAGCCGGGCGTTCCCCCGTGGACGAGTAGGTATGCAACGACGAGTAAGATTGCGACTGCCTAGCGAGGTCGAAAGTCGGCCTAGTAGGCGTCCTATCGCTATCGGTATCCGAACCCGACTCGATCGGTGACATCGTCTCCGCCCTTAGACTTAACGACGTCGATTTCGAGTGCGCAGTCTTCAAGGGCTGGGGGAAAGTAGAAGTAGAGATGATAGGAGGCTGTCGGACGAAAGCCTTTTGCTGGTGTCTCGAGTTGGATTTCCTGCCGATAACTTGATCAGGGTCTTCCACTACGAGAGGTCCCGCAGACCCGGTATCACGCTGAGAGTAGGCCTGATGAGCGGCGGTGGTGTCGTTCGGGATGGGTTGATTCTCCTTGCTCTCCTTTCGCATCTCCCCCCAATCTCCTATCCGTCCAGCATCATTCTTGGCGATACCCCGAGCCTGATCCATTCCGCTATGAGGGTGAGATCGAGTAGAGGCAGTAGTGATCCCGGAGAATCGGGGCTTGGTCTTGACCCCCCAGACTTGAGAAAGGTAGGTCTGCCGAGGATCGTTGATGACGGAATCGGTACCGCTACACAACCCACGCAGTAAAGCCTGATTATCAGCGAGGTTCATCTAGATACTTGTGCAGAGCCAGAGCCATACGACGATGAGAAGACTCACCTCGGGTTCCTCGCATACGGAAGACTGAGAGATCCGTGAAGAGCCGGGACGGGTTTAGGTGGAGAAGGGGTGGAAGGGGTGACGGGAGTTGGCATCGGATCTGTCGTCCTGATCGCCGTGGTGGACGATGTCATGATGGAGAACGTGCGTTCGATGCAGCGAGGGCTGAGCTACTCTGTGTGGCTCTTCTGAGATACGGAGTAGGAGTTGTTTGATGGTCGTTGCCGAGTTGCAGGCCGTGTCGTAAAAGGAGAGGGTTCGTGATCGACTTGGAATGAGGTTGATGTCGATGTCGATGTCGTTCGTGATCGTGACGCTGCCCTTGATCCTCGATCAAATGGCAGGTACAGGCCAAAGTATGGTGGAGACCTCGAATTCGCTAACGTAGACCCTGCTCAGCCTTTCTTTGGGACGTCACACAGTAGGCAACGGGAATCCGAGGTGAGCTTTCAGGGTAGTGTATGATCGTCCGCAGCGGAACAGCTCTCTTACTCGCAACGAGCCCGCCACAGGTTTTCCTCCGAATGGAGAATGCTCTCCGGGACTCCGTTAGCTAGCCCGAGTCCCCTATTGGCTCTTGGTGAGGAGAGAAGAGGGATTGAGATGGGTACGTTGAAAGAGCGAGATGCGAGATGATAGTAGGTGGAAACGAGTTCGAGTGACAGGCACGTCCACACTACTTGCTTGCTCTGCGCTGCTTGCGACCTCGCGCCCAAATCGACGAACGACGGCACCCCATTCAAGGGCAAGTAGATCGAACATGACCAACACGGTGGCATCGACGACGATGGATATACAATCAGGACAATCGAGATCACAATGAGAAGATATCCGAGATAGGCTGTCTGACAGTCCTTCACCGGGTATTCCTGTCGTGCAAGTCTCTCGAGGCGTTAGGTATACCGGGCCGTTTGTAGCAACTCGATTTTGAAGTTACATATTCATTTTTGCCCTCTCGCGCGCACACATACCGATAACGCTGCAAGCACATACATACTCCGCGGCCGTGAACCTCAAAACTAACTGGTTTTCTACATGAGAACCTCAAAAATTGGGAAAATCTCGTGGCCCAGACCTATCGATTTGGCCTACGCCGTAGACATAGCCCTCAGCCTATCCTTAGTATCCTTCTAAGACCACACTCGTTCAACTCTACACTCTCTTACTACTCTCGTTCACCGTCCTTCGACACCCGTCCTTATCTACAATATGACTACCTCTCCCGAGTCCATGCAAGCCCAGATGGCAGCTTTGACCGCGCTGGTTCACAGCCTCGTTGAACAACGAGCTCCTTCAGCTCCCCAAGCTCGTCAGGCTCCTACAATCCCCGCTCTCTCTCAACCTTCAGCTGCGGTCATCTCCCTCCCTCCTGTCTTTCGATCCACTCGCAACCTGGACGAGGACGAGGAGGAAGAATCCGAACCGTCTCTTTCTCAACCACAACCGTCTACCAGCCAACGTCCCTCTCCTCAGCATCAACCACCTGCCAGCTACTCGAACGCTGAAGCTCCAGGACGCCGTGTCGCAGCTCTTCTTGGTGCTCAGAAAAGCCAACCGTTCCTACGTCAGCTTGGTGCACCTTCGACAGGATCGGGCACGTTCAAACAACAGAACCGGGGTGGCGGCTATCATCTTGGAGGACATCCGCTGCAGCAGACTTCACGTCCTTCCAAGAAAGCTCCCAAGGAAGTTAAGGTGTGCAAGCTCAACATGGTAAGCGTAGCACAGAGTTGGCAAGGAGATCGTCCTGTACCTGACCTTATACATGCAATCCAGGTGGCTTTCATTCCGGATGGCTCGATTGTTAGGGATCGGTTGTCTGTCAGCTCGCCCAGAAAGGAGAAGTGGACTGGCTTCCGAGAATACCTCTCTACCAACGGGTACATGCAGCCGCTGCACCTCACCGACGGGATGGGTCCCAAGGATATGGTAAAGCATGTCGAAGACATCTTTGCCAAGTCACTCCCGGGCGGATTGCCCAAGCTTTGGCAATGGGCTGCAATTTCGCCTAAGTCCCACTTCTTTCACCAATCCGGCATGTTCTCTCCTTGGCAGACAACTCTCATGGACATTCGCGGGCACTTCCTATCATTGCCATTCGTGTGCATCGTACCGGAAAGCTGGGAGACGGTGACCCACAAGACCTTTCGCAGAGGATTAGCAGAAGCGCTGGGCCGAGATCCCGTCACATGGGCAGACGAGCTGGCTGTGCCTATGCCAAAGCTGAAGCAAGCGGTCATTGAGCTTGATGACGAGGAGTCGGGAGAGGAACGAGACATGGCAGAGCCTGAAGGAGATCCCAGGTGCGACGGGTGCGGAGAAGTGTACCCCGATGAGCGCATGAAACTTCATGTTCAATCATGCAAGAAATTGGGAAAGAGACCGGCTGGACGCAAGGCCATCATTGCTGAGGTCTATGACGTTGATGCATACGAGGAAGCGGATAGCCCGGATGAGCCTGGTCAGTTCCAGCAAGTTAGAGCAACTCGCGACCATGCACCACACTCACCTTCAACTTATCTTAGCTATACTTGCTGTCTCCGACAACGCTAACAAAGTCTCGGATGGAGACCTTCGGGATGTATGCAACCAGTACATCAAGCAATGGGGTAGGAAAAGGTTTGACCTCATGGTCTCGTTGGTGAAGATGGCGAACCCTCTCGTTGAGCCACCTGTGAACCCTATCGCCGAGCCCCCCCTTGAAGTCGACACCGAGCAATCCCCGCCTATGACTCCAGAGGCAAGCCAGACACTCTGGGAACAGCTCTATCAAGCACAGATCCGAGATCTGGGAACGGTGGTTGAGGAGGAGGAAGACGAGGAAGACCTAACTGATCTGCCCGACCTGAACGATGTCCCTGCTGGCGACTCCGGTCAACCGCTTGGGGCAAGCATTTCCGATGTTGGGGACTCTGAGACCTCAGCCGTGGCCCAGGCCGATGCTGAGATCGACGCCATGGTAACTCTGCCTGTGCCTCAAGTCAGCACGCACAAGCGCAAACGTGCTGAAGAAGCGCCTGCTAGTCAAGCCAAAGCTGTTCGACGGTCTGATCGCCCTCGTGTAGTCAAGACTTCAGGCTACAAGGGATTAGCGTAGCTATTGTATGTGCCGGCATGCATAAATAAGATCTCGTATTAAATATCAATATACAAAACAAAAAGACCAAGACCTATCGACGAGGCGAGGAGATGCTGGCCCGAGCCAGTCTCTCCGCCAGAGACGGGGGAGCGGGGGGGGCCATGGCCGCGGCAAGCTGGCTCGCTGTCGGCTTGGGCTCTCGAGCCACGGGGATGAAGTACGGGTGCTTGGCGTACTCACACTGCTTGCCGTTGCGCCAGATGCAACGCACGCACTTCCCCGGGTCTCCTGGCATCACGATACACCGTTCGTATCGCTCGTCCATGGCCACCATCCAAGCGTCATGCCCGTCCCCACTCCTGGCCATGGGGTCCCTACAATGGTAACACAACATGTCACCATCCATCTCCACCGACTCGGGGTGGTTGAGCAACGCCTCCGCCGACTGCAAAGCATACAAGTATCTTGTTAGTGTTAGGTAGATCACGAATCAAAGTTTAGACACGCGAGCACTGACCTTGGCATTCTTCCACCGGTTGTCCGTCCAACCCGGCGGCATCGATGCGGGCATAACCCACGCCCCAGGGTTCAACCGTTGGGCCTCTGCATGGGCCTTCCTTCGCTTCCCCTGCGGGGTGCTGAACCCCACCACCTCAAAATCGTCGGGAGAGTCCCGATCGAGCTCGCCAAAGAGGTCGGCCGGCCTCTTCGATCCCCGCCGCCCCCCAGAAGAGCCACTCGGCCCAGCCTCCGAGCTAGCGAACAACCTCTCCAAGTTGGCGAGGCGCTCCTCGGCGGTGGGGGTCTTAGGCAAATCTGCCTGCGGCCGGGGGGTGGGGGTGGAGGGAAGGGGACGGAGGGGCCGGCGAGGGAGAGGAGGGACGGGGGTGGCAGGGACTAAAGTGTTTCATAACGGAACCAATAACCACGTAAGCTTCAGCCAAAAGGCTATAATCGATAACCTGGTGTCAGCTTACCCCCGTCCGCAGCAGCCAACATCTCCCGCATCAAGTTCCGGTGGGCCGGAACATCCAGGAGCGTCCTGATCTTGGATTTCTGGGAAAATAGTATAGTCTTAGCTTAGCATGTAAAGGATACCTGCTCGAATCGAACTTACTGCCACCGCCAGGGCTTCCTGCTCCTGGCGAAGGACCTCAGCGGCCCGAGCCTCCTCCTCTTCCGCGATCCGACGCCTTTCGTCTTCTTCGGCCTGCTGCTTCTCCGCGGCCCGTGCTTGCATAAAGGCTGTGTGTAGTCAAACATTACTTGTTTTAGATAGCCGTCTCAAGAACGATAGCTTGCGAAAGGTAGCCAAAGGAAGGGGTTGAGACTTACTGGCCGTGTTGGCCTCCCACTTCGCCCTCTGCTCGGGCGTCAGGCCCTCGAGCCAAGCCTGCCATTCAGCCGCACCTGTTGTAGATAGCGAGGAGGTCTCTTAGATGGCAAATTCCAAAGCTAGACTTTAGCAAACTAGATCAGACTCACCACCACCGGTGAAGGGGGGAATGACGACTTGGTCGTCGGTAGGGGGGAGTTGTCCGGGCATGATCGATATGGGACTCTTTTGAAAGGTGTTCTGACGTGAGGGGTAGGCTTGAGCTGTGCTAGAGTGTGGTCGGGCTTGTCTGGCTTGTATGGGAGAATATAAGAATATCGGAGGGCTTGATGATGGAAGAAGGTATATTCGAGCGGTGTTGTTTACTTATACCTCAGGCTCGTAAGCGACAACAACATCTGAGACGTGTACCCCAGTTTTCTTTTGTTCCATCTGCAGCCTGCGCTGCAGCCATCAAATTCCTTTCGCAATAACAAACTTGTTCGTCTAGATCACTGATTGGCTAATATACAATCATACACCCAGTGCCTCACGGCTACATACTGCAACGTATTGAATAAGCCTTCTTGACCTTCTTCGGGACTGTGTTCAGCAGCTGGAGGGAAGTGGGTGTTGAGTGCTTGACGAAAGTCGGGGTCTTTCAGAAGCGGTGGAAGCTGCTCGTGATACCTCTCTACCATGACGTAGGGATCTGTGTCCTGCATGGGAACATCCTGATCTTCAAGACGTTGTTCCGAAGCCCAGGATATGACGTCCGGCCTGGGCCTACGTCTTGATGGCCCAGGCCGATCCTCATTTTCCTCCCAATCGTCCTCTTCTGAGATTCCGTCGTCGTCCGATGGCTGCTCCTCGATGAACCCCCGCTCGTGAATGAGGTCGTCTGTGGGATACAGGTTCAAGTCCATCCCCCGTTGACCTGCTTTGAGCATACCGTCGAGCCATTTCTTCTTTGGCGTCCAGCCTCTCTCTCCGGCCGTAGTGCTCTTGTGATGGTTGTGGGCCAAGACGTGACGCCGGATGGTCAGATTGAGAAGAGGTAAGAAGCAATGATGTAGACAGAAGATGTCCACTGCGTTATCGGGATCCAGTTCTTCCTTGTATTCCAAGTCGGCAAATGTCCGGGAGTACTTGTGAGTAAACTTTTCCCCGACCTCTTTCCAATGCCGCTCGATGGGGGTATTACTGGTTGACTTCCCCCGTATGAAAGGGGCTTTGATAGTATCTGCCGAGACCATCGAGAGATACCAGGGATCAACAAGCGGCTTTGTGAAACTGGTCGTTCGTGGTTGAGACTCACGCCGAATAGCTACCATGACCTTCCAAACACCATAGTTCTCTTTCCCGTAGTCCACTCGCACTCGCTGAGGCCAGCCCCACTCCTCGGTTGCCCTGAGAAAGACCTCTTCAACGGTGTCGGCACGGTTATTGTCGCTGGCTTGCATGAATGTGCAGACCCGGCTGTAACCATCAATGGCTCCATGAATGACAAACTTCCAGCGAATCAGTTTATGCTGACCGTCGATGTGCCAGAGCGAATTGGGAAAGGGGACTTTGTACACCCGACGTTTCTGATGAACGGCTTTCCGTAGTCGGACTCCGTCAGGGTCTAGAGCTCGGCTCAGTTCCCGGGCATGTTGGCGGGTGATATGTATCCCTAGTCCTTCAAGATATCCATGAAGCTTGCGATAGCCGACCATGATCCCATCTTGACTGTTGATGCAGTCACGTACATGCTGTTGAAGCAGTCAGAGTCTGGCTCGCTCGCAATAAGGCCAGATGAGGACTGACCTTCCATAACACCTCCTCAGGCACCTGATGCTTGGCCTGACGCTTGGGAGTCTGAGCAAGAGCCTGTCGTCTCCGGATGACCGTGTGTCGAGAGCAGCCTAAGTGATCGGCAATCTCTTGGTCTGTGAACCCCTCCTCGGTGAGTTGGACCAGCATAGGAAGGTTCAGAGCCAGCATATAGCCTCCCTGCGGCCTTGCTATGGTCTCTCGAGGCTGATGGATAGGCCGGTTGTTGAGGACATTCTGATGTACAGCACCGAGCTCGTCCCGCAGATTAAGGGTTGCTCGTCGAACATTGTCGTGCATCTGCATGGGGACCTTCCCAAGTACGTCGGTACTGAGCCATGTGACCATGCTGTCGAGCTCGTGGATGTGTACGGGGATGCGAGCATGATCTCGATCTTCCGGCGATTGGGCTAGTAGAGCTATGATCGGATCGTGCACCTGAGCAACGTATATGTCTAAGGCTTGCTGTATAGCTGCATAGAGATCGTTCGACTGATCATCGAGATGTGTTGACATGTCTGCTGGCTAACTCTGTTGCTAATGGATAGGATAGGTAGTTTGAGGTACTAAGATACATACAACATAGAGTTGTGAGAAGTACGAGGTCCAGGCCTTGTGGCCCAGGCTGATCGGTAGGCCTGGGCCACGAGATTTTCCCAATTTTTGAGGTTCTCATGTAGAAAACCAGTTAGTTTTGGGCTTCACCGGCCCAAAGTTGTATATTGCTCCGCGCGCGGCGACGGTATATGTGTTTTTTTCAAGTTGCTACAACCGGCGCAGTATAGTTAGGAGATCGAGGTCGCTCGCGCTCGGTGTTCGACGCTCGAATCGCTCGCTGGGACGTCTCGTACTCCAGTGTACATCCACAGATTAGCTACCCTACTGATCCTTCTGATTCTGTCTGCATGTCCTGCTTCAGCCCCCATGCCCCATTCTGCATCGAGAACACCTTTTGGGCGCCGATATGATTCAGTTCGAGAGCTCTCGTCGACGTCGAGCTGAGACTTGCAGGAAACCCCCTAGGAGTCATCGACGGTGATGATGATGGATGATGAATGATGATGATGATGATGATGATGATGGATGATGATCGTTAATCGTTGAGGTTACCTTTCTCATCTCGTACCGTGAATCCGAATCGATTCGACCTTCACAATCTACTCACATCACTACACACGCCCACAGTCACCCATAGGCTCGTGATGGCGCTACACCACGATACAGACGAGAACGTTCGAGGTAAAGTGCAAGGGTTCAGGTCCCGCAGCCTGATCCAGGCCGAGAAATGTTCGCCTGTACTGAGGGGGCTCACGCTCCGAACACACGAACAGCAACGGTCGATGAGGAACAGGCCAAGATCGTCCGTCGAAGAGCTCAGAACAGAATGGCTCAAGCCATACATCGGCAACGCAGAGAATCAGAGGTCGCCACGGTAAGCACGGTCACCCACCTCACGTACACACACACATACCCTCGGACAGAATTCGCGGGAAACAAACGAGACAATGCAGCTCAGCCGCAGACTGACTCGGAACGGCTGTTCCTTCCATTTTCTCTAGCTCAAGGGCCAGGTCGAGGCTCTTCAGAGGACGAATGTCACTCTGATGGACACGATCAAAGCCTTGACCGAACATCAGGCGGTCCTCACAGCTGAAATCGCTCGCTTGCGAGGCGATTCCTGCGAAAGTAGACGTCCGGCGAGCATCACGGTCACGGTCCCCTCCACCTTGTCTGCCCCGGAATCCGACCGACCATATCATTCGGATCGAGGACCTGCGGATGTCGCTGCCGACGATGTGGCGGTGGTTGCTGAGAGCGATCCATGGAGCTCGAGGGTACGTAAATGGGCGAGTCGACAAGCACACACTCGCACAAACATAGACTTCGCCAGACATTTACACTTCCGTACATGGACCTGATCGATCAAGACCTCCTTGAAATGAACAGCCTGACCTATCGTCACAAGGATTCGACGTGTCGACGAACAACACCGCCCGTCCGCCTGCCGGTGAAGGGGAGGTGAGACACCCAGGCGTCTTTCCTCCCATCGACGATCCGGCCTCGCACGCTCTCTCCTTGGAAGCCGCTGCGAGATTGATCGAATCATCCTATCGAGACGTGACGTCGGTCACGGAGTGTGATCTTGCGGAGACGTGGATCAACGCGGCGTTGCCGAGCGACGGACCGGGAGACCTGCCAGGCTCGAGATCGTCAGGAAGCGAATGGCAACAAGGCAGCTTGGGGGATCGATCGGACGTCACCCCCGGGTCCGTAACGTCGCCTAGCGAGATCGTCACCATCCTGACCAGCCACGTCTTCCGGTCATGGGACGACCTTGCCTGTCCGGTCATCCAAGCCATGTTTTTCGTCTCGACGGGACAACGAGACGCACAGGTCGCCGTTTTCGACGGTCTCAGAGCGCTCAGTAGTATCGAATTGTGGGACAAGCTGAATAGCGGACGGCAGGTGAGTTTCTGGGACTCCAACTTTCGCTATCGAACAGAGACGATGATCGTCATCATCGGTCGGAGGACTGAGTTGGGTGGATCGACACGACAATAGGTCGGGCGGGATTTGCTTCTAGACGACTTGTGTGAGAGTTTCAAAGCAAAGTCGCGCGTCAATGACAGTGAGTGCCTGGCCCTGCAGGCGGCCTTGGGCCACATATACTCCTGTCGTAGAATCAGCAGCCGACCCTAGTTTTTCCGGGTCAGATCCGATCTTCACGGTGGATGATGTCGACGAGATCCTGGCTACTGTCGATTACTGCACCCTCGTGCGCTGCGCCTAGCCGGGTAATTTCTCGTGATCTGTATCAAGTTCGTGAACAGCACATGTTTGTAGATGCGTCCTCGTGAGGACCCTCGTTCGATGGATCCCTCGGGGTACTGTATGAGTACAATGAGTGATTTAGTGCCGACGGTTCTCAACCCGGCCTCCAGTGCGCGCGACCGTCGATGCTACGCCGACGCTTGCCTAAGCGTTTTGACGAGGACGAAAGACCAAGATTATCAACCTGATGCCATGATTGGGAAAAGAGTGAAAGTAGTATATCATAAAGCATAAGAGAGCGCGAAAGCGATCCTCTTGAATTTGATTAGCTTTTCGTGAGCGTTGACTCAGCCTTTCGGCCTTGAAGGCGCGCAAGCCCGCGATGCTGACGCGAAGATGACAACAATTCGTAATGTCGAGTAGTCTATCGAACCGTGCATCATCCTTTTGTGATATGCCAAACGAGTTGGATACAGTAAGCGGTAGTCATCTGCGAGCGAAAATTCAGATTCGTATCCCGCATGAGACGTGTATGTGAATGTGTATGTGTATGTATGAAATGTGTACATGTATATAAGACCGGTTGGGAATCATCGTTCTGAGTCGTCCCCCGCAGAGATCGGATCCAAACAAGCAAACGCAACGACCACGCATCTGTTCTCATCCCGGCCATCATGTCATCCGAAGTCCCCGCTCAAATCCTCGCCGCCTGCGCGTCTCCATCTCTGGGCGCCCCCGTTGTCAAGGAGATCGCTTTCAACGGGACCGCACACCAGTCTTCTCATGTCGTCGTTCGCAACACGGCCGTCGGACTCAATCCGTAAGATCAAAGCGGCGCGAGACGGATCGATCGGGAGACATCGACGATGAGCTGAACCAGACATGACGACTATAGAACCGACTACAAGCATGCTCGAGGAGACTGGAGTTCCCGTCGGGCGGTAGTCCTGGGCAGCGAGAGCGTTGGTATCGCCGTTCGAGTTCCGACCGAGGTTGAGCACATCAAGCAAGGTGATCGCGTGGCAGGTCTGATCTACGGCGCCGCAGATGAAACGAACGGCGCGGCAGCTCAAGGTGCGTAAGAGATGGACACGCGGGAATCGCCGTACATCAGCTGATCTTCTCTGTTTTCAATCCCGTGTGTCCTTGTTCATGTCATGTGAACTCACCTGCTTAGCTACGCTCTACGACGGGGCTCATGTCTGGCCCGTACCTGCCGGCATGTCTGATGAGGAGGCCGCCGGGTTCTCCGTAAGTCCTCTTTCCAATACGAATCACTGGCGGTCACAAGCTCATGATCGTGTCGGATGACAGCTCGCCCACTTTACGGCCGTTCAAACTTTGTACTTGCGTTGGAACTTGCTCAAGCCCTCACAACGTGACCCTTCTGTCGCCAATCACACGATCTTGGTGTGGGGCGGTGAGTCTTCCACCGCTATATCCATGTTCATTTTATCGCTGAAAAATCTGCTATCTTTGAATCCGAAGCTTCGACCGCCGTGGGTCATCACGCTGTACAGCTTTTGAGCCAGTCCGGATACAGAGTCATAGCTGTCGCCTCGACTGCCAGGCACGAAGCTATTCTGCGATTGGGAGCTGTCGCTTGCTTCGACTACAAGGATGGTGATGTGGTCGACAAGATCCGTCGAGCCGCCGGCGACAACGGAATTCGAGCTGCCTACGATACCGCTGCTAGCAATGGGTCCACCGATTTGTGCATTGGTCAGTGGATTGGAGCATCGTCAATGTTCGGGGTCTCGCGTTCTAACGCCGGTCCGGTGATGTAGATGCTATTGGACCCCAAGGCGGCAAGGTCATGAGCACGCTCCCACCATCCGAAGACTCTATCAAACGCCGATCGGACGTGGCAGTCGAATTCTGCCTGGTCTACACGCTCATGGGATACAAGGTATGCAGGCTTTGTTTTCCGATGTGCTGTTTCCGCACTAACCTATCCGCCCGCAGTTCACCTTTGCAAACGCATTCGACTTCCCCGCTCAGCCGGAAGACAGGGCAAGAGCCAGTCAGTGGATCTTGAACGAGCTCCCGATGCTTCTGGACGGCTGGAAGCAAGGAGCAGGTTCTCCTCGTTACAAACCCCAGCAGGTCCGGGTCGTGGGCAAAGACCTCGACGGCATCGAACTCGGCATCGAAATTCTCCGCTCCGGCAGTTATCAAGCTGAGAAGCTCGTCTGCCGAATTGTCTGATGCATCGTCAGGTCTGGAACCGTTACAAACGACCAAGATTTCATGCACTGGTCACACCTCTCGTCGACCTGTCTCCTGAATATTTAGGTCTCCCTCATGTCAACTTTTCAATGGATAGCGACTCACGCCGAGCCAGACTCCCTTTGGTCAGAATGATGATTCATGACTGTCTCCCCTTGAATGTTCTTTGAGTCGTACAGCGATGCGATCCGATGACCAGTTGGCACGCCGACCGATCCTTCGCTCGTCAGTCGGGTACACATCGAAGACTGTTAGCCTGCGACACCGATTGATGGTCATCTGCGAGTCTGCCGTAAAGACGAGAATCTCCCTACGTGAACACAATAGTCTGTCCGACCAAATTTTTCATGTAATTCAATTTGTGATAAACAATTGTTTTCTTCTGTCTGTTCTCGCCGCTCGTACAACATCTTCTTCGTCCCGCAGATCAGCCGATGCTGCTGATCAAGCCGCGTTTGCAATAACACGACGACCTGATGTCTATGTCTGAACCGAGAGCCGCTTTCTCTAGCCATGTCTCTGCCAATCCTGCTTCTTCCCATCGTTCGAGCCTTTTCAAACAGTCGACATATCCGGTCAGAGCCCAAATATTCTTCGGATGGCGCCGATGGTGGACACCGTTGGTCTTCGCGGGATCATCCAGGCCTAGGTCCATTCGATATGCTACAAGGGCTTCTTCGGTATGACCTTGTTCGAGGTTGAGTGCAGCGTAGGGATGTCGCGAAGGCAACATCCAAGCCCAAGGTTCACTGTAGACCAGAGCATCGTCGAGCGCAATCGCCTTTTCCAGCGAGGCGAAAGCGGATTCGTACGATTGACACCGATATTGCAATTCGCCGTCGAGCATCGCTTCTGCGACCTTGAAGACGTCCCGGGATTTATTGGGATAGTCCATCCTCGAGACGGGGACACGTGCGCAAGCTTCGAGAAAACGATCGCGAGCTTCCGAAGCCTGGTCGATGTTGCCCAGGGCGGCATGGGCGATTCCTCTACCGTACCACAAGGTAGCGGTCGTGACGCTGTACAACGTTGGATCTTTTGGCATGGCCAGACGCAAGATCTCGCTCCACTTGCCGAATCGAATTAAGACGTGGACGCGAACGCCATGAAAAGCTTCCAACCAGTCCGCCATGGGAGGTGATTCGATTCGCAAGGTCGTCTCGGGCAATGCGCATTCGAGCTTTTCAGTCGCCGCGAGGGCGACCGCATACTGGCCAGCCAACATCGCAGCATAGATCAACGAATGACAGTTGTGCGCCCGGTAAAAGGGGAACATCGGACCGCCATTCAAGCCAGTCTCCGAAAACTTTTCATCCGCTCGGACGGCATTGGCGTTGGCAGTGATGGCGAGGCCGTAATTACCAAGTAGGATGTCGATGTGGGCAGGCATATGTTGCAAATGTCCGGCATCCCTGATCCCGTCGCGAAGCCGATCAGCAGCTGGCTCTGCCTTTTCCGGATGAGGCGATCGCTCCAATAGGTGTATGTACATATGATTGAGCCCTGCGTGAGTCATCGCACCCTCAACACTGAATGCCTGTTCGAAATTGACGTCGAGCTCATGGGCGAGAGACAATGCCTCTCCGTTACTACTCTTTTCGCTCCAGACCGTCTTCGGTATCATCGTCAGGATGGACTCGCCATAGAGAGCGATGATATCGAGATCTGTAGGATGTTGAATCGCAGCTTCTCGCATGGCTTGTACGTAGCACTTGTCCGATGTGGTCGGGTCGATCGATCTCTCGTGTCCAGCAAAGCGCAACGCTAGAGCGCGGACAAGCGCCTGTTCTGGGATCGAGGCCGCTTCAACGTATCGTAAACCCTGCTCGATGTTCCGTCTCGCTGAGGCGAGAGCGACTTGCATGTCCTCGGCGTCGAAAAGTCTCCATGGCTTGTTGAAATTCGGCCCGATCGAATACGCCATGCCCCAGTAGGCCATTGCGCAATGAGGGTCATGCTCCAACGCCTTGGAGAAGCAACGCATAGCCTCGCCGTGATTGAACCCGTATATCCACGTCAGACCTCTTCCAAACCATTCCTGGCAGCTGGGGTCGCTCGTCGTGATGCGACGAAGATGAGGATGTAGGATATCGAACGGGTAGTCCTCGGACATGATTGTTTGATCAAGTCGCGCAGTGGGGACGGAAGGGCTGACAATGTATGGCGATACAGCAGTACACCATGTCCTACGAGGCTGCAGGGATCACTTGCCTAACTCGACGCCTTTTGAGGAAAGTCTAATGGAGAGGAGAGGCGGAGGGGGGGGGACATGAAGACCTCCGTGGATAAAGGTCATTTGACATCTGTGAGAGCCATATACGAATCGTTCGTCAGATCTTAGTCAGCAAACGCGCTAGATCTAGATCTGACCGATAAATTCTAAATGATCAATTACGATATGCAAGTCCCTCAGGAGCTGACGGGCAATACCTTTACATTACACTCATACAATCGGGCTTGTGGCGTCGTTCGGCGGTCAAGATCTCAGGATCGTGGACATAAGTTACGCCGAGTCGTAAAGCGAGTCTAAAGGTATGGCTAGGCCCGACTAACGTGGTAGCTCATGATGGATAGGAAGCGGTCTGATAGACACTATAGTACTAGACAATTATCAGATTGGGACAGCAATTTTGAGCAGAATTACGACGAGATGGAGAATATTTAGCAGCCCTTCGTAATTACTAGCTAAAGCGCTGATGCATTACGAATCGGACACGGCCCTGCCCTCATTCACCTCTCTCGCAAATCTCGTAAGAGGTATCTGGCCCTCCCGTTCGGTGTCGATGTACAGCACTAGCACAAAGCGGCCAGGTCGATCTTGGTCGCCACAACCGCCTTACTACTAGGCCCCGTCACCCAGATCCACGCTTCCTTCTTCCCCCCATTAGTGGCCGGGTCGATAGGCAAGACCACCGCCGTCGAAGCGCTACTCAGCGTCTCCCCGTCGTCCTGGAAGACGATCCGCCTCGTCCACCTATCCCCTCCTTCACTTCCCGCCTCCTTCTCCTTTTCTTTCTTGTCCTTGTTCTCGCTTCTGGAGACGATCCAGACGACGCTCGGATCGACATGCCCCTCATCCCTAAAGAACTTCCCATAATCCGCCCCCCGTAAGAGCCCAGCGAGGACGTACCCGCTCGCATCACACCTAGTCTCCGGGTAGGGGTCGTGGAAGTAAGACGGGTTGTCGATGGTCGAGTCCATTTGGATGGATTCCACCAGTTCCAGCTTTTTCGTCATCGAGGGCGTCGATGACGAGGAGGTCCGGGAGGAGGGTTGGGAGGAGGACAACCGGGCGAGGTGTAACACCCCCCCAGCGGCATCACAGACCAAAACCTCCCCCTCCTTGTCCGGATCCCCATGTCCTAGCCCGTTATTATTATGCATCCCCTTGAGAACCACCCCGACCCGTACTCCTTCCGCTGCGTCCCTACTCTCGATACCATCATCAAGATCGACCCGCACATGAACCGTCTCCGTAACCCTCCCCCAAGCGCCCGTCCAAACATCCTCCACAGTCCTCCTCAAGCCATGTTCTCTGTGTTTATGATCGTTCGTCACCAAGAACTCCCTTGGGGCGATACTGTATATATCGTTCGGAGTCCTTATAAGAGGATGACGGATGGATCTTATGTGCCGAGCTTTGTTGGAATTGAGGGTATGGTGGAATACTTCGATCTGCGACCGAGCCTTCTCTCGCTCCTTCGATTTGATGTTGTCGTCAGAGTTGTGGTCAGGGTCGTAGTCGGGGTTGGGAAGATGATTGATAGCGTGTATATAAACCGAATTCTCATCCTGCGGGTCGGTTACGAGGTCGATCCCATGCGTTACGAAGGGTCCTTTGAAATCTTCTAGGGTGAGGCGGGTGGATGTGAAGGTCTGCGAGGAGAGCAAGAGAGAGCAATGAGTTGTAGTTGTATCAGCCGGGATTTCAGGCCAGAGAAAGCGATCGAAAACAGAAGATACGAAAAGGAGATGAAAAGGAGACGAAAGACGATAAACTCACCTCGGGATCGAGCACATGAATACTACCGGTCATATCCCCACTTCCCAACTCTTCAGGTCCGTCGAAAAACGTCATTGGCGGGAACCACTTGAACCTCGGCGACCCCCTTCCCTCACAGGCCGTGATCAACAACGCACTCCCATCATCGACCTTCCAAAGATGCAAGTCTTCACAGTGCCTAGTATCCTCGATAACACGCAACTCTTTAGAGAATCCGTGAACGTTCTCGATGACGGACCCGCGGGTCAGGCCTAGGGTGACCAGCCGTTGTTTCGTCGGTTGATAGGCGTAGATGGCGAGCGCTACGACGAGGAAGAAGGCGTTCCTAAGCAAGGTTCCCATCGTTTTCGAGTGTAGATGATGTTATGTGTGGTGAGTCTGGTGTTATATGCACTCTACGGTTGATCAGAAATGCTCAAGATATATCCCAAATCGCAAGTCGTCGTCGTTCAAAGGAGTTAGTTTACCGACCTCGGATGACGAATATGATGATGACCGGTTAACATTATTCGAGAGCTTCGTCACGTGACTTTTGATCACTCGACACTCTGTGTGTGGGACTCGTAACCCCGATCACATCTCCTCCTCCTCCTCCTCTCACCCTTGCGAAACCTGAAAGTCAAGCCGCAGCGATGATGCCATAACTGTCTCGAAGCGTCAAGACGTCGTCCGTCTCTGATCGTTCGTGGTGATCGTCAGAGGGCTGTGCAGCAAGCGTTTCAGACACGCGCGAGGCTTGGTTTCAGGTTCAGTAGCAGCAGCAGTATCTAGTAATTCGTGGGCATCCCGCTGCTGCTGCGTCGGTTCAGAGTCCACATCACATACCCATACCCGCGCTCGAGAGGGGATGTAATCACATGAGGGTCCAGATTACCAAAGGATTCTTTGAGAAACATTACTCCTGAAAGATCCGTCGCTTTCTGATCCGTCACCTCGGCCCAATCTCATCTGCGCCACCTTCGAGCCTGCACTGATAGTGTGAGCCTGAGTTACGATATCCCTCTGCCGTATAATGGGCCGTAGGATGTCCATCAGTCGAACACTTTTCATTTATTGAAGCTGAGATCGACTCCTATATACTTTGGGTGAAAAATTCCGATCGTCATGGTTCAGATACACCCACACTTTGAATCCGGCAACGTATCGACGGGTGGGAGTTCCGAAGTTGTACTGGGAAAATCAAAACGAGGTCATCACAATTTCGACAAGTTAGAAAGGGTTCCATAATACAAGCGTTCAGATTCACAGTTTGTTCAGACTCCACAGACTCAAAAATCGAGTCATGGACAAACAACGTGCGATATAAATGATCGAGAAGACCCTTGTCGACCCGCCTTCTGGCGATCAGACCATCTGAACAACAACGGCAGCGACAAAAGCGCCATACACGATGCGCTCGATGCCCTCGAAGCGAATCGACCTGGAGCCACCCGAAGACTCTGGAGTGGTACCGGTGGGCGTCGCGCTGGGGACATTCGTCTGACTTGTGCTGGTTGAGATCGCCGTGGCGCTGATGATCCCATCACTCAAAGTCGGAGTCGCATCGTTGATAGCGAGAGTCCGAACATCTTCCCAATCGCCGATATCCTCCTCTCCGACCTTTTCTGGAAGATCGGCATGCGGATCAAACGACTGAGGGACGGCCAGGGTCGTCTCAGCTGGGTCGGGTGCGACTTCTGTGGCAGTAGGCGTCCCGCTCGGAGCGGGATCCGGAACGAAAGTAGCGGTCCCAGCGGCCAAAGCTACTTCAGAAGCGGTATAAAGACCTTCCGCGGCTGGGTCAAAAGCGATGGAAGTCTGGATATCTCCGGGCACCGAATAGTTACTAGGATCGGTAGGTGGATCTTCCTCTTCGGCAGGTTGTTGGCGCCTGAGCTGAGAAGGAGCTTCAGTGGGCCCAGGGGACGCAGGGGACTCCAGCTGTGAAGTCGACTCGGCTGTGGGTAGCGCCTCTGCGGGAATCGTAGAAGGTAGCGATGTCATCGTCTCGCTCGTTGTAGGTGACGCCGGGGCGGTAGAAGCTTCGCCTTCTGCTACTGAAGTGGTCGGCAGAGAGTCGGAAGAGGTGGTGATCGGACTCTCCTCCACCGTGCTCGAGGATGTTTGCACAGCAGTCGATTCGCTCGAGGATGCCAGTGAAGAAGTGACAGTCGATGAAACGCTCGACGCCGCCGCAGCAGTCGGTCTCAAGCGCTGTTCGCCCCAGCTGATCGACGTCGTCTTCACTTCAGGGTTCGTCTGGCCCAACCTGCCCAGGTTCGAATCCTCCGGCAGCCTGATCCGGACGAAAGGTATATGATGATTCGGGAACGGTACCATGTAGGTCTGCTTGCAGCGATAAAACTATGAATAGCGGAGGAAGGTCAATCAGAGCCATTGATAACCCCGGTAAGCATACAAAGTCTGGGCCTACCTTGGGGTACTTGACGGATTGCGAGAATCCGGCGACGCTGAACGTTACTTTACCAGTAGTCAGGCATGGCATATCGAACCAACCCTTCGTCCAACGTTGATACGAAGCAACCCGCACGTCTACTCCAACCCTGCCTCCATCATCGACGGCGCCGACGGAGTTCGATAACCATTCAACGCTCGACCATAATTGAGTGGCTTGAGGTATCATGCCTGACAAAAGCCGTTGCGCTTCAAACAGGCCATGACTGATCTTTTCCGCCGAAGCTTCGTCCCCCGCATAGTCCTGGATCCAGTTCCGGGTGAACAAGGTCTGCAGCGAATCGACAAAGGGCGGACCTCGCTGCGCTACCTGGCCGACGAGCTCGGGAACCTTGATAAGGTTGTCCTGCAGCGTGTCGATGATACGAGGCAGTTGCTGAGCAGCCTTCAATGATTCTGCCAATTGACCAATACTGTTGAGCTTTCCTTCGACGATGAGCTGAATCACACTGTCGATGCCGAGGTCCGAAACGTCTTCGAAGAGTTGTACAGCGTCCGTGATGGTCTGAGTGGCTTTGTGCGCGCCCTTTTGAGTCTGCGCGATGATGCCGTTGAGAGCAGCGATTTGCTTAGACATGTCCAGAGTGGTTTCCACTGTGGCATTACGATAGCGTCAGAGGCGCAGTCATCCAGTCGCCACGATAGGTTCCCTCACCTTGCTTCTTAAAGTCTGACATCGTATTATTCGCGCAAGTAGCGGCATCGGGACAGAAGCTACCGATGATCTTCATGACCTCGGCTTCGATCTGTTCCCCCTGCATCTTCAACGAGTCCGTCGAGTTTGCCAACGCGTCAAAGTTCTTCTGGACCGTATTCATCCCGTTCGACCAAGGCAAGAGTAGATCCTTGATCTGCTCGGCCATCAGCTTTTCGGAATCTTGCAGGTAGTCGACAAAGAATCCTCTGATAGCGTCACAGGCTCCAGAAGCCGCGCAGGGGACGATCGACCCGGCAAAGGCAAAGTACCGGGCGAGATCTACAACAAGATGTTGTAGGCAGCGCTTTTAGAACTTTTCCGTTGCTAAAGAGCGCGATGAGGATTGCTTACCGATCTCTGCAGCTCTGAGCACTCGAACGCTTGAGGAAGTAACCAGAGCGCCTGAACCCTGAGATAGACCGGCGCTGTTGTCCTTGATGCTCATCCCGGCATCGACGGCACATTGAGCGAAACCTCCGAACTTTTCGAGGATATCCGCCGAGGTCGTTCCGGCATCTCCAGACTGCACGAGCGACTTGAAAGTGTCGCCATCGACAATGGAGAGCATCTGCAAATCACGGCGTGTTTAGATGAGAAAGCACGAGAACATCGAGACGACCAAGCGTACCTCTGGTAGACATGTACAAATCGCTCCGCTCTTTTGAGCGAGCTGTTCCAATCCCGGGATCGCCTGCCGGGCCAGAGAACAAGCGTCGACCGACTTGGATCCCACATCTATCCCGATGGGAACTGTAATGACAACCTTGTCTGTACCCGGAAGACACTGCTTGCCGCCAAAGGGGAACCTGAAAGTCGTCTTGCAAGGGTTGAACTTGAACCAGTCGGTCTTGCCCGTTCTGACCTTGAACGTCGGAATCTTGAACGAGGCCTTGCAGGAAGTCGCACGGGAGAGGGACGAACAGAGTTTCTTCATCGCTTCGGATCCATCACTCGCAGCGACTAGGTTGAAGCTGGTGACCGACACTAGCAGTAAGAACAAAAGATAAGTAGGTAGACCTGTCGAGAAACGCATAGTGTAACAAAGATCCGTTGTTGGCTGATTTACCTTACATTTTTCGCCGGGATGGTCGGTAAGATGGATTCGTCTCAAGCGACCTTATATAGACCTAAGCGCGACGATACTCACGCACCAACTCCCGGTTGTTGCTCGTGACCATCGCCTTCTTCCACCTGAACGGTTAGGAGCAGGTCGGTTCGTCTGAGACCTTCGGCACCCTCTTAAGCGTCTTCTAGGTTTAGCTCCTATTCGGTTCCTAGGCCACATGATACCTGAAGAGCGCAGCGAACTCCATGGAAGCCTGTGTCAGGAAGGCAATGTCAGATCAAAAGACCAGGTGATCTAGCGATACGAATGAGTTTCGAGCGATCCGAAGAGATGTCGAAACAGATGCCAAAATGCTCCCGTCCCCTCGTTTCAGAACGCCACGCGGATCCTGATTGATGACTTTTCAGTTCCGCATCACCTGATCGATCAGCGAGCGTGACTTTCTTCTGAGCATGTCCGCACTTGTACAAGGTTTGCGGAAGCGAGAAGTGAAGGTCGTAGAAGGACGGGATCGCATAGAGTTTTACCGAGCCGAGCAAAGCGTACGAGATCAGGGTCCGCTATGTTGGACAAGACCTCTCGCCGGAGCCGCGAACTATGCAATGTGCAAGAGCGTCTCGAGGCGAATGCCAAGAGAATCCCACCCACGATCACCACACGCTATCAGATCCCGTCGATGGATCGACATTTCGTTCGAATATGCTCTGCTGATATCTCATCAGATTCGGTTCCGACAGCGAGACGCCTTGGAGGAAGATCTTGTAATCACTCCCGCCTTTCTCATCCCAAATTGAAGCAGTACAGACGATTCCGTCGCTTCGTTACGCAAGGACGTTCCGTGTCATCCGACCAAACACGAACTCAGGTGACCTTCACCGTACAGCCCAAGACTTTTCGACTTGACACCGAACATCTGCTTGGTTTCGCTCGCGAACGAGTTCTCTTCCAGCAATGATATCCGCCTATATATATATGCCCACCACTCGGCTGTTCAAGATAGTCCAAGTCGCTTCCTCACACCGACCATCTTCACATCCACTCCCATCACTCATTATGGGCTCGAAACTCAAGGCATCCAAGTACCAACGCCAACCCGGCGACCACACCTACCCCTGGCACAGTCGCCGAGGCAAAATCTCTCGACACCTCATCATCCTAGTCGCCCTAGGTCTCAACGCCTGCATCGCCGGTCTGGCTCTCGTCGTTCAATGGGTCGATATCACCGTCACCGACTCGTCCCTCCCCAAGATCGGTAGCATGAAGGCGACCTATAGCTACAAAAGCTTGCTCGCTCCAGGTGCTTCGCTACTCGGTTCTATCAACGGATTCATCTCAGGCGCCGCCATCGCTACTCTGGTCACGGCCTATGCGAAGCGACGAGGATTGGGTCGCGGGATATCGTTCGATGAGATCGGTTCCCTGAGCCAATTGTGTGAGTCTGCCTATTCACAGATTGCTGGATTTGCCGCTGATCGTAGGCGATAGCATCGGGAGGGCTGCCTATTGCCTTCAGTCGATATGCCTTAGCCGGCTTGGTCTTCTTGGCTGCCGACTCCCTGACTCGAGCAGTGAGTCCCGTAATATTGGCAGACTTCCCCTTATATCTCGTATCATCGCTGATCCCGACCGTAGAGCATCGTCGCCTCACTTACACCCACCGATGGTCGAATCGAAGCCGACGCTACTACAAACCTGAGAGCGTTCAGTACTTATGATGACGCTACGAGGAATATAACGTGCACTTACGGACGGTCCCCGGACTACGGATACGGCAACGTGAGAGAATCGCTTTTCCCCACTACCTCGATCCAATGAATCGACGGCTGACATTGCAGCTATCATCTAGAATTGCCCCATCAACGACCGATGTAAGTAGGAAAAACAGCATCGCACAAATCTCACAGAGCGCGCTGAACCTGGTTTCCGTTTGGCAGACGGGATGATGCTGGATGCAGGTGTTCGCAAGCTGCTATATCAAACGTAAGCTTCGAACCCGAGTTCGCTCGATTTGAATATCGACCGACTCGTTTCACAGTCCTGAAAACTATACTCGAGACGGTATCACCTATCCCAGCAGATTAGCCGGAATCGCCGGCTATGTATCGACACTCTCGTCGACACTGCTAGGCCAGAGCAGCTCGGGCGCCTTGAAGCTAGCTACGACCGATACCATCGTGACTACCTGTATACCCCGTTCGGTCGTCACTGTCGAGTGTAAAGATAACCTCGAAGGTACGGGAATGAGTTGGAACAACCTGGGCAAAACCGACACATCGGGATTCATGGACACGCAACAAGCGCAATTTTGTGGACGCAACAGAGGCTGTGGCGATATCACGCAGCGACCCGACTATACTGCAGGGTCCGTCTTCGTGGTGAGTCGAGCGTCTGTATCATCCTGCTGGGTGCCAGCGCTGATAAAAACCTCTCCGGGACCGTCAGTTCACGGACGACTACTATGAGAACGGCGATCTGGTAAGCGATCAGCGTTTAGTGGCACGACGAATCACAGGTTGACAATTCGAAACAACGCCACAGCCTCTTGTTATCGCCGCTACGGGCGATTACGCAGCCCAGATGGGAACGAGCAACATCTATTGTCGTATCAGCAGTGAAGAGACTATGGAGCCCATTCAGATCCGAGGCAATGCAGTGCAGAGTTCCAACCTCATCCGATGCGATCCGTAAGCTTCAGCCACGCCTTGACTGCGCGCGCGCGAGGTGATCATCCGAAACCCTACGAAACATGACAGAATCGACCAACCCAGCTTGGCATTCACGGAAACGATCAATTTTATGGGTCAAATGGGTGTGTATTACATGATACTCCCCATTTGCAGTGGCCTTTGCCAACTTTGATACCGTCTACAGCTATGCAGAAGCAGCAGGGTGAAGACGGTCGTTTCGAGCTGTTCGGATTGCTAGGTAGCCGCACGTCAAGCCAGGAAAAGAGCAATCGGGTTGCCGAGCTGATCAAGGAAATGGTAGCCATCGGCGCCACGGTGAGTGATGCTCAGATACACGTGAATGCAGAGGGCGTAGTGATCCATGTTCCAAGCTGAAGATCTTTCGGGTTGTAGGAAATGTATGACGACCTGCCAACATCGACATCCTCCGCTACAACGCGATATCAACTGACGTCCCCCAAACCTCGACTGGGTCAGAAAGGCAGCTTATACGTCCTCTTCTGCATTCCTCCGCTCGTATATTGTGCCCTTATCCTCCTAGGCTGGCTCTGGCTCGGCTTCAGGTTCTCCGGCGCCGCCCATTGGTCTCCTCTCAGTCCGGTCGACATGGCCATCGCTGGCATCGCCGTCCCTTCCAACAGCTCGGCCAAGGTCGCTTATGGAGGTCTCGCTGGCGCGCCCATCAAATGGGCAAAAGAAAAGGTCCGGGTCCGACTCGCAGAAGTCCAACATGATCGTCTGGGTCTGTCGATCGATGCACCCGACGTGTGTCCAAAACCGCAGAAAGGCCGCTACTACGGAGGTCCTTCCTTGCCCGCCCAGCCTTCGCCAATTTTGTTCGACCCCAAACTAGGCTCACCCCAATCAGCAGCCTTGTCTTCACCATACTCCAGCCCCAGCGTCGGTCAAACCGATTACAACCCTTACTTTAGCGGAGTGCCTATCGTCCCCTCTGTGGCATACTCGCAGGGTCAACATCAGGTGTGAAGTATCGCTTATTACGCAGCTAAAACCTTGAGCAGTGTCGCTCCTTTCCTTGACAACCCGCTTCGTCCATCGGTACATATAACGTTTGGTGCGTAAGACGACTTCTGTACTTCAGCTTTGTATAATGCTCCCGGAGTTCCTGTACAGTCCAAGATTTGTATACATGGATAAAGTCGATCCACGAAGAGCTTACACTTCGGCCTAAGCGGGTAGATGTCGTTACTCCGTGCCATCTTTGATGGATTCAGTTCATCAATGCGTCGACTCAACTTTGTCGGACCAATACAGCTAACAAAGTAAGCGCAGCAGGTCGGGTCGAGCAAATTGGCAAGAGTCAGCCAAAGATATATCGGACCTTCGAGTGATATGAGTCTGAACACAGAGTGATCGGTGCATTGTCCAACACACGGAGCATAAACGATACAGGTCACGGCATACATACAACTGAAGGAGATGTCGATCAACGAAACGCCTTTCAGTCTGGCGTGGTCTTATCAACTCGGCAGCGAGCACTGGATACGATCGGCCCGGTTCCTACAATAATATCTAGGTCCTCGAGACCTCTCTCCACCCGGGGGCATACAGTAGTGTGAAATCACCGTCTACTATGCATCCAGACCCGTTTTCCGAGTTCGTACATGGTCGTCGTTCCATCATCAGGGAACGCCAGCATGACCGGTGGAGCCTCATCTTCCTCCCTCTTCCGTTGATGTCGATCACGGACCCAGTGTCGGTCGTGATACTCGAAGATGCTCGAAGCCGTCGTCCATCGCTCGAGGAAGACTACATCAGGTAGAAGAGTACTCGTAGTAGGCTCGTCCTGCTGGACCTCGCGAAGCCCGAGGATCAGTTTGACCAGGCGGATCCTGACTCCGTGCACTCGAGTATCATCGGCAGTGTTCCACTGCCGGCTGTCGAGTCCAGATTTGAATCCCTCGGTTTCCATCTCAACCGCTGCCTTTGCAGCGGCATCCCGTAAGGTAGTATCGTGGTCGTCATCGAGCAGGGTGCTCAGGATGTATCGCTCGACGACAGTCCACCGGACGTCCTGTTTCGATCTCAAGTCCTCTAACTTGGGGATGTTTGTCGCCTGAGGAAGTCCTGAGGCCGAACTATCCGCGAGACGGGCTTCGTACAGATATCAAATATCAAATATGATATCGACGAAACGACTTCGTCAGTTCGGTAATTCGGTAAACCATGCGTACGGGTTTGGGTCGTTGATGGAGAAAATACTTACCAGCCCGTCTAGCTCGCAACTCTGCCCGTACTTTGTTGATAGACGATGTTGCCTCGGCGATACCGGCTGCTCTTCCATCGACGTCTGTTGAACTCCTGTCCGTTCCCATTCTTGCTGTATGGCACGGTGTCGTGCTCGATCGTTCCAAGATCCAAGAAGAGGTCAAGCCGATTGGGTTCACACCGACCCAAGCCGCTGTACGTGCGGGTGCTCGGCCCGAGAAGAAACCCTCGGTCTGGCTTGAACCAATCATCCGCCCAACGACCCGAGTCAAGCCGACCGGACCGCCCGCTCACGCCGTTTCGTATACTGACAAGGTCGCCAACACCTATGTCAAGGTGACGCAGGGCTACCTGGTACTGCCTCGATATCCACCGCAGTCTTACCTTACGCAACCGTCCAAGAGCTACTGTCATCATCAATCGTTGGTACAGCTCAGTGTCTATCGTCACCGAGGTAGGTGGGTCACCCCGGTGGCCTTTTCCAGCTGGGCCTACAATATCTGTAATGCGGCCATGTTGCCCGGCGGGCTCAAGCTGCTGAGGCATGTCAACGAATCCCAAGACATTATCTGGACCATTCTCTTCGACGAGCCTTTGATGGACGATTCGGACGAACCGGAGCTGTTCGAGGCGCTCGAAGCGTTGACCCAGGATATGGTGGATGAGCAAAACGAGTCACGCCATCTCAGCTACGGTTCTCGCGGTCGCGCATTGGTCGCCTGGCCGATCCCCCAGCACGAGGGCCCAGTGGTGGCTAGGTTCCTGGTCCTGGCTCTTGGAAAGTCTGATTCGAACTGCAGAGGCGCAAATCCTCACGAAAGCGAGATAGGTTTAGTAACGACAGACGAGGTCGAAAAGAACGAACGTATCCTTTACGTGAGCCTGGTCGACCTTGAACAGGTCAGGAGAAAATGTTGCACCGATCTTTCTGGGACTACATGCAATTATACCATATCCTGTATCGCACGATGTCACTGTCGTACTGTCACCATGTCACCGGGATCACCGGAATGTGAGTCAGTTACTAGTCAGTTCGACCCTAAGTCAAGGGGTGTCAGATGTCGAACCCCGCGCGTGAAAGTCGAAAGTTCCAACCACCTGAGATCCTGAGATCGAGGAGGAGGAACGTCTTGTGCTCATGCATCGGGACCTCGATTTCAACCTGCCAGACTCACCCTTGCCCTGCATACACTATCATATAAGCATATAATAGCCACGAACTCAGTTATCGTCTTCGCCTGAGTGGTCAAACGTAGCAGTGGTGGTCGTTGTCACCCTTTCAACACACCCCTCTTGCCGAAATCGCCTGCATCGTCATCGCGTGTGTCATCGTCATCTTCGAGCAACCTGGAGCTCCGCAAAAAAGAGGTCGAAAACCCACGTAGAGGACACATCTGAGGGATATACTGTACATTTCTTCCTGCGACCTGGCTACACCATTCATTCATAATCTGGACATCTCCTTGTGCAGAGAAGACCGCCATCCGAGGATGACCAACACCCAACCTTTTCCCGCGGGACTCACGAGCGATCGACGAGACCCGATCTCCACTTCTCCCACCAGCCCGACCTCGACCTCGTCCTCGTCGACCCAAGCTGGGGTTCCTCCTTCCATCAGCACCAGCACACTAGGCTTGACACCAGCCTCGCCGTCAACACCTACCATCTCCATCGACCGAGCTACCTCTCATCCCCATCCCGATCGATCGATGAATTCGTCATCCAACATACCTACACCTACAACTACAATCGGCGGGTCAGGTCTCTCCCCAACAAGCACTACCGGTCCTTCTATATCTCGACGAACTCAGATGTCTAATAACGGCCCAGCAAGACCATCCCCCTTATCCCGATTACATTCTTCCCCAGGTCCAGCGTCTCTAGGGACTTTGAGAGCGGGGAACCATACGTACAACCAGAGACAAGCTGGGCAGATGCTCAACAACATGGATGGATCGGGTCTAGGGGGGATGGGGATGGCAAGTCCGTCGAGCCCGTGCTTCGTACACAGTCATCTGCAAAAGCATAGCGAGCTCGATGAGCGGGTCAGGATGAAGATCGGGGTTGACGGGCAGGGGCAGGGGCAGGGGCAGTATGGGCGACATGGACAGGTACCTCAGCAGGGACCAGGTTCGACGTCAGCTCAGTCTCCGTCTCAATACGCCCCGCACGGTCAAATCTCTGGTCAAACGCAAGATCAAGGGCAAGGTCAAGGTCAAGGTCGATATTCGATGAGCCCGACCTCACGCCAAAGTCAAGCTCAAGGTCAAGGTCAGGCGATGCAAGGTGTGACCTCGATGTTCGGGTACAACTCTGACGGACCGACCCCGAGGTTCTCTACCCCTTCTTCTGATTACGGGTATAATCACCACTATGCTTCTGATTCGAACGTGAACGTCAACGCCAATGGCCACGGTCACGGTCATGGTCACGGTCATGGTCATGGGAATTATACTCATACTCCCACCACCTCCCATCACACCCAACACGATCACAGACAAAAGATCTGCGCACCCTCCCCCTCAGACCTGGACGATGCGGAAGATGGCGGGAGCCTCACTAGACAACTCGCAGAGACCGCCACGGGCGTCCGGGAGATGTCGAAGCAGCTGGGGAGGACGAAGGTGAAGAGTAACATCCAGAGCGTGCTTATTGTGACCAAGGCACGGGATAATAGGTTGATCAGGTTGACCAGGGAAGTGGCTGTTTATCTGATGAAGATGAAAAGTAGGGGAGGTGGAGGTGGAGGTGGAGGTGGGGAGAGGGGGATGATCGTGTGAGTCTTCCGCTTTCGGGGGGATGCTATGCTATGCTTCGGACGACCGTCCTTCTTCCCTGATCAACGAAAAGACTGACTCTCCGTTCGACATTCGAACCCTTGCTCCTCCTCGCTTGCAGCTACGTCGACGCTCAACTCCGCACCTCGAAACGTTTCGACGCCTCCGGTCTGAAAGAATCCAACCCCGAATTCTTCAAACCGCTTTATCGGCGCCGATCGTCCTCGACGGCCTCGATGAGTACGTTGTCGGGGTTCGTATCCGATGCCAGTGTGGGTGGGTACGCGAGCAGGTCGTCTAGAGGGCGAGGTGGGGGTAACAACGGTGGGAACGGGAGTGGGACCAACGGGACGGGTACGGGGACGGGAGCGGGGGAGGACGGACAGTTGAGGTATTGGACGAGCGAGATGTGTTCGAGTCAGCCGCATCTGTTTGATATGGTCGTCACCGTGAGTAACAAGGTTCACTTTAGAAGATGTAATTCCGGGACAGATCGGCGAGCCAAGTCGATTGACATCCCACTTTGCGCAGCTCGGTGGGGACGGCACGGTCCTCTTCACCTCGTGGCTCTTTCAACGGATCGTACCCCCCGTCCTCCCCTTTGCACTCGGATCGCTCGGTTTCCTCACAAACTTTGATTTCGCCGACTATGCCAAGACGCTGGACAAGGCCGTGGATGATGGGATCAGGGTCAACCTCCGTATGCGGTTCACGTGTACCGTCTACCGGGCCGTCACGCCCGAACAGGCTGCGGCGGCCACTTGCAAGAAACGCAAGGCGATCAAGTCGAGAGGAGGGGACATCCTGCTCAACCAGGTCGATGCGGAAGGGTGGGAAGCCTTGGAGGGGACGCGACACGAGGACGATGACAAGAAGACCAAGGCGAAGAGGAAAAAGGACAAGGAGATCATGTGCTTTTCGACCAGGCCCGTGGAGACGTTCGAGGTCTTGAACGATCTCGTGGTCGATCGAGGTCCGAGTCCGTATGTCAGTTTGCTCGAGTTGTTCGGTGAGTCGGTCGCATCCGTCTTTTTGGGCATTAGGGCTAGTACAGTTCGCTGATCATCGAGAGCTCGACTTTCTAGGCGACGATCATCACTTGACAACGGTCCAGGCGGACGGGCTGTGTGTAGCCACACCGACGGGATCCACCGCCTACTCGTTGTCAGCCGGAGGTTCGCTCGTCCACCCGGGAATCCCCGCCTTGTTGATCTCACCCATCTGCCCGCACACGTTGTCCTTCCGACCGATGCTCTTGCCAGACGGGATGGAATTGCGAGTCTGTGTGCCTTACAATTCGAGGAGTACTGCCTGGGCCAGTTTCGACGGACGTGGGCGGGTCGAACTGAAGCGTGAGTGACAGCTTCGAAAGCAGCGAAAAGCACTCGCTATCTGGAGCTAATTCTTCGAGTATGTCCTTGTTTTCAGAGGGCGACCACATCAAGATCGCCGCGAGCAAGTACCCGTTCCCGACCATCTGTCGGGACAAGCAATCGACCGACTGGTTCAACTCGATCTCACGTACGCTTCGATGGAACGAACGTGAGAAACAAAAGTCGTTTGTCGTCGTCGAGGAAGACCGGGCCAAGCCGGTCAAGGAAAAGACCAAGAAGCGGGTCCCCAAAGATAGCGCCAGCACGAACGATTTGGGTGGAAATCCCAACATCACAGGCGAGACGACGGCAGGTGGGGGCCATGGTCAAGACGAGGTCGAGAGCGGTCAAGCTGACAAGGCGAGGATCGAGGCGAGCAAGAAGGAGGCTCAGATGGGTCAAGACCGGTTGGCAGCGGGGCAGGACAAGGTGTCTGATCAGATGGAACAGATGCGCGGTCAGGCGGACAAGGGCAAGGACGAAGACGAAGACGACGAGGATGAGAGTGGAGACGAGGAGGATGACGACGAGGAAGAAGAGGAAGGGTTTGATATCGACGAGTGAGTTGCGACGTGGATATAGGATGCGAAAGACCAGGCTGAACCTCGATCTCGCCCCTACAGCGTTTCGGAGGAACCGACCGCCTCGTCTCCCTCGGAAGAGAGCGACAAGACGCCGTCTGAAGAGACCAAGCCGGCTACGTCAACGTCCACCTCGACAGCTCCGGCCCGACCCCCTGCTGCTTCGCCCTATAGCACCAAGCGACCCTCACACCTCCTAACTAGCCTTCTGAGCATGACCTCGCAAGGTGGCGGTGGAGACGGCGGGTACGACGATCCGGGCATGAAGAGCGGAGTGGAGACGCCCGACCGATTCGCAGCGCCTTATGACCCTTCGAGACCGTCCCCGAAGAAGAGCCCCGAGGCGTTTACCAAGAAACTAGATCAGGGCTTGCACGAAGTCCAGCAGCACCAGAGACGGGGCGAGAGTCATCATCACCATCAACATCCTCACGCTCACCATACTCACCCGCCAAATCGTCGGATGGCCAGTCGAAGAGACGATATCCACGTTCAGCAGGATTCGTCCACCTCGGACACGAACAGCGACTTGACGGAAAAGACACGCGCCATGCAGATCGACGAGGGTCAGGACGAGCTCGGCCGAGGTTATGCTGGGAGATTAAACTCGGGGACGATGGACCTGAATTCGTCAACATCGATGCTGCTACATCCCAGAGCTAGGTCGAGATCCCGTTCACGCTCCCGGTCGGTTACGCGCGGAGTTATGGATCAGCAGCAACAACTGGGAGGACCTTCTCGAACCAGGTCGAGATCGATCTCGACGCGCCGCCTGAAATCGTCCAGTCGTAGTCGGACGCGGGCGGAGAGGACTGTTGCGGGGCAGACGGAGACTCCTAATGAGAGCGAAAAGGATACTGAACGGGAAGATAACGGCGACAAGAGTGGGGGGACTGTCAATACGATCGGGCCGATGGTCGATGGGGACAGAGACGGGATGAGAGGAAGACCGGGGAGAGGGTCTAGGACGACGAGTTCTGCAAGTACGGTTACTATTGGGCCTGGCAACACTAGCACCGGCAGTCACAGTAACGCGCTGCCTGAAACACCGGGACAAGGATCGGGTTCAGGGTCGGTTGGTGGGGAAAGACGTGGGGGCGTGGACAAGCTTCGGACGCCCCGACCTGGAGACTATACTCACGCTCATGGTTCTAACTCGAGCGGCGGTGGTGGAGGCGGCCTACTTCTCCCCGGCTCGGTCGTCGAAGAGGAAGAAGAAGAGGACGAGGAGGAGAGGGCGGGGAAGACCAAGGCGTTTGCGTTTTATGGCGAGGTGAGTCTAGGTTGAAGCTGCGGGCACTTGGCGATCGCGTAGGTGACGCATGGAAAAGCGCGGTTGGCTGATGAATACGGTTTTCGCTCGGTCTACGTTTGATGGCGAGTTTAGGACGAGAGCGAATCTGGACAGAGCGATGGAGAGTCCGAGGCGTGAACGATGAACGACACTCGGGGGTTTCCCAGGTTGTTTTACGTGTATTTGTACGTGAAAACGATGGTATTATGATCATGTTCATTGGCGTTCGACGGATGGCTCGTGAACATGGCCGGGGGGCACTGGTCAGAGGGGTTGACTAGGCGAGCACTCGAACCATCTTCGTTCTCTACAGCGAGCGATTCGGTAATGCCTTTTACCAGGGCGATCGGGGCGAAAGGCAAGCATGACGCCTCTCTCAGAGCTCTCGCGACTCGCAAACTCGCTCGCTCCATTCACGTTCGACACGTATGGTATATGGTATCCGGTATATATAACGAAGCTAGTATGCTTGTGCTCTTTGCTAAGTTACAACTGATCCGCTGGCCGTTCAAACACCTGTTCTGCTTGCTCGCAGAATTGGACAGCTTCACCGTCAAGCTTGTCGCGGAGTCCTTGGCCTTGACCGAGAAATGACGATGACGACATCGACGACAATGGTCGAGGTGTTGCCCTGTCAGGCTTTGCATTGACTACTGGGACTCACTGTGCAATGGGTTTCCGCTAGATCTCGGTTGGCGGTTTGCGCGGCCTGTGCCTTGATCATCGAGCCCAGAGTTCAGACGGAAGAGGGACACGCCTGAACCATTGAGGTCGATAATTACGGCGCCGCAGTAAAAGATGCCAACCATTTTTGAATACGGTCTTTTGGGAAGCTTTGTGCGTCATCATTCTCTTCGTTGTCAACCGTGCTACGGTCGGGTCTTGGATCATACGGCGCTTGACCACCTCCGGAATCGCCTGGCGGTTCGACACCCCCGAAATCGTCCGGCGTTTCATCGGTTCCTGAAACACCTTGATGTCCGGTTACCATGTCAGGCTTTCGTTTGGGTTTCGCATCGGACCGAGGGGTCACGGCATCGATAGACACGTCGGTGATCTTGACCGCGTGCGCTCGTTCCATCCTGAGCGTGACGGGAGTGTTCATAGCGTACCGCGACCCGCCTTTTCCCGAGATCTGCTTGACCAACGTTTCAACCACGCTTGCACTAGATGAGGGCGACGTGTAGCTTGGTGTAAGCGATCTCCAGGCGATAGAATGAGATGCGAACTCACGTAAGGCTGAGCATGAAGCGAATAAAGTTGGCCAGTCCGACATCTCGGCTGTCGGATGAGATTTTGAACATGTTCTCATCCGATCTGAACGATTCGTGACTGTCTCTGTACAGGGAGGTTCGCGCGTAGACGGAACGCTTTTGTTAGCGATTTGCTAGGCACGCGTTGCGTCTGGGCGCGGACGTACCGGTATCGCAAGCTGTGTGGAAAGCTTGCTTTTTCGCAATCAGGCACCCAGCTTGTCAACTCATCGCGGCCGGTCACTTGATAAGGACGCCATTTAAGACCGTGAATCGCTAACCCGAAGCAGCAGCGGTCACCCGCATATCCGATGCGAGTGTAAGTGCATATCTGTGCGTGACTCTACACAATGAGGTGTTTGAGAATGAGATTGACAGGAAGCCGCGTACGTCCAAGGGCGATACATAGTTCTTCGGGCTGTTCCCTCCCTTTGTACCGGCGTGATTCTTGGCTTCTATCATCGCTGCACAGCGAGGACAACCGTATACCAGTCGCGAGCAATCGTTCCAAAGCATTTGACCGTCGGGTTCAACATGGTTCGTGGTTTCTGAGGTAGCGGTCGTCAGCATACGACTCTCTGTCTTGTTGATCGACATCCACCTACTTTTTCCACCCGGATCTTCAGCATCGGTAAGCGTCGAGGATCCCTTCGTGATTTCGGTTCCGACGCTATCCTGTTCAGATCCCACTTGAGAGACGCTTTCATGCGGACCGACTTCGGGTGGATCCTTGGAGGTTTTATCGGCAGCCCGAACCCTCTCCATGTAGCGTGCGCAGTCCTTTGGGTCGTAGCGCGGCAAGATCCCGCTGGAAGGATTCGCCAGATGCTTCAGATTGTCGCCAGGTCCAACGTATAAGGGACACGCCGTCAAACGTCGCAAAGCCTTTTTTGAAACGAATCGTGCAGATGAAGGATATGAGCTTTCGTTAGGGGATACGGTTGCGTGTCGGACCTACTGTGCTGGCCATGACGTACCTGCGCGAGCTGTCTCGTGAACCCCCTTGCTCTCCTGCTCTCTTGACTACTAGTACGTTCGCCCGCGCGACATTGAACCTCTCGATCTTTAGCTCTCGTACCAAGTGAGCAGATGCAGGGAAGCTGCCTACTAGCTACTAGCTACAAATCGATACCTTCTGATCGTGGTCCTCCTTCCTCTTGCTTGCTCCCGTGGCCCCCGTGATGGCTGCTTCTACCTTCTACCGAGCTACCGAAATGTTCATGGACGTTGGACGAGATGTCGGATATGACCGACGAGGTCGATCAGGTCGATCTTTAGGGGTGTTTCCACGTCCAGCTCTCTTGGACTCGGATCGATCTTTCGCTGGGACACTAACATTTCCACCGTCTGGTCCTCCTCTCCTCTCTTGCCTGCCTGTACTATCCGCGATTGCCCGCTCCTTGGCACGGGTGGTCGTCCGACTGAACATGATTTCCGATGTCTCGAAAGCGATCACATGGTCATGATGATGGCCGGATGAGAAAATTCTGGAAGCACACACACACAAGTCCCGCGAGAGTATTATCGGAAAATAATACCATCCATCATGCATATCGGAAATCAATCAGACAGCTACAGCTACACACAACCCTCACAGACCTCGACTCCTGTTCCTCCTCCTCCTCTGCATAGATAGATCGTAGCTCATTGGTCACCTCGGCGCGTTCGAGCTCTCGGCGTAATCAGATCTGTCCTGTCCTCTGACTCGACCTGCTTATCAAGCCTCAGGGCTCAGGGATTGATTGCGAATACCGAAAGTCGCAAGTTGCGAATCATCCTCGATCGACCGGGATCCCGAGGAGCTGCGAAATAACCATTTGGCCTTTCTGGCTGTACACGGACACACGAGGGTAGGAAGGGAGGATTGAATTGAATTGGGAGAGCGGGGGGTGTTCGTCATCGGCGTTCAGACCAGGCAGCAAGCAGTAGGACGAGGCAGGAGGAAGGAGAGCAGGGATTAGGAAGACGAGCAAGAGGGGGATTTCCGATTCAGTAAAACCATAAGCACGAGCACAAGCACAAGCACGAGGGACGGGACGATACCACCAGATTGGAATAGGCTTGTTGAGTCACATCGCATCGGACCGGCCTCATCCCATACCGTTCCCGACTACACACGATAATATATAACACACCCACAAATACCCCCTGGAATCGACAACATAAACACAACACTACTCAATATGGCCTCCTTCTACGCCAACCCCAAGATGATAGCATCCACCCTAGCTCCATTCACCCACAACGCCAACCTGTCGGGGCACGTTCTCGATTTCACAACCCGGCCTAATTCGATCGCTATCGTTCGGACGTCGGATTTTAACCATTACATCCAGCCCCCCAAGTCCAACTCCAATAACGAGGAATTGGGAAGAGAAGGGTATGAAGGGGAACCGAGGGATGATTTCGTATTGACGGGTTTCGTGGTCGTTAATCTGAGTAAACCGAGGAGGGCGATGGGGTTGAAATTACGGTTCGTCGCCGAGGCGAGGTTGGCTTATCCAGGTGAGTTCACGCTGTGAGTATGGTCTGGAGTGTTGTCTTGTTTGGCCCTGATGATGGGAGAGGAGTAGCTGAAAGTGTTTTTTTCCTTGTGGTTTTATCGTTTTTGTCTTTTTCCGGGCCCTACGATTCGTGCTCTCGGTGTTATCATGTCCCGGTGTACCTATACTATACTGCAGACCGACCGTGGGAGGACGACGTGATCTACGAGAACACGATGGATTTCGATGGGCATGATAATGAGGGGATATTTATCGATGCCGGACCGCAACTGTGAGTCTAGAGTCGCCATCCTTGCCCCTCTCTCCGTCTGCTTCTTCCTATGAAGTTCTGGGTCGATCACCAGTCATCAGCACAGAATGTGGGACCGGATCCAAGCTGACTTGTTGTTCTAATACGATATGATGATCCGTCACTGCAGCTTCGAATACGCCTTTGTCGTCCCCTCGACCCTCGCCGGGTTCGATAGGACGCCTTATGGACGAGTATCGCACCGCATCCAAGCGACCCTGGTCGGGCAACCGCAATCCACCTCGAGGTTCGGGAGCTTCTTTTCTTCGCCCTCGAGAACACGGTCTCCCTCTCCGAGCCATTCCGCGAATCTCAATCTGGGCTTGTTTGGGGAATCTTCGACGGGAGGGAGGTCTAGGGAAGCTTCGAGGTCTTCAGCGGGAAGACAGAGAGAAGGATCACGAGCAGGCAGGTCGAGGGAGCCGACCACAAACTCGAGGATGCCTTCTTACCGCTCAGGGTCGGCGTCTGGTACACGGAGCCCGAGTTATTCGGGGGACAGGACGCCTACTTCGCCGATGACGACTTCACCGGCACAGTCGCCCATGTTCTCGCCCATGCAGCTGTCGAACGATTTCAACTCGCTCTCGCTCGGCTCGGGGGCGGCCTCGAGCAACAACAATAACGGTGGGACGGGAGCTTCAACTCCGACGAGCTCGATGGACCCGGTATTGAGTCGACAAGGATCAGGGTACAGCTACCCTAACTCGTTTGTCGACAAGAAACCCGCGGCTTCTTCCCTGCCCCGAGGGGTCAAGTGGGACGACATCCCCTGGCTCCAAGGGAACATGATCACGTCGAAAGAAATGTGGATCATCCCCCTTCCCACGGAGAACCGGGAATCCTTGCCTCTGGACGTTCGGAACCGATCACTCGTCGCCGGGCTCGGGATAGTGCCTTGGAGCTTGAGGACGGACGCGATCACCGTCAGCGGGTTGATCGCCTTTCAATCGTCGTTGACGGATTACAACCCGCTGGCGACCGTCTGGTGCATTCGACTCTCGATCACCCAACGCATCGCTCTTACCTCGCCTCGTCGACCTCAGGATGGGGAGACGTTGTTCCCGGCGACGAGCCTCGTGCTGTTCGAAAGAGGCAAGTTGCCCAAGAGTCAAGACGAGTGGTTTGCCAGTAAAGGACTCCGAGGGCCCGAGCCGTTGTGGGAAGGGGAAGGCGTGCCGGGACCGGCGAGCAAGAAGGATCGGAGCCAGATGGCCGTACAAGAGTTGTTGAGGATGCCGGATGAGAACCGGTTGAGGCCGTCGACGTGTCCGGGGTGAGTGTCCCGAGCATTTGTTACGTTGCAGGGTCGTCTAAAGCTGACCTCCTGACATGCGGTATCTTTTTCGTAGGACAATCACCCCTATCAAGGTGACGCACGAGTTTACCTTGCAGTTCTACTTCTCGGTCTGGGGGGAAGACGCGACGGGGAAACCGTTACCCAAAGATGGGCCAGGTAGGTTACGGAAAGCCATACTCACCCAGGGGACGATCATCTTGTCGGTAAGTCCCGCATCATGAGAGTATACAACAACCACCTCGAGCTCATCTCCCACCCGGACCCACAGTGCTGTTGCACGAAAAAGAACCTGGCGTTGCCGACTTATGAACAGTCCAACTTGCTCCGCGCCCGTGATCGCGAACCGCTGCGGGAACTGGATTGCGACATTTGCGCGTGTGGAGAACCGCTGAGTGAGCTGTCCGAGCGTGAGATTGCCAGAGACTTCATCAACGAGGATGGCTTGCCTTTTGGTTTACTCGATGGTGGTGGTGGTGCTGGCGGCGGTGCACGTGGCGACGATGACGGGACGGCGCTCTTGCGGCAACAACTATTGCAACATCAACAACAGGACGGACTGTTAGGCAGAGGCAGGACTGGAAGGATCAAGTCGGAGTATACGCCGCCATGAACGCGATGTTGACTGCGGGGGATCAGATGGGGCCCGATACCGATCCGACTGAAGGATTGGGGGTCGTGAGGGCGAGCGATCGGGCGCGGACATTGATGGCATAGAGATTCAGGATCGATGGTGTGTAAACATGTAAGGTTGTACGTGGTCTACCCGGTATGTCAAGAGGTTAGAAGTCATGCGGCGTGGAAGGATAGACATAATCACGATATGAAGCGTTGAAGGCGATCCACGACCCTGGTCCCGATAGAACAAATCTATATTTATTCCATCCATTCACGAATCGTCAAGCAACTCATCGCTAGAGTGGATGAATCATAACTTTGCTATAGACGAAAGATGTCACATCGACGGGCATTCCATACATGCCGTCGGTTTGTCAAAACGAACAGCGCTTGTTTCAAGTCGAGGATGCGCAAGCGGCTAGTGCCGTAGAGACGGAATTCAAGGAGGTTGACAACGAGACACACAGCCGATGCCGCCTGTGATAACTATGCAACTACCTGATCGCGAATATAGCAGTCGCGCCACTACCACCAGCAGCTCCTTCATGCCAACACATCGTATGAGACGAATACTTCCTTTATCGTGTTTCAATATACCCCTGCTGACCTTGAAATATCGCCAAGGTCCTGGTCGCGGCTGCTTTTCCCCGATTTGTATATAATATGGCTCTGCAGAACCTATTGTAGCTTCATCTTTATCATTTGCACTTTGTCAGCTTTTGCTATATAACACAATCACAAGAACCAAATACTGAGAAACGACAGCGATAGTTCTACTCATGTCAAGCGATCAATTGAACCGCTTGTTCTCGAGTCTTGACATCGACCCCGACGAAATTGCGAGGGATGCTAATGCATCAACGCTCGAGTTCGATGCAGGTCTTACTGAGACGCTGGAAAATCCGAACTGATCAGACTCCGAGCATGGGCAAGACGACTCAGACGGGGGAGAATCGGCACTGTCTAGCAATATTATCGCTCAGCCTCGGAAGTTCGCAAAGAGCCCGGGTATCATGGTCAAGAGCCCAGTCGGCAGGGGGGCTACACTTGACGCGAAAAGAGGGAAGGATGACCCCAAGTTCACCGCTGAGGCGTATGAGTACGAGGAGAAGTGTAAGGGACGCTCCCACTTCTGCTTTGATACTAGTGACGAGATTGATATTGGCATCCACGAGACCACCGGCAACAAGGTCGTCAAGATTTACAAACCAACTTTGAAAGAGCTGGAAGACAGGGTGCGAAAACTGCTGGAAGATGACAAGTACGCTCGTGTTCATCCTTGCATCGAAAAGTTCCTGAGGGTTCACATCGAAGAGGGAGAACCATTGCCTGTCAAGTTGGTTCGCAGGTTTGGTCAAAATAGCTAGATCCCTACCTCGTTCCGCATACGATCGCGCTGCGATTCTTGTCCACGCGCTCCTCATTGTATCGTCGAATTACAATCAAGAATGTGGCCTTTGTAGAATCCAGACAAGGTTCTGCATTAGCATTCATCTGAGACGCACAGACCAACCTTTGCGGGGGTGACTCGCGCAATAACAGGAAGATTGCGCGGTACCGCTTCGTCACGCTGAACAAGGTTCTGATGCGGTCTTCGAAGTTTCATTTTGCATGGCCCTACTTTGCCTGTAAGACAGGTCCGCGCCGCAAAATGATCCTTCGGGATCGCGTCCCAGACGACATGTGCACTTTGGCGGACGATCGGTCCGTAGACCTAAGCCTGCTGGCTCTGAGATGGTGCCGATGTAGTGTCGAGCAACAAGATCACGCCGAAAGTGTGAAGTTGTGTCGTCAAGCGCGTCTTTTGACATTGGCGGATCTCGGACCGGACCCGCGACCCGCCACTTGCGAAACAGATCCAGTTGTCGAAGACAGATAGAGCGAAGAAGTTGACAAGGATAGAAATACGACAGGAACAATCTCGCCAAGCCACCAACATCGACGTGAAAGACCGCTTTGATAAATACGTTCCGTTCGTGGGCCCCGCTACGCGCTGCGCAACGCCTGCGCGTGTATCGTGTGGGTCAAAATCGTATGAGTCGTGAAAAACACAGCCTATGGCAAACACCGCCTAGTCACCACGTCTTGAGCTCTTCAAGCTGTGTTGACCACGAATTATACGGTATAAGGTGTCGCGATCTACGCTGTGTCTCCAATCTTCATACGTATTGAGCTGTGTTTGCCACAACCCGCACCCTTGAGAGGCTGTGTTTCACCTCGAATTATTCGGTTGTATGGCGAACCTCATTCCTCCGTGCGACCCTTTGTGCGAAGACACCGCTCTCTCTCTTAATACACATACACGTAAGACTAGGATGTACCGGAGTTGCACACGTTCGGCAGGCCTCTTTGCCCCGTCTACCAAGAAAAGACATCCAACGATAACATGCAGGACATCTTGCCCCGCTTCATCCCTCCTGCCGAAGGGCGACGTCCCGTCTATCGTCGCTTCAAAGAGGCATGGGCTGTATGCCTCGTCATCGGTAGTCTGTTCACCTGGGCGATATTAGATCGCTGGAGCGCGGACTCGGGTTCTGCTGCTCCTGTAATCGGCACAACACCGAAAAAGAAAGAAATCGCTCCAGCACCTGAGATCCCGAACCATACCCATCCGACCTCTAGAAGATGGGCGCCAATCATCCTCGATAGACCTGTCGACAATATGCCGACCCATTTCGCCCCGTTCATCGCTGCGAGCATAGGAAACCCCGACGATATCTATGGCGAAGAGCTGCTTTACCCCGACTTTGCGATCCCGATGCCCATTTTCGCAGAGGACGAGCACAGGCGTAGATGGATGTCGGAGACGAAAGGCATATCGGCGAGGGCGACTCTTGTCGATGGACAGGACTACTTCCAGTACAAGGGTCAACATGGACAGAACTTTGCGAGTAGATCCTTGCCCGTTTTTGTATGCCATGAAAGCACGCTGATTGACAGGGGCTGAAACGCAGATTCTGACCAACGTCACCTATACCCCTCCAACGTCATATGACAATTGGGGACCGCAATCATGTATGAACCCAGGAAGCTCATTACGAGCACTTCATTTCGAACCTCAAAACATTTCGGATACAGCAAGCTCTCACGTTGCCATCGACAACGCGCTGCTCGCACACACTTCCGATTCATGGTCGTTCCAGCATTTCCTCGATCGCGTCACCCATGTGACCGCTCAAGCAGAACACCTGACGCGAGACCTGAACCTGACAGCGCTTACAGGGCGGGAAGGAAATGCTCAGGGTCTGTGGGATGCTATCGGGTTCGATGAGGATCACGTGCTGCACGCGCCGGGAGGGGAAATGTCGATCGAAAGGTTGTTCTTCTCGTGCAAGACCCCTCTGATACATCCGTATCTGTCGCTCAAGACGGCGGAACAGATGGAACTCGCTTGGACTCGTCCGGACTTTGACGTCAGCCTGGCGGAGAAGAAAACGGTATGTCCCATGGCTGGGACGTCGTTTCAAGCGTGATCCGCTGTGGCCTAGCAACTGATCGAGCGTCCTGATATTCCAGATACTCTACATGTCGCGCTCGAACGGCCTCGCGAAGAACGGTGGGCGCAAGGTCGTCAACGAGGTCGAGCTCCTGGCCGCCATCCACCAAACTCTAGTAGAGAGAAATTTGGATGAAAAGCTAGTCGAATTCGACCAGGACAAATTCGCCGACACCCGAGCGTTATCAAATTACATGTCCAAGGAGGTCGCGGCGATCATCGGTCCCCACGGTGGCGCGATGATGAACCATCGATGGGCCGCCCCGAACACGCTGGTCATCGAGTTCTTCCCCACAAGCTTTTTGTACTATGGCCACTGGGAAGAGACCTCCTTGCTGAATCAAACATACGCAGCGGTGGTGGTAGAGCCTGCACATGGGACGGATATGGTGATCAATCCCGAGCATATCACGCGGTTGCTGCAAGAGAACTTGGGCAAGGTCAGACAGGACAGCATACGGGATGTTTATTCGTGGGAGTCGGAATAGGTACAGGTAGATTAGGAAGTCATAGATGTGGAACTTATGTAGACAGACAGTTTTATGGCATACAGTCATGTGTAGCAACATGCCCGCGTGCGTGCTTGGACTCATACAACGATATATCGGTCGGGCTCCAACAGGCGGCGTTATCGTTTGTTTATCGGTAGTGATCTCTTGATAAGGTCGACTTTCCGGGCCCTCCATAGCTTCAAGATACAGTACGCGGCAGACAGCCTTATGGGCTTATCATGAAAACGTGGATCGGCCGACAAGCTGGGGGACCATAAATCGCAATGTTGCGGAATTGTGAAATGGCTGGTGTGAGTCACGGATAATAAAGTTACAGACGGTAATGACAAGCTCCTTAAAGGGCGTTGCCCACGAATAGAATATCAGAACTCAAAGAACGGCATGACAGTGCTATACCCTCCGTCAAGCTTGACTTATGCTGCGAACGGATCGAGGGTGAATCGAGGGTATCGATCAAATATCGTCACCACCTGGCAGGGATCAAAGGGTAGAGCTTTCCCTGCTAACCCTTGGCAAGACACAGAACTATCTGTGTAGCGTTCTTTGGTATAAGGGCAAGCGTAGCAGAAGGAACCGCTGCATCTACATCGTAGCGCTTGAAGAAGAGGAGGCGCACATCAGGGATGTGCAAAGCATATTCCTGCAACCACCGCCTATCTTCAAGACCTCAGCCTTTGAAGCACTTTTTGAATCCATGTTGCGCCAGCCTGGCAACTGGTGAAGCGAAGAGTTAATAGCTCTGGACCACCTGCACCTACGGAGCTACGATACATCTTGGCGAGGAAGTGCGAGGCGTCTGATGCAGCCCGGGCATGTACTGAGGCTCAAGGACAATTACATCCCTTGATGAAGCGGAGCGCTGATTCGATTGTTGTTTCGATATCACTGGAAGAATCCGCTAACGGAATCAGAACGTTGGAGAAAGTGTCTGACCGAAAGGTCGAGAAGGCCGAGCCAACTTTGGAAACGTTCCACATCAGTACCACAGCCAACGGACGTTAAAAAGATCACTCCAAAGGCCAAACAACCCAAAATCACCCCTGTCTTCAGGCTAATCGCTGAAGCTTGCTCGTCAAAACTCGTTGAGATGATTAACGCCGAAGCGGTCAACGTAGCCCAGAGCGAGGACATCGGCGGGTGTTCATGGACGAACTCTTCCTCCCCCACATCGACAGGGTGGCGAACTTATATGACAATATTGGCACGGACGACGTAGATCACAAGACATCGAGAAACTCCCCGCCGGGGCGCCCTTGATGCGTGCGTTCTTCCCATAGGTCGATTGGACATTCGAACGTTCTTTGCATGTGATCTGAAACGTATTGATCGATGAAACTAGACCGGAAGGACACCGCGTGGTATTCATTTCTGGATCTCGATCGACGTCATTCGATGGATTGACCTGTATATGCTAGCGCGGACCGGTGTTGAGCGATTCGGTCCAATCGACCGAAGCAATCGGGTGGCAGTGTGGTGGTGGCATGTGGGGACATGCCAGCGAGAGTGGGGATTCCCGTAGAGACGGTCCTTCTCCCTGCTGCTTCCATGTGCTTACATCAGCAGGTCCATGGGCTATCATCGGAACGTTGTAATGATAATGTGGAGGTATGATTCACGAACGCCGATGATTTCCCCGGGCAAGCGGATAGGGGTAATGGGGTATATAGCAGGGTGACCGTCTTTTTTGAAGGTCTCTCCGTCCGTCTTCGAGATTGTACATTCTTTTGACTAGACTATAATCAGTCAATACAACTTCAAAATGTCCAAAGTCATTGCCAGTGAGCCATTCACATCCCCAAGTTCCCCCACATATACCCAAAACTCATCGCCATCTTCACTTACTCTACAGTCACCGGAGCCAACCGAGGACTCGGCCTCGAATTCGTCAAACAATACAGCCAGGACAGCAACGTCACCGTTATCGCCTATCAACGAAGCGATGACCGATCAGCCATCGAGGCGTTGAAGAAGGACAACGTCAAGATCATCAAGTTGGACGCGGCTGATGATGAGCAGGTCAAGGTGAGTTCCGGCTGCGGGTGAAGGCAGCAAGAATCCAGCATCGGAAGGGTCAGACCTTTGCCCTGAGATCCGTGTCTTTCGATCTGATGTGTTTTGCTGACTCGAAATCTCCTTTTATACATCGGGTAGAAAGCCGTCGAGGAGACCAAAAAGATCACCAAATCGATCGACATCCTCATCAACAACGCCGCCATCAACACCGGACCTTTTAAACTGACCGAACCGTGAGCACGGCACATGAACGCCATCCCCTTGTCCCCCATATCTACTGCCTGACACAGTGCTAACCCTATCTTCTCCTTCACTACCACAAACCATGTTCCCCGTCATAACTATAGGCAAGACCTCTCCCCCATATCCAAAGTGCACGACACAAACGTCCTCGGCCCTATCCGGGTGACGACCTCCTTCCTCCCGCTCTTACGTGAGGGAAAGGACAAGAAAGTCATCTTCATCAGCAGCGGGGTAGCTTCGTTGACGAGGACCGTCAAGAAGAGTTTCGGGCCTATGGCTCCTTATGCCATGTCCAAGGTGCGCAGCGCCGAGGGGTGGTGACAGCCCGATCGCCATATACTAAAGGCTAATGGAACTCTACCTCGTCTTTCTAATCTTCCTGACGCTCGTGCCACCATGATGCAGACGGGCTTGAACATGGTCGTCGCCCTCTACTCGGTCGAGCTCTCTGACGAAGGGTTTACCTGTCTCGCCTTTGACCCCGGTCACGTTCAGACGGATATGGGTGGTGGTCACGTAAGTCCTTGGCCTCTTGCTACACTCCCCCATATACGAAGCACATGAGATGCTGATGTAACCCCTCTCAATCTAATCTCGTTGATCGTAATCGGACGGCACTGTAGGCCCCCTTAACACCCCCGGAGAGCATCAAGAACATGATCGCCAAGATCTCCTCGGTCTCCCCGGAAGTGAACGGCAAATTCTTCGCCGTCAAGGGCGATCCCGGTTCGACCAAGATGGAGGAGGAGGACTGGTAATTGGTAGTCGTTCCGGCACTTCTCTAGTGTAGTAGAAGATTTGTACTGTAGTTTTACCAGTAACCACGTCATACGGAAAGTTGAAAGTTGAAAGTTGAAAGTCGAGATGCAAAATCGTTCGTGAATTATATTTATAAGTCAAGCTCTCATCCTAGTCCAACGATCCACCTAAGCGCCGCCGCCGACTTGGGACAACCTCGTCCACAACCCACATCCTACATCCTACTTGTCCTCCTTTTCGACCAAGATCAACATCTCCTCGACGAACTTGGTATGCGCACTGTAGTTGTACATCACAGTATATCGTTCAATGCCGACCCAGCAGCAGCACAAAAGACAGTAAAGCGAAGATCAGCTCAAGATGTCAGACGAGCACCCACTTCAAAAACGAAAACGAAAGGACGAGAGCGAAAGAAAAGGGCAACTCGCCTGAAATCGATGTTCTTCGTACAAACACCCCTGATGATCCCTTTAGCGTCGATGAAGAACGTAGCTCGGCCTTTGAGATGAGATAGACGGGGGATGAAGAGGAGAAAGTAGATTCCAATCGTCAGTATAACATAACTCGATCCAAGAATCGATACCACAATACCGATCAGCATCCCGATCCCGATCAACCTCGCCGACAAGCACAACAACCTCGCCAGCAAGCACAACAACCTCGCCGACAAGCACAACAACCCAACCCGACTCAAAAACACAACACGCAAAACACAGCCCAGACTCTAGACTGACCCGGTACGAGACCCATGAACGCCTTGTCCACCTTATACGCCTTCCTAGCGCTCTCCTCCGCATCCGAGATGATCCGGTAAGGGAGCTTGTATTGGTCGGCGAACGATTGTTGTTTGGCCGTGGAGTCTGTTTGCCGGTCAGATGAGATGGGGTGAGATGCGATGAGGGTGTTGTTCGCGGTCCGTAATCGTGATGACAGTACGTTGAAAGAGAGACAAGGGAAAAGCAATGAGCTTATCAGCTGGGGCTACGAACCGAATACAACCAGAAGGAACAAAGAACCAAGATCAAAGACCGAAGAGCTCACCACTAGAGATCCCCACGACGTCCAGATCGGGGTGCCGCTTGAACGTTATATTGCTCGTCTGGGCATCCCGGAACGCACAAGCTTCCTTCGTACATCCCGTCGTGTTGGCTTGCGGGAACTGCGGTATATGATCGCCATCACACGAGGTGAGATCGTCGGCATCAGCTTGTCGATCCGAAGCGGCTCCTGGTCTATATGGAGAAGCTTACGAAGAAGAGAGCTATAGGCTGGGGGAGGTCGTCGTGTGCAAGGTCGATCAGCTCGATTCTGACGAGGTCGGTATTGGATGTGAAGTGGCATGATTTGCCGGCATACCTTTTCGCCGATGGGTAACCGGTAGAGATCGCCCTCGGGTATGCAAGGGAGTTCGAGAGCGGGTGCGGGTTGGCCGACGAGCGGGTGTTTGGGTGCCATGTTTGATCGAGTCCAGGTGATGTGTGTGTTGTTTTTTTGGTAACAAGACGATCGTGGAGTTGATGAGAGATCTTCACGTCGTACCAATCGTTCAGCTATCGATTCGACGAGAAGCAAAAAAGGGAGGTGTCGGGCCGGTCAAAAAGAAACTCAGAAGACAGTGACCATTCATAGGATGCCAGCAAGTTCTGCCTCCATGGACACTATTTCGGGGACGGGCCCTGAGCCCCATATCCGTACTAGTCCATGGAAGGTGTCATAGTGGGGAATCGACCCATTAAACTACCTCAGGAAAACCATATTTCTTGGTGACATTCAAGAGCTGTTAGGGACGCGGTATTTTTCTTACAGACGCGGTCTTTTTGTGGGGTAAAGGTGGAAATAAGACCGCGTAATATTACGAGAGGAATGTTACGATAGGATTATTTCGATCGATGTCTCACGCGTAGAAAGTAACTCGAGCATATGGTATATCGAGGCCGTAAGAGAGTCAGGTCGTTGTACAAGTATAAGAAAATTATAGAAATATTGCGAGAGGTTTATTCCTCTCGCTGCTTGCCCTTGTTCGCAGCCTTCTCCTTCTTCGGCCAGACCAAACGATCGACGATTTCTTGCACCGGCATACAATCGTGCGTAGGATTGACTACGGGAACGACAGCGGCAGGTGCGGCTTGACCTTCGACGGGGGCGGCGGGAGCAGCGGGAACGGGAGCGCGCTCAGTCTTGCGATGACAAACAATATCTCGCAAAATTTTGAACGCTTTTTCCCCTGCTTCTTCTCGCTCGGCCTTCCTCGTCCAGAAATTTTGCGTGAATTGCAAAATTGTCTTCGCTACTCGAAGAACGCCGGGGACCGATTTGTCGTCGATTTCGAACGCCCAACCTTCAGCGACCGTTAGCTGGCACCCGTGTCCCGCCGTCTTGCAAGGTCCGCAGGCCGCGAATGCTGACGAAGCCGTGAGGGGTAACGCCGTACGGCAAATTTCGACCGGTCCATATCGAGCCGCGATGATGAGGGGCGACTCGTCGATCGCCTTGGCCGACTGCTCGTTGTCGGCGATGAAGTCGATCTGGAGCTGGTTCGGGCCGGAATATACCGGGAGATCGTTCCCCTCCACGTCGGTCTCGCCGAAATCCTCCTTGCAGCGCGGGCAGATGAGCTTCCAGCCGCCTTTGAATTTAGCCTGGAAATGAAGTGTCAGAAAAAAAACGTCAGGAATATTCCGAAGAATACACCAAACAAACTCACAAGATACGCGTTGATCTCCTGCTGGTCGATTTCTCCCGTTCGGCCGACCTTGCATAAGTCCTCGAATTCCTTGGTCGGCTTCACCGGGAGCTCCTTTCGGTCTTCCTCCTTGCCTAGCCAGCTCTGAACTGTAACGACAGAAAGAAAGCGTCAGGAATATTTCGAACGGAGAAGAACGCAAGCAAACTCACGAGGCCACGCCCAAGGACCTTCTTTTGGCAGAACAACATACGCCCCGGTCGAACACCGCAACGCCTTCATCGACGGATCGAGTGAAGGCGTAGGGAATTCTCCCTTCTTGTCCGTCTCCCACTTCTTCTGGTCCTTCGAAATTTTCCGCCACCAATGTTGGACCGTGGCGCAGCGGGCGTCCCACACGTACATCTTCTCATCGATGTTGAACACCGCGCTCCATTCGATGAGGTTGATCGGTCGGAAACAATCGGGAGGGGTTTGGCGGGCGGCGGTAGGAGGAGCGCTATATCGTGAACAAACATGCGAGGGGAGGAACACGGTCAGAGATCAGCGACCGGAATATTTCGAGAGCAGACAAACATAGGTAGCGAATCGAGGAGAAGAAGACAAGAGTTACATCACCACGAGGTCCTCGGCGGGACGCTTTTGAGCGCCGGAGCCCGACGCCTCGGCGTTCGTCTGCTGGGCGGCCGCGGCGGACGCACCCTGCTTCTTCTTCTGGGCCTCCTTTTGAGCTCGAGTAATGCTACAGCAATAAAAATTAGGGAATATTTCGAACGATATCGAGCGAGACGCTGAACTTACCGTCCACCAGACATCTTGAATAAGTTCTTGATATATTTCGAGAGGTTGAAGGCGAGAGGTCGAAGGCGAGTACGTCGAAGCGTGCGAGTATGTTCGAGTGGGTTGTAGAGTAGAGAGTAAGTTAGAGAGGGGGGGGAAATCGTAAAACGAGAGGGGGGAGTTCGAGTATATATATTATTTGGCTTCTTAGCGTACGTGTCAATTCGAATTTACTCGACGATTCTCGATAAATCGATAGCTTGACGTCAGACGTATCACTTCGCTACTCATGACATCATGAGAAGCTAAACGACGTATTATCTCGGGCCCGAACGTCGTTATTACCAATTCGAGACGTCTGAGAAGGTCGATTTGTTACTTAGAACAATACGTTTCGCTTCAATTCACATGAAACGTTCCTGATCGTCGATCTTCATAGAACCAATCCGTCAGCTAGTTCACAGCGGAATCAAACCCTCTCCTACTCACGCCAGAACAAATACGATATCAAACGGCTCATCAAATGTAAGCGAAAGGATCAGCGATAGAATAGTCACGAGACGAAGTATAACAAAGAAAAATCAACCCCCGAAATAATCCGAAGCATATCGCGCACGCGAGGGGTCCTTTGGCTCCTTTGTTCTACTGATAATATCGGCCGAGCTGAGATGACGGTGCGATAGGCGCTGAAGAAGGTCCTGGCTGGCTTCCAGGGTAATATTGCTGAGGAATATTCCCGTGCGCTCGCGCGGCGAAAGGGGAGATACCCACGAAATGTTGCGATGGAAATCCTCCCAGAGATGCTTGCGAGTGCTGAGAAACTTCTACCATGAGTGCAGACGCCTGCGACACCTTCACCTCGGGGCATGTGCGAATGTTGTGGCCTGGTTTACTGCACCTGCCACACCCTCTCGATATTTTCCCCTGGGAATTTTCCTTCAATTTTGCAGCGGCCGCAGCTTTGATTTTTTTTGCAGCCTGTTCCGCCAATTCAGCCCCCGTATTCATTCTGTTGCTCTTCGCATGCGGTACCACGATATCCTCCACCGAGCCCTGTCCCTGAATGACGTCGGCGAGCTCTCTCTTGCGCTTCTTCTTCGCTTGCGCTCTGACAAACTGCGGGCGAGAGATCGGCTCCTGGATAATCACGGCGTCGGGTGACATTTCTCGCAATATTTCGCCCGCTGCGAGATACTCGTTCATCGGTACCAGGGCCGACTCGATTGTCGCAGTGGGAGTTATGGGCAGTTCGTCAAGAGGATAGTGTGTGAAAAATGTTCCGACTGTCGCATTATTCCGAGCGTGTTCTAGCGCCACTGCTTTGGCCTCGGCCTCCAATTCGTGTTGCTGTTTCAGGTGCCAGAAACTGTGAATTGAGGCGGGGTGAATCAAGGGATAAAGTTCATCCGGCGCCAGGATTCTCTCGAAATCATGCTGACAAATGAGCCCCATCGAGTTCTTCATGGAACGGGTACACTGACGCAGAGGCTCATTCTTTGCGCGAGCGGCCTGATACAGACGATATGCTCCCTCGAAAATCTTCCATTGAGCGTTCAGGGAGATATGCCCCTTAAGCTAGTATGATTGGGATTCAGCAGGGGGAGTTTTGCGTCGGATTATTTCGAAAAACTGCTTACCAAAGCCATTGCTGGCGGGAAACATTTCTCGTTCTTGATTGCGTCGGTCGAATGCTTCAGGAAGATACTCCGATGGATGCTGCGCATGTGATTGAGCGCCGCGTTGACCGCACCGAACAAATCCTGGCCAGCCCCACCTATGGTACTTTTGATCGCTCGGTGGTGCGATTCAATACGAGAGGTGGCAGTTTGACCGAAATTTAGCGTGTGGGACAAACGATGCGCCAAAAATCGATCGCCGAGCAACATCTGCGTCTCGATGTACAGCCAGCAGGCTGAAGTTCTCTCGGTTGCAAGGAATTGCACTCGGAACGTTCGGAACAAGTCGTCGTAAGTCTCTTTGGTGGAGGCGTTGACCAGGGATTTGTAAGCCGCGTTGACGCTGTCGAAATCGTCCTCTGAAAGTTTAGTTTTGAATTTTTTCGTGAGGTTTTGAGCGAGATGCCATCGACAGAGCTGTTGCGTCCAGAGAGGAAATACTCGGCTCAATGCGTTTCGCAGAGCGGTGCACTGGTCCGTGAGAACCACTGCGGTAGGAATATTTCGACAGATGTCTTTCAGCGCGTTCATGGCCCAGAAATATTCCTCCTCAGTTTCCCCGGTCATGAAGCACAGGGCGACCGTGAACGAGAGATTTGCAGGGGTCATGCCAACAATGTGTAGCAGGGGCATTCCGTAGCGATTAACTTTGTAGGTGGCGTCCATAAATAAAACGTGCCCGTAATATTTCGCCAGGACTATTCCCATCGGATTGCAAAAGAAAAGGCTTTGTAATTCGTTCGTCTCTTTATTGAGATCGTAAAGGTGAGGTATCCCTCTGCGATATAGCTCTCGCACAATCGCGTCTGTGGGAGTTCGACCGCTCAAAGCCACAGCTTTGATCTCGGCCCGCAGGTTGTAAATCTCCTGTACTCCGATGAAGCACTCCCGTTTCTCTCCGCTGGCTTTCTTGTGGAGCATTTCGACAATCGCACGAGGGGGAGCTTTAGAAACGAGCGCAGCGGTCGCCAGTTCCCGCTCGATTGCGGTGAGGGTTCGATGTTGGTGGAACGCGTAGGCTGATTTACTGAGCTCATGGTTGTGCTCCAGATTCTTTATCGAAATCCTCCACAGGTTGTCAGTTTTCGGCTTTCTGGCGACATAAAGTTTCCAGCCGCAACCACATTTCTTTGTGTAGCCTTCGGGATTTTTCGTACGCAATCTGCCCGTCGTTTTTTGATACTGATGCGTATCGCGGTGCTGGCCACTCCTGGTGCAAAGTAAATAATAATTATTTAGGGTGCTGCCCTCCTTTCGCACAGCAAATCCCTCCTTAGCGGCTAAGGAGTTGATATAAGGGAGAATCCCGCTGTCATCAACGTCTGCGAAATCATGCGTGAAGATTTCAATAGGCGATTGTTGGCCTTCGACTGGTCCTTGCGGGAGTATTTCGGGGGGAGCATCTTCTTGAATATTTAAGTTTTGAAACTCTAGAACGACAGATTTATGGCGGTGAAGGGGACTGGGAGGAGGAGTTGACATGGTGAATATTGCTGAGGGATGAATTCGACGTGGATTATCGAAGACAGACGTAACTGGAGACGACGCGTTTGTCTAACTACATCAGGCCCCGACGCGACGTAATTGTACCGGGAAGGATATTTCTCACGCTCATTTTCGACCGATATCATCCGTAGCTTATTTCCACCTTTACCCCACAAAAAACCGCGTCTGTAAGAAAAATACCGCGTCCCTAACAGTTCTTGTGACATTCTACACATTCCTACACACCTTGGACACAAGTCATGTAGCCACCCTATTTAACGCGCGGATAGGAGATGTCCCTCACGTGATCACGACCATACGCCATCCGCCGCCTTTGACATGTTTCATCGCAATTCGACACATCCTTGGGTATAGTAGTATATGTTGTCCTTCAGGACCTAGCCACAACGCGCGGGTAGCGGGTAGGATGTCCTGTTCCTTCGTTTCGGACTGTCCTTCTCTTTTGGACCGCGATACTCCAGCGAACATGATCTTCGATCGAGTCATCGGCGGGGAAAGGGATGAACCCGTCCCTAGTTCGCCAAGGGATGTTGCATAGCACGAGGCATCCTGCACGAACTGAACGAAGCCAGTCGCAGAGTCCGGAGCTGCATTACTCCTTGATAACAGACTTGTCCTCCATAGTCAGCTCGTCCTCGGTAACCGACTCGTCCTCCGTGACAGCCGCCTTGCCTAAATTCGTCTCGTCCTTTATATCCAACTCGCCCCCCGGTTCCAACTCCTCCTCAACGATAACGGCCATCACCTTCTCGGACGGTATTAGCTGATAAAGAGCTGTTCCGAGGATTTGATTAACTTTGCGGTCGGACTCGACGCATTCCTAGTATATTGTACAACCATTGCAAAATCAAATCCGTCGTAGTAAAACGTAGCCCATCCTTCCTGACAGCATACTGACTGACCCTCATCCACTGCGTACCACACAACCCATATTCTACCCCACCCCGCCCCTCACTCCCTCACTCCATCCACCTAAACCCAGGCTGCTTCGTCCCCAACTTCCACATATCCTCCGGCGCATACTCGTCGACGTAATGATCATACCTCCCCCTATCCCTCGCCCGATTGTCGCGTTTCATATAAATGAGAATACCGGCCCAGACGATGATCTGGATCGCTGTTGCTGCGAGGTTGAGACCGGAGAGGATGTTGTACCAGGGGGCGTCGGAGGGGAGGGCGGTCCAGGTGGAGATCAGGCCGCCGCTGTGTTTCCGAGATGAAGGAATAATCGAGACTGATAAGTTGAGAGCACGACGATAGTCGTAGGCACGGGCGGGGGACTGACCAGTTCCCGAACATAGCTACCAAACCGATCGCTGCCGCCCTCGAACTATCGCTCTATATCGCAAAGCGTCACACAAGTCGAACGATCAGCATCCTAATCGATCCCGAGCGGTAACCTGAGCCGAAAGTTGAACTTACCACCACGTTACCCGACGTCCAAGCTGGCAAAGTAGGGCCGGGTACAAAGGCACCTCCGATTGTCAAGAAGATCGCTCCGTACCTATAAATTCACAAGTATCATTATCAGTATCATTCTCCGGATCGGTATCGAGCGCGAGCAGATCCAGAAGACAGCTTACCTGACGCTCTGGTCGTGCGAACCTAAGAGGATCGCCCAGCCCGCCAAGCAGAGGGGAGCGACACCGAGTACGATGAGACCTCGTTTGTTCACCTTCATCGAGAGGTAGGGGAACTATCAAGGGGAGCGAGACTGATTAGATAAATAAATTCCCATAAAACCCGCATGTAGTTGGTAGTTCCCCCCCGTGTACAAAGGGTATCGATGAGACTCACGATGACCGTAATTACAGCCCCGACGATGTAAGGCGGGACGGTGTGTAGTTGTTGTTGGATGACGCTCTTATTGGGGTAGATCGTACGGACGATGGTCTATACTCGAGCCCAGATCAGATTAGTATACCTGTCTTGAACACCATTGATGATCCACCGGCGACATACGGGAGTAAAGAATCCGATACCTGTAAAGACACAATAAAGGATGGCGATCAATTTTCACCTCCCGCAAATTGGCATGTAGCATTGTCCTGAACGCTTTGCGTGCGCGCCTTCGACTCACCTTGCACAGAGATGTTGTTCAACAAGAACGTGAAAGCGATAGCGATCACTACCGGGTTCTTCAGCCCTTGCAAGATACCTCGCTTGTTGAGCTTTTCGACGACGACTGTGGATCCGATCTGTTCCCTCTTGATCCGGTTGTCAGCGAGTACTACAGCAGGAGACCAGGCAATAGTCGGGTTCAATCAAGGTGCGTGAATAACTTCAAGGCAAGAGGGACGCGATGACTTACCTTTCTCTTCGGCGCTCAGCCATCGGGCGGTTTGCGGGTCGGCAGTCATGAAGAACCATCTGAGAATGACAAATGGTAGCAGATCGAATGAGGATGTATTGCGATGTGATGAATCATTGAAGGGCGATATGGCTCACGCAAAGATTCCGATACCGGTAGTGATGATCCCCTCGATCAAGAAGATCACTGGACAAAACGGGCGAAACATCACGTTTAGCTCGTTCAGTCGGCAAGCGGACAAACTCGGACGATACTGCAAATACTCACGTTCCCATGACCTGACCGAGCCGATAGAGTCGATCTTGAGGATTCCCGAAGCCAACAATCCCCCGAACGCTCCCGCAAGCGGCGAACAGACTGACGGTCCCAGTCAAACTCATCAGTTCCCGATAATTCATCTAATTTTTTTGAAGGCGCTGACCCACCCAAGTACATGGCCAACCGGAAAGCCAACTCCCGCTTGGGGTACCACCGGGACAAGTAATAAGCGATCCCTGGTAACATGCCCGCTTCGGCAGCCCCGAGGAGGAAGCGCACGGCGCAGCCTGAACCGAGGTTGGTCACAAAGGCCATGGCGATGGAGAGGATCCCGAAGATGATGGTATAGAGCGGGATAGCTCGCCCAGGTCCGAACCTAACCCCTGAGAGGCAATGAAAGGCGGTGTAAGCGAGTAGGGAAAATTGGTCGAGGCGAGAGAGATGGGGTGCGCTTACCATTTCGTAAACATGCTCGCGGGGAGTTCGAACGCGATCTGAAAAGAGGTCGAGAAGAAGTCAGTCCAAAGTCAAGGCGCTATCGATTCGACGTCGAGCTCTCACATAGCTGATATAGAAAACGCTGAGCAGCAGGTTGTAATCGTATCCGCTCAGCCCGAGATCCTTCTCGAGCCCCGCGATCTTGGCATTGCCTGTGAAAGTGGATGGTCTAAGCGCGATGATCTATTCAAAGCGAGTTGGACTGGTTTGCTTACCGATGTTAGCCCGGTCGATAAAGGCAAACAGGTATTGAATTGCGACAATCGGGACGACATAGAGGTCCATCTGGCAGATGAGGTGTTTTAGCTGCAAACTACGGACGATCACCGAGTTTGGGAACGACTCCGAGGCGTACCTTTCTGGTCAACCTTTTACTAGCGGCCTCGTCGACGTGCAAAAGGTTCCCCTCGGCATCGTTGGCGAATTGCTTGCCCATGTGCTCGTCGGCATCATGTACGCCATCCTCTACGTGGATTACCTCGGCCTTGTCATCGTGCGGTGGATACGAGCGATTCATGGCTGATCGCTGATAGCTATGTTGAGGTGTGATCGGCAGGGCTAGGGTAACTAATCAGCGCTTTCTCGGCAGGTAAGCGATCGTATTTTAGAACTGGATCTTCCCCGCATCGGCATGTTGGAGTACATATAGCGAGATCCTGGTAGGATGATGGATAATCCAAGGTCATCTGCCCCGCAAACCATCGCACAGATACGAGCAGAGGTCGACAGTGCAACCCCGCAAAGCCATGTGACGTCGGAGGCATTTCCACCTGTTTGAAGGTCCGTCATCAGGTACGAGGTCGCAGAGATTCTCTTGGCGTCGAACCAGAATAGGATACGCGACGTATCACGAGGCAAGACCCCTCACGGTCGTTGTTTCGAGGTGTGGGGTGGGTGTGATCCATTGGTAACCCGCAGGAGCAATTCCAATATCGAGTTCTTTGGCTACCTCCACGCCCGTTCGTGCGGGGCTGCGCCGCACCGTTCGCTCAATTGCTCGCAGTAGATCGACATGCGCTCAGCAGGAGAGAATGAGCGGCATAAACGATTGGATAGCAGTTGCGCTCATAAGTACCCCCGGGTATGTCGTTAGACCCAGGCTCAACTCCAGCAATGGAGGTTGCGAGAGGTTCACTTCCCGGTTGAAGTCACTCGCTTGACGGACGCTGACGGCCGAGCTTAGTTGTACCCATAATCGCTTCACGAATGCCTCGGTCAGAAATGCGGGGTAGGTATAATTCGTGCAGTGGGGCAAAAGCCTCTCTTCGATCAAGCTCGTTCGGAGGTTTGACGGTCCGGTATCGTTGCGAAGTTACATACCCGAGCGACGTTTGATCATTCAGCGACGGGGCGATGACCGTTGCATGCAGAGCCGACTGGAGGCAGGGCCACTTCTAGATGAAATGTAGTATCTATTGCTATAAATTCTACCCTGCGATCCACCATAGCAACAGCAAACATCGGCCATTCCGTATATTGATACCTGGACGACCTGACTTGTCTCTGTCAATGCACCGCGATATCAGAATACGGTCTTCGCGCGCTAAATTCCTAGTCTGAGCAGAAGAACATCCATCGTATGCGTAATAACTCAACGTTCAGGTCGCGAAGTCGTCATATAGTAATTCAATGCCCATGCCATGGAACCAACGGTCGACGCTCTTGGGGTATTCTAGGGAGGGATATCAATCCAGGAGCCGACCCGTCCAGTTGTCTTCTTGCTGTGCTGCTGCGAAGCGCACCCTCTTGGCATCTGACCTCGACGTCATCGCCAGGCAGATCGGCAACACAGGAATCGTCGGTCAATCCCTCACATCTTCACCTCTAAGCAGCATAAGCATGGCCTTGCTTGGCATGCTAGGATATAGGATATACGAGCGAGCGAAGTAAACTCGTCGCTGAGCGCGATGTGCCGCAAGCAGCCTCCCATATATACGTACGACACGAGCATGAGCACAGGTCATCGGGTTCTCAATGAGAGGACACCCGCAACTGTCTAAATGTCCGAATGCACACAAGTTTCGCCATTATGCCCCGTCGAGGCCACAGTCTACGGATACTACCCTAATCTCGGGGCAAACGCCTTTTTCTGTGCGAGCTTTGCAGTCTTCACAATCGCCCAACTCGTCCTCGGGATCCGATACAAGACATGGACTTGGATGATCGCTACCGTCATCGGCTGCGCGATGGAGTCGATCGGGTACGGGGGCAGGATCATGATGAATCGGAACCCGTTCGACGGTGGCGGATTCAAGATGCAGATCGTCTGCCTCATCCTCGCCCCCTCGCTCCTCTCTGCTAGTATCGACCTCACGCTCAAACACGTCGTCATCGTGTTCGGCACGGAAAAGTCGAGGATCCGTCCGAACCTCTATACTTGGGTGTTCATCGGACTCGACGTCGCTTCGATCTTGATCCAGGCCATCGGAGGAGCCATCGCTGCATCGGGAGAGGAGAACCGGTCCTTGCTCGATATCGGGAACAACTTGATGCTCGTCGGGATCATCGTCCAGGTGGTCCAGCTGGTCGCTTTCGCACTGGTCACCGCCGACTACGTTCTTAGGACCCGCAAGGCATATAGGGACAAGCCCCTGCCGCCTCTCGGAGCATACTACATCCGATCGAAAAGGTTCAGGTGGTTTTGCTATGCGGTGACCGGCGCCTTCTCTGCCATCCTGATTCGATGCATCTATCGGTGAGTCGGATCGAATCGCTCTCCTCGATGGTCATCCTCCAGTCATCGCTGATCTATCTCTAATCGATATTTGCCTACCTTTCAGTATACCCGAGATGGCTGGAGGATGGGGAGGAGCGATCCAACGTGACGAGATCAGTTTCCTAGTCCTTGATGGAGGGTGAGTCCTCGCCCGGAACGGCGGTCGAGTATCGTGTCATCGATCTAGATCTGCTTACTGCGACCGATCTGCCAACGCATCATTATGCATCGTGTTTTATATAGGATGATCTGGATCGCGGCGTTCCTGCTTACGATCTGCCATCCAGGCGTCTACTTCCCTCAACTATCAAAGAACCGTGATGAGATGCAGGAAGGGTTCCAGGCGAGGATGAGCGAAAAGCGAGATCAGACCCCTTCATTCGCATGAACCCAGAGCCATGAATTGCGTCGAAGGAATGTTCAAGGGGAATTCGGTACTTTGCTTTTTGCTGTTGTAGCCTTATATTTGGTGCTAGTCTGCAGACAGTAGTATTCGATTGATACTGGCTGATCTGCAGCCTTGCAACTTGGTGGACTGAAGAAATATGATCGTTCAAGCTGAATCCGCCTAAAAACCGAGATACGAAACGAAGGCAAAAGATTTATTTCCTTCGCTTTCGTCCGTATCTACCCAGATCAGCTTCACACCTAAACAAATTGATCACAGAATCATAGCTCGACCTATCAGATACCCTGCCTGCCTGTTAAGTGGGGGAAAAAGGCATACTCCGAGGCTCAAGATAAGATGAAGAGGTGTATGCCTGATCAAACCCGTAATATGATCTTACAGTATGCTCATGCATTCTATCCCCTTTACTAAATTTGCCCTACAGCCGATGTGTCAAATCCGCCATGGTCTCTGTTTCCTCTTGAGGCTGCTTCCATTCTGACCGTCCGACATCGTTTGTTATGCTATATCTCGGTGCTTGTCGCAGGAGTATATGCCTACTGTATACATCGTGCTTGAGACGCAAGACGATTGACCGTGTGAAGCAAACGAACCAAACACTCGGACAGCAAAATGGCTGATAGAATGCATGGTCTATTGACACTCCTCATTAGACTTGTACTTCATAAACGTAGACGATTCGCAATTCCTCAAGAGCCAACATTCATCAAAGTATCCTGCTAAAAACATCGGACCGCAGTGTAGGAACAGACTCGATTCGACATCGGTCGCAGATCTCTGAAAGGACTTGCTTCAGATCATAAGTACGGGAGCAATCCAAGGACAGTCTGCACGCAAAGTATCTGACTCCATCTTTCACAACCTGGGAGAGGACGCGATCGAGGTTTTCTATGGAGAGCCCCAACAGACGCAACTTGACCATGTTGCACCTCGGAACCTTCGCCCAGGGATGTACTCAATGTGGATCACGTTACATCGAGTCTTGAGCTAAGAATGACGATAAGACTAGGCTTCTTCATGACGAGGTTAATGGAATCCTCGACGATCTGTTCAATCACCTGGTCCTTCTAGCGAAATCTCGAGTCCGACAAGGGAGTAGTCAAAGCCATACAGTATTGACTGCGTTGGGTGGTTGAAATATTCTATCAAGTAGAGCGCTTGCTACGGGCATTGGATGTAGACCCTCCGCTGTGTCGTAGATCGCATCCTGGTAAGTCAAAGTGTGGGACTGCAGTAGGGGAGAAGTAAAACAGGATCTGCCGGCTACAGTAAGGCAATCGGACCGGTACGATCGCATGATCTCATGGTGTGCCTTTGCACATAGACATGAGCAACAAGCTCCTATTGAGACAAAAAACACCGGTTGACTCAGTTCCTTCCTCTGTCCTGGTTTGAATCATGAGGGCTCTTGTCAAAGTCCCTGCGATTGTAGCCAAACTCGAATGTTTCAGTCCGGCACAAGCGTCCAGTGCTTGAAGTTTTGCGCCGCCAACACGAGTATCACTGCGGTCCATTTCCCCACCAGTACGGCTGCATCTAGCCCCCACAGATTTCCTGATTTCCTGAGAAACTCTACCTGAACTTGAGGCATTCGATTCGCACATGCTCAAGAATTGCAACCGAAACGTACATCGAACGCTCTCGACCTTTCTAGCAGCTGGTCAAAGGAGTTGATCGACGTTCTACTCGAGCAGGGATTTGCCTCCGAAGGGGAAGTATGTGGTCACGTGATGTGATCGCTAGTTTTTTTGCTTCCGGCCTGGTTCGAACTTGCTCTCGAGTGCAAAATGTTCAAGAAGGTAACAAACGTTCGACATTCCTTCTCATCATTGCGACCTCTTCAACTCCATATACAACCCACTACAACTCACTACTACCAATCAACTTCATACGATAAACAAAATGGTCGCTCAAGCTCTTTGGCACCTCGAACTCGCCGGTGGGGCCGAAGTCCCCATGCTCGTCCGCAACGACTTTGTCATCACCAACGCCTCTCTCACCGACGAGGTCGCCGATGTCAACGCCCGATCGGTCGTCAAGGTCGCTTTCGAGCCCAAGAACCCCGCCGAGCTCAACGGAGATGATGAGGACGACGAGGACATGTCGGATGAGGATGAGGATGAGGACGACTTGGAAGGTCTCACGCCTGAGGATTTGGAGAGCGAGGATGAGGACGACGAGGCCGTCAAAGAGTTCAAGCAGGAGATGAGGGCCAAGATCTCTGCTGCCATCAACGGTGACAAGAGCAAGAGCAAGGTCAAGTCGAACGAAGTTAGCGCTTCTGCTATTGCCACCGAGGAGGACGATGACGATGAGGACGAAGATGACGAGGACGAGGACGACGAGGATTTCTCGTTGAGCGAAGAGCCGGTCGATATCGCACTCTGCGCCTTGACCCCGGGCAAGATCGAGCAGGTCCAGCTCAACTTGGTTTTCAACGAGGAAGACGTCGTCGTCTTCAAAAACACCGGAAAGAAGTGAGTTCACCTTCATCCCCATCCATTCTCTCAGCTCTAACATCCGCTAACCCAAAACATCTCCCCCACCCCCTTTTTACGAACTTCTAGCACCATCCACCTCCTCGGAAACTATATCGACCAATACCCCCTCCCTACCGGTGAGAGGGACGACTATGACGACCTCTCCGATTCCGAGTACGATTCCGAGGGTTACCCCCTGGGCGACTCTGATGACGAGGAGGACTTGATGGAGGATCTCGAGGACAGTGATGTCGACATGGCTGATCTGGAAAAGGTTGTTGGGAGGAAGAACGGATCAAAGGGGGATTCTGGGTGAGTTGTTTTCCTTCTCGGGCGCACATCACTCCAGGTCGTTGACCGAATCTTATCTTCCTTTCCTATGGGGTTGTTCTTCTTCGCGCAGCCGATTCGAGGAGATCACCGAAGCTCCCAAGAAGAAGGAGACCAAAAAGATCGCCGCCACCCCCGTCGTAGCTACCCCAGAGACCAAGAAACGCAAAGCCGAAGAACCCTTAGTAGCCTCTGCCGAAAAGCCTGGTAGTAAGAAGGCTGAGAAGAAGCAAAAGGTCGAGGCCGCCCCCACTTCTACTGTTGCCGCCGCCGAGAAGAAGGACAACAAGAAGCCCGTTGTCGCTGAAAAGAAGAACTCCAAGGACGAGAAGCCTGAACAGCAGGGGAGCAAGAAGAAGACTCTGCCTAGCGGGTTGGTCATCGAGGACGTCAAGATCGGGGATGGAGCTATCGCCAAGAAGGGCAAGCGATGTGGTATGAGGTGAGTCCCGAGTTCTCTCATCAAACTTATTTATCGCCATCATCTAGGAGATGCTTTTGAAGCTGATTCCATTTTCACTTGACGGATCGTTTGTTGTGGGACGTGTAGGTACATCGGCAAGCTCCTCAACGGCAAGCAGTTTGACGCCAACACTGCCGGTGCGCCGTTCAACTTCCGATTGGGCGCTGGAGAGGTCATCAAGGGTTGGGACCAGGGAGTCGCTGGGATGGCCGTCGGTGGAGAACGAAAGTTGACCGTGAGCACCGTCGTCCTACCTCGTCTACCTTTGTCTCACGCTTTTTCAGAATCGAAAGATCTGACCGTATTTCTTGCTTGTGGTGACAGATCCCCGCCGCCCTGGCTTATGGATCGCAAAAGATCCCCGGGATCCCCCCCAACTCGACCTTGAGCTTTGACATCAAGTTGGTCAACGTCAAGTAGACGCCAACCACCCCGCATTCCCACACATAACCCCTTGTGCACTAGATCTCGTTCTTGCCATCGAAAAAAGAGTCTTGTTTTCGGTTATAACACTTGTTTATATTATTGATAGAGAGAGGGAATGACCACCCTCTCTTCTTGCTTGTCATGTATGTGCATCGTATAGCATGTTCATGCGATGCTGGTGTGATGCACGTGATGTCTGACTTGATGTCGTGAGATGTCCGCGCGAGCCCCGGGAGGGCGCGATCACCCACCAAGGTCAAACCGAGAGATGTACACATCCAGCTGTTGCTAGTTGTCATCTGCTGTGATCACCCACTCCGATACAAAACATACAGACGCCCAGACCTCCAATCATGGCTACGGTGGAAGCCAACTTTTCCTCGGCCTTGGCCACTTGGAAAGGCGAGTACCACCGTCCCCCCCTATGTCCACTCTCGGTTGAATCCGAGTTAATTGATTTCCCCGGCTCTCGACGTCTTCACAGAGATCGACCTAGCGGAAACGCAGAAACAGCTCGATAAGACCGCCCTGGAGCTAGTAGAATCACAGAAGGAGAATTTGGTCGGGAGGAAGAAGCTGGCGGAGCAGACGAGAGGTGAGTCTGCTGTGCCCGCGAACAGGATATGGATGCCTATGACCATATATACAGTGGGCTGTGCTGACTCCCAACACGACTTGCTACTTGATTGATGAACGACCCCTGTGTGATAATAGAATTCAAGAAACTTCCTGACGAACCCGAGAAATTCAACGCCATCAAGACCCTCTTGAAAGCCTACCAATCCGAGATCGACTCTCTCACCCGTCGCTCCAAGTCTAGCGAGACGGCCTTCTTACACGTCTACAAGCTTCTCGCCGAAGCCCCCGATCCTTACCCTTTACTCGATGCCGCTGTGGACCAGACGATCAAAGCCGCCCAGTCCGACTTGCTCTCCTCCGAAGTAGACCGGCTCAAGGAGGAGAATGGGGAGTTGAAGAACAAGCTCGGGGAACTGGGGAATGTGGATGAAAGAAGGAGACGGGCGGAAGGGAGAGCGGAAGAGTTGGAGGATAAGATGGAAGGGATGTTAAGCGAGAGGGTGCAGCAGAAGGAGAATGAGTTGAATGCCAAGTATGATGAGCGGATGAAGAATTATGAGCAGAGGTGAGTCGTCGTCGGCGTCGTCCTTTTCGGGGATGTCATGCGTGACTGTACCGCTGGACAAACAGGGTACTAATAACGATTCCCCCCGAATTGCTGCTCGTCTTATGCACCACAGGGAAAAAGATCTACAAAAACAAGTCACATCCCTACGCGACCAGCTCAAAGACCTCCACACCAGTAACGAATCCACCCAAGCCAAGCTCGTCAATGCCAGTCAACGTCAAGACCAGGACACGCTGGCCAAGCTCGCCGAGGTGGATATGGTCGTCTCCGACCTGGCTCGGGCAAATGAGAGGGTAGCGGCGATGGAGAGGAGGAATGAGATGTTGAGGAGCGAGATTGAGAGCGTGAGGAGCGGGAGCGAGGGGGTGGAAAAGTGAGTCGAAAACTAGGGATCATACCTCGTCAATGTCGACCTAGCGCTTAAATACGTTTCTTTTTTTTTTTGAAACCTTGCGGCCTCTCAAGGACCAAACGCCTCGAAGCTCAGCTCGCCGATTCCGAATCCGAATGCGCTCGACTCCTCCGAACACTGGACCAAGCCAAAGCCGAGCGAGAGAGGGTGGAGACCGAGTCGGCTAAACGGAAGGAAGAGGTCGAGAGGGAGTTGACGACGACCAAGAACGAGCTGGATACGGCGAGGAGCAAGATCAAGCTTTATGCCGATTACGACGAGATCAAGCGAGAATTGGAGATCATGAAGGTGCAGTCGTCTTCCCTTCCTCTAAGTCCAGGTGACTACCGACACATTTGACTGATATTCCGGATTTGGCTTGGACGCACAGTACGTCGAATTCTCTGGCGGCGACATGGATCAGGACGACGACTCGATGCGTCTTCCGGATCCCAACGCCGACAAGGCCAACGCGCAACACGGCCGGTCGCTAGAGAACCTCTTGGCCAGCAAGAACAAGCGTCTACAACAAGACCTCACCGAACTCCGGGTCAACAACGAAGAGCTCGGTCAGATGAACGACGACCTCACCGACAGGTTGTTCAGCGTACAGAGCGACCTGGCTAGGTTGAAGACGTTGAATGAAAAGCTGGAGAATGATCTGATGAGGGTGGACAATGCCGGTGGGAAGAGCGTATTCGGAGGCGGGGCAGGGAGTCAATGGGGCGGCGGGAGCGCGTGGAATGGAGGGTTCCCTAGTCCTACAGCGGGAGGTGATGGGGAGGGTAGCGATGCTGGCAGTGTTGGCGGTGGGATCGCTACGCCTGCCAAGTCTCGTGGTCTAGCCGGTCTAGACCTGGGTGGTAGGAAGTTGACGGTGAGTCTCCAGAGCCCGTTCGAGGTGACTTCCTTCTCGCTCGACCGTTTCCAACTCACGCTGCTTCATCCGCTAGGACTCTCCTGTACCATCGAGCACGAACGCTGGTGGTTTGTCGACTCCCGGCGGGGGACCAGGGGACAACAACGCCAACTCGCTCTTGCCGATCGTGACCAGCCAGCGGGATCGATTCCGTCAACGAAACTCGGAGCTCGAAGAGGTATGTCCCGCATCGTACCGTCTTTCTCCGGGTTCAACTGCTAATAGACAATCTATCGATCCCGTCCCGCTGTACTTATTAGGAATTGCGTAAACAATCCGAAGGCCTCGCCGACCTCCGGGCGGAGATCAAGACGCTCCAATCTGACAACCTCAAGTTGTACGAAAAGGTCCGGTACATGCAGTCGTACGCGAACACGGGGCCGAACGCTGCAGCGGGACCTTCCGGTTCCGGAACAGCTGGATATTCTCTGGGTGGGGTATCGCAGGGTGCTGCAGGAACAGGTGCGAGTGGTAGTGGGTCAGCGGGGTTGAATGGAGGCAGGTTTGGGAGGTTGGGCAAGGACGATGTCGAATTGGGGAGGTATCGGGACAAGTACGATGAGAGCTTGAACCCTTTCGAGGCTTTCAAGGGGAGGGTGAGTGACTAGTTTTTCCTTGCTCCTTTCAACGAGCCCGTATACGCGATACTCACACTGCTTTATTGGGCATGTTGTTGGGGGAAAATAGGAAGCACAACGAGCGATCTCTGCTCTAAACCCGATAGACCGGGGCGTATTCGCCCTCACGCGAGCGGTCGTCGGGAACAAACGCGCTCGATCGTTGTTCATCATGTACAGCGCGGCACTGGTAAGTGTAACTCTCACAAAAACACTTTGATTGTCAGCTAATCAACATGACCCCGCGGCGTAGCACTGTCTGGTGGTCTTTGTGCTCTACAATTGTATGGGAGGAGAATCTATGGGTCGGAGTTCGGGGCCGATACCGATCGAGCCGATTCATCAATAAGGGATGGATCGGCTGGCCCTCTCCAGTCTACAGTCGGATCTCTTATAGGAATAGACGGCCGTCTTCTTGTATTATACCAAGTATGCTTTATTGCAACCGCTAGAATAATGATTTACTCACACAGGTCCAAAGAGGCAGAACGAAACCGATGATGAGTAGCTTACCTTTTGGCTCACGTGACCTGATCTTCGGAAGTAAATTATGTTTCCGACCAACATCCAGCTTCCCCGCACCTGTCGCCACCAAAGCTGGCCGACTCTGAAGAGTTTAGCAGATTCTCGTATTGCACAACTTCATGGACATATATCAACGCCTTATAGATAACACAAGAAAAAGAGAGATAGATTGGCTGGAACAGATCGCCGCGAAATCCCGGGACAAAAGCGTATCGAAACGCGTTATCTGAGGCAGTAGGAGCTCTACCATACGATAGGTAAGGCGAACCCTGATTCTTGAGCTGTATCGAGATCAGGCAGCTGACCTTGACTACCATTCTTTGCTAGAACAGCAGTAAAAGCCTGACCGAACAGGAGAAGAACGTTGATCTGAATTCTCGAACTCCGGACGACCTGGCCGACACATCTAGATCCCCATCCGTTCAGCTCTCGTGGACGTCCACTATCTCAACCAACAAGGACCCGCCGTACATCGCTCAGCCAAAAAAAGCAGACTCTTGTTATTCGCACAAGGAACGATCTCAATCACAATGTCGCCTTTGATCCTGGAACAAGAACCTCCTCAATAAACGCGTCTCACGTCGACGAGGAAAAGAACACGACATTGCCCACCTGCCAATCTTCCCTTGATTTCAAGGTCGTTTGGTCTGGCAGACAAGCTCTTCGAGTCGAACAAAGACGCTGCACTTCTATCTCAATTCTTCCCTCAATCCTACTCTCCATCACCTCAATCTGACCGACAAACGAAAAGGCAACGATAGAAAGAGAGACCTTTTGCATCTATACATCCCCGGCTTGGCCATCCCGACCATGTCTACCGCCTCTCCATCTGCCTCGAACGGAACCTCTTCCTTTCATTCTCGACCGCATTCTCCTGCCTATCATCATTCTCGCCAGAACAACACTCCTCATCAGCATCGTCACCAGCACCACCAAAATCACCTACAAAATCACGTGGCACCCAAACACTCGTCCACCTCAAGTTCAATCTCGCCGCCCGCGCACGCACATGCGCATCATCGTCCGTCAGGTCCGAATAAACGCTCGATAGCGTCCTCTTCGGGTCTGGTAGCTAGTACCAAGATCAAGGGGATGAAGAGCCCTGAAAAGCGGGAGCGGGAAAGAGATAGAAAGAGGGAGAGACAGGTCGGCCACAACCAGCAAGATCTAGGTCTCGGTCGAGATACGGTCCCAGTTGATGAGCATGTGGGTAGTAGAGCTGACAAGGTGGGAGGGATGGAAGAATGTGATGGTTCAAGTGGGGTGGAGGCGAGTGTGAGGGATCAGGCTGGCGGGTCGGGGTCGGGGTCGGGCTGGGAAATAGGGAAAGAAGATTATCGATCTGGGTGGAGCTCTTCTGTTGGGCATGGGTGTCTACCGCCCACGCCCACTTCGGCTACCAAATTCGGATCGTCGGGATCGACCGACCCCCAGCTCTTGCCGGAAACACCGACCCGAACGCCTCGTGGTCTGTCTCGCGACCCGGTTTCGAGTGCTATTCTTCCTCAAACTCCTACATCCCCGGTACGAGTGATTACGGGTGCACCCTCGACCTCGCCGAGATCGTTGGGATACTCGTTCCCGACTTTCAAGTCGAGCCTCTCGCCGCCTATCATCCAAGATCAGCATACAGGTCGAGGTGAAGCAGGAGCTGAACAAGAACACGAAGGTCGAGCAAGCTTGTGGTTGAACAAGTCGGAAGGAGGAAAGAAGCGGGATCATCGGGAGGTCGAGCTGGGATCTCGTGAAGGTTCGCCGGTTGGCGATGTCGAGAACGAGCAGCCGCAAAGAGATAGGGGCGAGCGAACAACAGCCTCGTGGCCGAAAGCGAATGGAGTCGATCAAGGCGCTTTACCTTCGACGAGTCGACCTCGTTCGGACCTCGGTCCTACGCTCGCTGAACACACGCCGCATCATGGATTCCAGGGATCAAAGTCCGATTCCCACATTCCGGCTCCACCGAATGCCGCACCTGAACGTCCTAGGTCCATCCCATCTCAACCGCCATCTGTTCCAGCGGTTCAGATGCAAAATCATCCTCCACACCCTCGTCGGATGTACGCCTACAACGCTACCTCGGCCGAAGAAGAAGCTCGGAGGGCCATACTTGTCGACGCCTGTGAAGGGTTGAGCAGCCTTTGTAGTCAGTGGCACGGTAGCGAATATAACAAGCTCAAGTTTGGTGAAAAAGGTCGGTCTCGGTCGAAGCCAAACCACGCCATGGCGAATCGTACGGAAACAGAACGCTCATGATCCCGCTCGCTTTCTATTCAGGTGCTCCGGTGCAGTATTGTCCCTTGACGATCGCCGCTCCGCAGCATGTCCAATCGATCATGATGGCTCAGGCGATGTACGAGAAAGAGATCTATGCTGCAGAAGACGCTTTTGGGAACGACAGTCTGGCTTCTTCGACTGGTAGCGAGTCTTCCTTTGCTACTTCTCGGACCAGTCAGAAAGATGGTGCCACGACGGTCGATGGGGACAGTAGGCTCTTCGAGACGGTCACCGAACCGGACGTACGCGCTAGTTCTGGAGGTCAAGGACAGGCTCTCGAGAATGCGATGGAGAAGGGTCTGCAGAGATCGATGGATGGTAGCTGGGTCAAGGATGTGGATCCTTCGGTACCTAGCGAGGCGGAGTCTGCGCAAGAAAAAGCGATCGAAGTCCAGCGTCACAATCCCACCAACGAAACGCCCTTACGGGTCATGCTCCCACAATCCATGGAACAAGAAGAAGGGTACGAAGGGATGGCCGTTAACAGCGTCAAAGGGGACGAGATCGAGTTCAAGAACGGACAACACCTGGATATGCCCAATGGCACAGGAGAACACGACCGCGATCAGAAGATACAGATGGAGCTAAAGCAAGCGATGGAGGATGAGATTCGAGCCAACTCGACCGGATCCAATGGGATGCAAGGCTTGCAACTCGCTCCTGGGCAAGAGGCTAAGCAATTCACGACCAAGACGAGCGATACGCATCCCATCAAGTGAGTTTTTCTTTTCTAGACTTGATGACGAAGAGTAGGTTGTCTGACGTCCTTTTGATGCCTTTCAGCGTGTCGATGCTGGTCCCCGTGGATACTATGCCAATGCTGGTCAACCACCTAGCAACGATACCCGTCTCAAGCGTGAAATCGCCAGGAAAGCCGCTGCTTTGCCCAGCCTCGGACGAGGTCTGGCAGTCGACCGTGATGGCCAATCAGATTGGAGGGAACGCTCCTGTCCCCATCACCGCGATTCCACAACCGACGACTAACCTTGGCATCGGGAATCTCCTGCTCAGCAGTTGTCCTGGGAAAAAGGTTCGGCTGGATGGGCCAGTCCGAGGACGAGCGGCCATCTGCCGTGACCTGAAGTTGGATCTGGGCAGGATCAAGGAGATGGGCGTAGGCTGTATCGTATGGTGAGTGGGAAGGAATTTTGCACAAGGAGTTCTTTCTTGTGACGGTTCTGACGCGCATTTTGATCAGTTGTCTGGATGACAACGAGTTGCGGTACCTGGGTGCGCCTTGGGAGGAGTATCGAGCTCGGGCTGCAGAATTGGGCCTCCAGGTCATGAGGTGAGTTTTGACGTATTGTGCGGCTCTACACGGCTACTGATCGTCGTCGTTCCGCTAGAATTCCGATGCCCGAAGGCTTGACACCATCCTCACTCACTACATTCGACGAGCACGTAGAGAAAGTCATCCGGAACTATACCCTCAAGGGAGTGCATGTACTTGCGCATTGCCGTGCCGGTGTCGGTCGAGCTGGGTTGACCGCGTGCGCATGGGCCATCAAGATGGGGATCGCCGGACCTCTGCCCGATCTGGAACTGCAACTGAGCCAACTCACAGAAGAGGGACAAGATTCTCAGGCGATTTGCGAAAACGCTCGAGTCATGTCGACCGTCGAGAGGGTGATCTGCTTGATCCGTCGTCGAAGGAGCATCAAAGCGATAGAGACGTTTGAGCAAGTCAACTTTTTGGCTAGCTACGTGGCGTGGTTACGACGAGAATCCGGGTTGGCGTCTGCAAACGAGATGCAATAGGCGTCATGGGTGAGTTGTGATAGTTTTAACGACCGTGTATGAACAAAATAGGCCAGGTTGGTGTGACGACGAATCGAGTGGTATGCGGGTGTTTATCATTTAACGACAACATGATCGAAATATATACATATACATGCGTGGTATATAAGTTGAGTTGATTTGATACAGGGCGAGCGAGATGATCCTTTCCTTGACATCGTCGGGGTGCATGCAAAGTGGTAGCCTTATAGCTCAACGCCTACCGAGAGACAAGGTCACTGGTGATCCTTTCCCGAACCTCGAAGCGATGAGTTTCTTGTCCTCGGCTATCTTTGTCGCTGCTCTTGCCTGTTGCGCTCGCCAGGCGTCACGGGCTCGAGCAGAGTCGGCGTCCTTGTTGATGTAAACGGGTTCTGAGGGTGTGTTCTCCCGCTGCTGAGATCTGGCTCGTGACCATATCCGACCTCCTAGACGCTCTGCCGGTGTCTTGCGTTGAGCGCTGATGCCGACCCTTTGAAGCAGTCTGAGCCGACGTAATCCTAGAGCGGTTGTAGCTAGCGCTGCGACCACCGCTGTCCCCGTGACAAAGTAGAATGCCAGTGGATGTGATTCGATGTGTGATGTCAACTTTGTAGTCCAGATGCTGCGGTTAGCTCGCTGTCATGCGAAATGGAACGGCCTGGACGATCGACTCACGTTCATGCCAAAGACACCCGAGGCCAGAGCGCCAACACCGATCCCCAAGGTCGCTATAGACACCCTGAGGTCCATCGCGATCAAGGCGTTACGGTTCGAATCCAGGATCAACTCTGCCACCTCCTGAGTAGTCGACATGTTTGTCTATGAAACCCAGAACCTTTCAGTGTCATCGTTGACTACAGCACACACAGATACAAGGACTTACCGTCAAGGTATCCAACTCGCTGACAATCTCTTCCACTTGTTTGGAGAACGATTCCAGCAACAGCTCTAGCTCTTCATGGTCGGTAAGTCCTCTCGGCTGATGAGCCATTTTGGCCGACAGGTACATGGCCGACAAGTCCTCGTCTACATCAAGCGGCGTTATAAGTTTCCGCACAGTTCATGCAGATATTCGACGGGGATCTGCTCACCTGATTCCAAAACCTCCTCTATTGAACCAAGCACATATTTGGCCCGGCTCTGGAACCCGGCTATCCGACGGGAGTAGTGTAAGAGTCGCCGCAGGTTGTCGCGGCTGATATCGCTTTCGAAATCTGCTAGGAGGTCGTTGACGACCTCGCTATAGAGAAGGACCGATCTTATATCAGTGGTCGTGATGTGAAGGTCGATAGTTGAGCGGGATAGGCTTACCGAGTGTACTTCATCTCTTCCTCTAACGCTACTGCGACTGACACTAGGATACTTTCTAGAACACTACGATAATAAGAACCGTTTTGAGTACCCAGCTCTGAAAGGAGAAAGCGTCGAGATGCTCACCGATGCTCGTAGCTCAAGCGCTTTCCATCCTGTAACATGCTCTCCCTCCCATCCCCTTCTAAACCCCCTTCGAACCCCTCCCCGACATCCACCCCTTGCTTGCCCTGTTCACCCAATCGTCTGGCTTTGATATTGGCCTGCATGTGCCAGAGCAACCTGTCCCTGAGCTTGTTCGACCGCATGCCAGCGGGTTCGAAGAGGATGACCATGTCCGCCTTGATAAGCGCTCTGACGTGGAGCATGTTGACGATGATGGCGGATCGACGGGAGAGGATGGTAGGGACTAGGTTGGGTTGGAGTGAATCTAGTTTCCGTAGATCCCGGGGCTGTGAAGAAGATATGAGAATGTGGAGGATTAGGGTTTCTGTGAAGTGGGGATCGTTTTCGTTGTTGCTCACATCCAGGTCGTGCTGTTTGCACAGATCCGACTTTGGTACAGTCCCTTGTTCCGTCGTCAGATTGCCGTCCGCATCAAGTATTGTGACTATACCGTAATGATATGTACGTCAGCTTCAGACTTGTTATACAGCCAACTTCGATGAGACTCACAACGCAGACTCAATTCGCCTGCCTTGGTCATGAGGCTCTCGAGATAGGTAGCTTGGTACCGATCATCGTCCACCTTGACCAGCTGGGATTGACCTCGCTGACATCGTCTGTGCGTGCAAAACCGAGAAGCTGGCGGAGATCGAACTCGATACCCTGACGACATCCATGTTGAGGTAGGCTGTCCGGTACAGGAGGCTAGCGGTCTCGTCGCACAGGCAGAGGTCGACAATGACCTGAACGCTGGATTCGCCGATAGACCCCTAAAGATTCCCGCATATGGGGTCAAGGTCCTTGCCATTCCTTGTAGTACGTTGACGAAGCTTGACTGATGTGTATTCCAACTATGTGTCTGTCAAACTAGTTGGCACGAGAAGAAGACCAGTGGCTGTCATGAACGATTGTATTCAAGTAGATCGATCGTCATATAAGTGGAGGCGAACTTCGGAAACCTCGAATGCAGAAAATAGTGGCAAAACTACCCCTTTCGCCCCCGAATGACAACAACCATTTCGTAAGCACAGCCTATGTATATATGGTATGATGCAAAGATATCGGGGTATATGTATTGGTTACAGAGCGAACAATGACCCACAGCCGATTCACTCAATTCAAGAGTTCCTTGATACCGCCCGAACCGCTCCCGCTTCGTGTTCTGCTATGCGACCGGTCAGATTCACCTTCACCTTCGCCTTCGCCGTCCTCGTCGTCAGACCCTTGTGATGCCGATCCAGACTCGTGTGGCCTGTGTTGGTTTTGTTCTTGATCCTGTTGGTGCATATCTAGGTTGCGTTGGTCGAAGGATGCGTTTCGTACACCTTGCTGATGATCGTCCGGGTCGTAAACATGCTGTGTATGGTGCATAGGAGGAAGGGTGTCAGGGTTGACGGCCCAAGCATTGGCTAGAGACGGGTAGTTGGCGGTCCGGATGCCTCGTCCTGATCATAACACGTAAAGATGGTTTAGCATACCGATAAGACCAACGAGACGCCTCGAAACATGCTATAGGCTTACCGTCGTTAGACAAAGGTGCGGTGGACGCAGCGGCGGCAAGACTGTCTTGCAGAGCATGAGCGTGCGCCGTGATGCTCTCGACCCTGGCCAAGCTCTCCGAGACCCGCTTCTCCCTCTCGCTGACCTTGTCCTGGAGCCGCTCGATACCCTGTCGTAGCCGAGAAGCTGCATGGAAGAGCATAGTAAGCACGCTGCCATTAAAGTCATACTGATTTCGCATGGTTAAGCTGGACTGGACTGACCTTGTTCATCCGGAAGCGTCTGGTTGGCCTCGATGCTGACTGCCAAGCTATCAAGTATGACTCCCGTCTCCTGCCTGATCTCCTCGGTATTCTGTTTCAAAGCCTCTTGTTCCTGGGCCAGATGGCTCGCTTGAGAACTGATCGATCCCGCCTGTCGAGCCAGGGCGTGTACGTTGGCTCGATCGGGTTCGTACCCGGATATCGACTGGTAGACCGGTGGATCTCCTATAGGTTGGAGCACGGGGTATTGGGAGACGGCCGAAGCGCTCGAAAGGGGTGGACCATAGTATTGCGACGCGGCGGACGAGTTGGGGAGGCGGTACGTGTCGTACATATTGCCCGAACCTGGTGCATAAGAGGTGTACCGGGGAAAGGTCGGTTGGTAGGACGAGGGGAGACTTCGACCCCCTGGATCGATGGGGTATGGTGGAGCGCTATGGAGCGCATAGCCTTGTATGCGAGGAGGCTCGACCGGATGACTGTATCGAATCGCTTCGTAACGAGGGATCGACTCCGAATGGTTTGACAACGCTGGGCTGGTCGTCGACGGTCTCTTCACCACAGAGTGCGACTTGCCGCCAGCATACTCCGTGAGGTGTCCCTCATGCTGAGCGTGGCCGCCGTCCTGTCCGTCCTGACGAGCAGCCGCCTCTGCTTCCATCTGCAACCTGAGCTGATTGGTCTGCTTTACCGAGCGTCGCTTGATCGAGGCGATTCCTTCCGGATCGTCTCGTCGGAACGTGGCGTGCCGAAACTCCCAGGCCATAGGTAAAGCCGAGGGCGAGGTCAAGGTCAAGAAAACGTCGTTGACCTGCTGTGAGGGAGAAAAGAAACAATGTTTGATCGATGTCAGCATGTTATATGAAGTCGACAGCACCTCGGTCGAAATTCAAAGGCTCACTTTGCTGAAGCTGTCATTGAGGAAACGGCACAAACGCAATCAGCGAGAACCAAGCAGGAACGCTAAGCGATCAGACCGCTACTCACCCATACATGTTCAACTGCCTCACGAAGCTGTGCCAGTTGTTGTGCTTGAAAAATTGCGGCAGTACCATCCTGCGGATACCGAAAAGTCAACGATCGTGGGCCGTCGCGCTTGCCGTACGCGCTGCGACTCACCTTGAAAAATCTGTCGGGTTCGTGCAGATGAACCCGGCACCGTCCTGCGACCACTTCAACAACCCCGACCTCTTGATCGCCGGATCTTGTAACATGTTGTACAGCTTGGTAACGAATACCGGCTGACTCTTTCCTGCCGACGCCGAACCCGAAGACTTCCTCTTGCCCTTCTCTGGCCCGACGCCTCCCGCGCTTGTGGCGCTTGCTCCCCTTGCGGCGCTGCTAGACACCTTGGTCGTCGATGAGGACGGTTCCGCCGACCAGCCCGTTTCGGCTTCTCCATCCGCCCCGTAAGTAGGAAAAGGTCGGTACGAGGAGGACTCGGAACGATATACTGGTGAAGCGAGGGAAGACGTTTCTGACGAGAATTTGCGGGTCCTTTCGTCCATCGTTTCCGCTGGCATTGTGGGTCGTCGACTGGGTGCACCAGGACCTGAGCTAGGAGGCAGGTAGGACCTATACATTCCTGCCCCCGAGCTGGAACCTTGCGGTGCCACCTGACCTGACCCTGAAGCAGGGTATGCCATGGACGTCCCAACAAGTGCGTACCCGCTCACATCCGCCAGACTGCCCGGTTGCGTCATAGCACCGTCAGAGTAAGCCGACGTGTAGCTCGGTCTACCCCCTGGGACCCCAAAATGACTCTGTCCGGAGTGCTGCTGGTAAGATTGCGATTGAGGAAGTACCATGGGCGAAAATTGCCCGCTGTATCCCGTCCCTGGCGCTGTCGCCGTACCCGTAGAGTGATACCCGCCTCCTCCGGTGAGCGGACTCGGCAAGGTATACTGCGATTGATACCTCTCGCCAAAGCCGACAGCATTCTGATCTTGCACGGACCCGTAAGCCTGTCCATGTTGCGACCCAGGTCCAGATCCGTATGCTGGAGAATCGTGCGGCATAGGTTGGTTCAGATGTGGGATATGCGAAGGATAAGCCGCGGATCCGGGCGGTTGTGAACCTGGGTAGGCGAACGTGTCAGGAGGAGGCAGTCCGTTCGGATGCTGCTGTTGATGTTGTTGCTGCTGTTGTTGTTGTTGAAGCTGAAGAGGATCGCCGTCTTCGCGTTTGACCAGGCCGGGCGATCGACCCCATCCATTGATACCACCACCTCCAGCGCTACTCGTTTTCGGAGCCTGTAAAGCCATGTCACCCGGACCTGGCTCGTATCCATCCCCTTGATGACGCTGCTCCTGTTCCCGACCCTGGTTCGAACCCTGATGCTGATGCTGACGTCCGTCCAGTCCGACACCCACGTTCGCGGTCATCGGCATCGGCATCGGCATCGGTAAGCCCACCTGTACCTGCATACCGGTAACTTGGCTCTGATCATGATTTTGATTGGAGTCGGTACCGAGGTCATAATGCAGCCGAGGACGCTTCTTCAACGGTTGGTCGTATATCGGATCATGTGAAGGGTGGAATGTAGGGGTGTGTTGTAGGTGATGTAAATTCGGTAACGTATGTTGTTGCTGCTGAGTAAGCGAATGGTATTGTTGTTGTTGCTGCTGCTGCTGCTGCTGAAGCTGACCGGATCCGTGTAGACCCCCCGTTTCGAGCCTCAGCGACGGCGTTCGTCCACCTCCACTGACTTGCCTCAACGACGGTGTCGAGGCCGAGGTCGGATAAGGCAGCGGGGTGGGATGGACGGAGAACGACGGGTCTGTTCATTCATGACCAGGGAGGAATGAAGACAAGGATTCGATTCGTTGATCAGCAACAGTAGATGAGCGATTCGAACAAGATGACGAATGACGCAACGAAGAAACGAAACAAGTCACTCACTGTTGATATCAAACGTCATCCCCGCAGCTGATCCCAATCCCGAAGCCTGCGGCAACGAAGACGATAGCGGTGGAGGTGGTGGTGGCGGTAGTAAAGGCGGTGACAGACCCGTCCCGAGGTTCAACGGAGCCGGTCGATAAGGTTGTACGGGAGTGACGACGTTCACACTACTATGACTATGATCGATACCCGCTTGTAAGATGCTGGACATTTAGCCTCGTGGCGTCGACGTGAAGCGTGACTTGAAGGGATCGACGAGTTTCTCCGGATTATTTTTTTTCGTGATCCCGAAGGTGTCCCGCTTGAGGATGGTCGAGCAACGAGGAGATGGTCCGTCGGACGTCGAGTTTTATCAGCTGAGCTCAGCTCTGGTTCCCAGATGTGGTAGCAAACGTGAGCAAAAACAGGAGGTTCGCGTTGCGGTGTTGTTGTTGTTGATAAGCTCGCTGACGTTGATGTGATGTGATGGTATCGGTTGCGAATAATGGGGATGTCGTTCACAGGCATGTGGCGAGATCTGAAGTTGACGAGATTGACTTAAGATCTTGACGGTGACGTCGACGTCGATGGGAATATGTTCGTGTGTCTTCCCGAAAGCCAAATCCTAAAAAGGAAACGTCGAGGTCGAGAAGTATAAGTATTTTTCGATTGGGATGATTCGATGATCCGACGATGTTGATGTTGATGTCGACGTGCCCTCGCCCCCGTGCCCCGTGGGTGGATCTCGGGTCGATCAAAGAAGATGCGACAATGGAAAATTTTAGACTTTTCTATCTCCTCGTGTCACCTTGCTCCTCGTCGGTCCGTGCGCCGACTGCGATCGATCGAAAGGAGGGTACAAGGTGGATCCCTCTTCCTCGCCGTTGCGCTGCGGTTGTCGTCTGATGGATACGCACTATGAAACAACCGCGATCACGGGGTCGGGTCGAGTCGCGCGGAGGGGTAGCACGATAACCGGCACAGCGATCCAGCGACTAGCGGCAGTCTTCCCCTTCTACCGTATGACTCTGAGACACCCGAGCTTTTCGCCTTTCGATCGCGGATGGTCGCCCAAAGGACCCCTCGGGCAGCCGTCTCGATACGTTTCAGGAAGCCCCAGGTCGTCGATAGCCGAACGGCAACGTGGCCGAGGGTCTCGGTATCTGATCTCTGACGTGATGGCACGATCCAAAGGAAGTTTCGACAGGTGGATCGTTCTGATGAATCTGATGGGGATGATGAAATCGACGCTGGCGATGATAGAGTTTTGAGATGAAACCGTGATTGATGATCGTTTCATCAGCCAACGCGACCCGCGACGAGTCTCACGTCCACGCATCGACACTCACCCCTGATGACCGCGGCGATGGACTGCAATGATCCTGCACCAGCTCCTCAACTCCGATAGATCTCTGGTAGCCGTTTGAAACGCAGACCTGCGTCAAGCTGACCAAACGCTCCCTTGTCCCCTCTCTGGTTCGCTGATCCGCGGAGCGTTGGTCGTTCTGGTAGATCGCCGTCCAGCTTCCTATCCCGCCTAGGATAATAATCGGAACCTCGCACGACTACGATCCAAGGGTCGTCCGTCTCCCTCGACGTTGATCCGCTTGGACCTTCGTCTACTCGACTCGAATCGACTCGAACAGGTCTCGAGCTCCTTCCTCCTCCAATTTCAAACGCCGAGCGAGCGAGGAGGATGACGGCAAGACCGAGCGAATATCCGAAGCGACGAGCGAGAAGCGGAACGACCGGGATGCCAGACTAGCAACTGGGTATGTCCTATCTCGTGACCTCCTTGTTGAATGTTGAATAGGACGGAATTTGGATCAAACGCTATCCTATGCGAATCGCAGCTATCGTAGTCCTCTGGTATGTTATCGATTCGGTACCTAGAAATGAACGCCGAAATGTGTAGTGCGTGTGCGTGTGTTTGGTTCGGGAACTTCGGTGAATGGCGACTTGTACGTCTTTTGATGTCGCTCTTATCGCCAAGCTGCCATCGACATTCAATCCCCGTAAAATGGCGGCTTGTAACCTCTATAATGGGCGTTTCGTCGAAATCGTATGCGCGGAAGATCCTCTTTCCTCCTCCGCAGTCCTGAACGTTAATAAATAGAGGCAAGGCGAGGTTTGGTGTGGTCACGAGATGAGTGCACCGAGAACCTTGAACCTTGAGAGATTTCGGCACAGTCTGGGTGTGTGTGAGGAAGTATTCTTTCCGGACCTGAGAGCAGGAGGAGAGAGGGAGAGAAGGCGAGGGAAGCAGATCTCAAGGCAGGGCGGGCCGGGGTCGTGACCGAGCTGAGGAGGGAGATCCCGTGTCTGGTGTGTTGATCAGGCAGAGCCAAGTTGAATAATCCAATCCTTCACAAGTCGTCGAGAACGAGGCGTATCGACCATGATCATGTCATATGACGAGCCATGCTATAAGTACGACCCTTTCGCCCGGACAAATGTTTAGGGCGAGATGAGGTGAAAAAAAACGCATGGTCTTCCTGGATGAACCAGGTGGGTTTGGTATGGGTGTCGAAAGTATCGGAGTTGGGCACTACCTCTCGATCACATTCTGACGAACGATGAGAGGGTGAGAGGGAGAGGGAGGGGTATTGCCTCCCTCGAGCTTTACTGTGCTCGCATGCCAGCCCGTGCATGGTGACAACCCCGAATTCCAGAGCTCAAAGTGGTAGGCTTTGCCTCGGTACTGGCTTGATACGCAGGGATCGCCCTCGTATCGGTGTCGATGTCGGAGAGAGAGGGTGTGGGTGGGTGTGGGGACGGTATCTATTTTCCCGAGCGAGCGCAAAAAAGGGCGGGGTGGGTGTCGATCCCTTTCTCGGGACGGGGGTAGGATCTGCACTGTACAAGTACTGTGCTGCAGCGGGGCAGGAAAAGGAGAGGAATTCGACAGGCTCGGAGGGAATAACATGAATATTCTCTCGCCCTCGCCCCCCTGACCGAGTCTTGTGTCTGACGTAAGTACAACGTGGAGTCGTCGATCACCCGCGCGAGCGATCTTTGAGTGACCCGACCCGACCTCTTCCTAGCGAGCTTCCGAGGGGTGCTTTTATTTATGAAAGAGCTTGTCTCACATGTGAGGTGCGAAGCTGTCGAGGACCCCCAAAGTAACGAGACAGGAATAGGCAACCTGGCTGTGGAGTCGCGGAGCTGATAATCCAGCTTTCCTCGCTCAATGGTGTCTGGAAGAGCGTGACAGATACATGACCGTGCAGCCCGTCGAGATTCGGGGGAGGAGTTGAGATGACGAGGCGAGGTGTGATCTCGGAACGGGAACACTTTCACGCCATCTCGCTTGGACCAATCAAAGCCACGCGAATCGAATGTTCTATCTCGCGTGCGGGACGTCCAAGCGAGATTTGCGGGAGAAAAGCTTGTTCGATGATCACGCGAGCAACGGATCGACGGTATCGGGTCATAACCGGATCGATGTTGTACACTTGCTGTCAACTTGCGAGTCGAATGTGGCAACGACGGGGACGAGCTGTCGACTATCGATCTCAGTCCTGCACGATCATAACACAGGGACCTTCCTACCGCCGAGCGTCCGCAGTCGCTCGATCACCATCGCGTCGCAGTCACCCCATTTCTTATATCCGACCTCTGCGCTATTCTATCGAGACAGCGATCGACACACGACGAACACGATACGCAACAAGCGCGCTCCAATCTGTTTGACTTTGACTTTTTAGCTCGCGTCGATCACTCTTTTTCGTGGGTCTCGTGGTTATGATACGATGATGCGTGGCGGGGAGGTTGCTGTTTTCGGAGCAATAGATGGCTATTTGGATTCGATGTGACATTTTGGTTGCGGGGGTTGCTGGCCCCGTTTCCAGAGATCCGTGGGATCGACCGAGCAAGCGCGTATCATGTCTTTGTGGCATGAGTTGTGAAGCGTAGGTACGTTACATGTGTGTCGATCGCTGCGAGCACTAACATGACAGGATATGAACGGGGATGGATACCTCAAAATAGGATCGACGACTCCGCAGATATCCCGTCTAGCTGGCCTGTCCATGCGGTGCCAACCTCGACGACGAAGGCTCGATACGTTTCCGCTAGCAAATTCAGTGTATGGATGTCGATGTCGAGGGGGTTGCCGATTGCATTGCAGGACGATTTTGCCCCGACTTCCCTTACAGTGTACAATCGATGCGGTCGCGAAGCCAGATTCGAGATCCGTCAAAGTCCGGCGTTACGTCTCTCGCTATTCGAGAACGCCCATTTCGATGATTCATGGCGTTCCAAGTTTCCATGTGTATCCACGAGTTTAACCGGAGATCAAGTCATTCTATAAGTCGAACCTTAATCTACCAGTTGACGCCCTCCAGACTTTGTACGATGCTGGAATATTCCATCCAGTGCTAAAGCAAGCCCCGATCATTATCATTTCGGAGAATAGACCCTTCTCGGAGCAGCTTGGAGCGGATCCAGAAGGATAACTCTGTTTCCAGGTCCGCGCCCACCTACACTATCGTCGGATTACTGCCCTGAGTCATTTGACGGTCGCGTCGCATCCAGACGGGTTGAATCGAGAAGCCAGAGCGGTTCGTCCATATCATCCGCCATGCAAGTCTCTTGCGATCGTCTGACTTGATGACGGACGTGTGTATCCTTGGTCATTCCGGGCGAAGGGTTCAAGGATGCAGTGTCAACTTATTCTTTGGTAACATTGCGGTTATGTACATCCCGGTTATCGTACACGATCGACATGAAATCGATAACGGAGGGGCTCTCCGCATCTGCCACGAGCGCGGTCCAAGCGGCTTGCTTTTCAGAGAGAGACGGCACTATCTCGCCAACCTCCATCTTCTGTCATCCACAGTCCTGCTAGAGCGAGTAAGACCCTTGACGAACGGTGACTGCATGTCCAGGTAGTTATGATTTGAGACCTTGAAACCCGCCCAATATTAAGGACAAGAACCAATGTGACAACTCACATCGGTAGCTGGCTGTCTATCCTTGAGCTCTTTTTTTCACCCCGTCCACGGTTTTCATCTTGATCTCGGTCTGTCCGGTGAGTATGGAACATCCTTGGTGGTCGTAATGACAGGAGTTGCAATGTATGGTATCGCTGTTGTATGGTTTGTGGCATAGGATCGGGTCGTGTTGTGGTGTCAGCTTAGGATGAAAAAGTCTGAGGAGGACGAGCAAACTCTTACGCAAATTTATTGTTGACCATGAAGCAGATCTTTTGGTTCTGGATACACCTTTTGCACCGATGATCACCCTGTTGAGGAATCCAACGACAAAAGAAGAAGAACCATCCAGATTCGACGATTCGCCTCCGAGGCTCGAAGGCGCTCTAAATCATTAGCCTCGAAAGACGGGTGGCGATAATGTCAATCTGGCTCGCATGAGTCCTGATGCTGTCGGAGATTCTCAGTGAAGTTCATGGTTCACCTGGATAAGTAATCAGTGATGGGGGGTAGAAGGTGAAAAGTAAATTGGTGATCAATTGCTTCGCGTCCCGGCAGATCATCGTGAAGCATCTTTGTTTCAGTTGTTTTACGTATCATGTACTTGTACTCGATTCTCGCGCTTTCAGCGTCGCTAGGAGGTAAGAAAAGATCTGGGTTTCAAAAGGACCAGAACAGCCGGTCGTCAGATCGGCCCTCATGGCTGTGTGAGGACAAGAAAGCGATATCGTAAAACAATTTAGTATCAGTATGAGATATCGCCGGCGTGAAACTGCAGCATCGATACTGATACTCGCGCCGCCTTTCCTTACTGTACTAATATGTCACTTTGACGATCCTGTACATATATCATACGCCTGACGTCCGAACGCATAACCATCTGAATGCGAGAGTCAAATGAACGGACAAGTGGGTGCACAAGCACAAGTATAGCAAGGACAAGCAAGCACCAGAGTGAAACATGGCGGCCAAGATTCCCAAGGTGATCCGGACAGTGATCACCGTGAACAAGTCAAGTCATTGGATATCAAGAATAACAAAATGGGCGCCTTAATCGATCTCAAGCTCAAGCTCAGACTGAGTAAGTTTTTTAACTCACCTGCCAAGCCTCCACCCTCCCTTCCTCCTCTACCACCTTGTTGAGACGTTTACGCTTTGATCAGGAAACGGTTGATCTCCGGCGCGACCCACAAATCAATAATGATTCTGGCTCTAGTCAAGAATCAGTCCAATTCGAGTGGGATCTGTGCGCTCCCCCGATCGCTTCATACAAGCAGAATCCACCGCCCTAACTTTGGTCATCACCATGACTCGCGATACTAATGCTATACCAGAACCACCCGAATTGGGTGGTATGGGCATTCAGGAAAGCGAGCACGGCTGCAGCGCGAGACAGAAAGAGCACTGTCTTTAAGTGCGTCCGCGGTACGTTCGTGTTCACTTTCGGCAGCGAGGTGTGCACTCCTCTCGTCTGCTCGTGCTGGTGCCAACCTGAATATGATCCTTAGAGCGATCGTCCACCGCGATGGAGATCTCCGCTGCGCTTGTGCAGCACTACCAAACTCCCTGAACACCGTGCGTTATACTTTGGAACGGCGTCTGGACGACTTGCTACTCGATGACAAAACATAGGGACACGACTCTTTGGCTCGAGAATGGGAGCCGGCCTGCAGCCAGGTCATCGCTCTGATCATGGACACAAGTCCAAATCTCGTCACGATTCATCTTCTGATATCAAACGCGTCGCTGATATGAAACCGACGATCACGTGACTCTTCGATGAGGATACCCGGTTACTTGCTCCGAGGATGAGGTAACCGGATTTGCTTCCGATGCGACCTGTTGACCCTCGGTCACCATCTACTAGTATACCTCGTCATGACCTCGACCTTGACAACCTCAAGTCGACTGGTCTTCTTTGCAAAGCGTCCCAATCTCTACAGCTCAGAACTTTGACCTGAAGCCACTTTACACAACGTAAACACCTCGAATCATGGCCCAACGATACATCCAACCCGCCGCTCCTCCCAGCGAACAGACCTTTCAAAAGGACCTCTTCGTAGGCAAAGTCGTCCTCTCCACCGGAGGTCGGAGCGGGATCGTGAACAAGATGATCAGGATGATGATGAAGCACGGAGCGGATAGTGTGATCATCGGTCGAAAGTGAGCCTTCGTGGGCACCACACATACAATCTCGCCATATCCTAAGCTCTACTGAACACACCGCGACCTCTTCGTCCTAACCTCAATCAACCTCGTCTGTCATCCTTTACTACGAGAGAACAGTGGACCAGAGAACGCCAAAGCCGCGCAACAACTATCTACCGAGACCGGCCGGACCTGTCTTCCCGTCCAAGCTGACGTTCGTAAACCAGAGGATCTAAAGGCGGCAGCGAAAGCTTGTATGGACAAGTTTGGGAGGTTGGATTTCGTCATCTGCGGTAAGTCGAGACCTCCCCACTCTCCCATCACTCTCCCCTTTCATTTGAAGTTCGGTTTCAGGGGTCCTTTGTTCAACCTCATGCGTCGCACATGTATCTATAATGCTCACAAGTACAACGATACCTTTGACATTCTTCTAGGTGCCGCTGGCAACTTGTAAGCCCCCCTACTGCACTTCCCATTCACTGCACTTCCCATTCAGTCCGAGATAGGTTTAATCGAACCCCGCTCTCCTCTATCGCAGCTTGGCACCCATAAGCGGTCTTTCCGAGAACGCGTTCAAGACCGTCATCGATATCGACCTGGTACGTCAACTTACGTTCTCCTGCCCTCTCTCTCCCTCTTCCTCTCCCACCCCTCTTCCTGTAAAGAGGGGCGTGTTTCGCTTGCGTGCGTTGTTTCTGGGATGGACTTTCAGCTGATATCGATATCGATATCGCCCTCGTCGTGGTTCTCTTATACAGCTCGGAACGTACAATACCATCAAGGCTACTATTCCTTACGTGAGACAGTCTAGGGGGTCTTATATCCACATCTCTGCTACTTTGCATTACCGAGGTCAGCCCCCCCCCTCCCCCCTTTTACCCCTTTGTCGCCGCCTTGTCGTTCCTTCCAAGCTGGAAGCTAGAACCGCCTATCTGATGCAATACCTGTCGGACCCGATGATTTCCCCCTCAGGTCTGCCTTATCAAGCCCACGTCTCAGCAGCCAAGGCCGGGGTGGACGCTCTCTCCCAGGTCCTCGCTGTCGAAGAAGGTCCGCATGGTGTGAGGAGCAACGTGATCGCTCCCGGTAAGTCCAGGTCGACGTTAGAACGCTACCACCGCAGCGACAGACAGAATGTCTATCGATCGATGCCTTGCTATCGATATCGACATTGAGCTGATCTTATCTTCTCTCTTTGATTATATCGTCGTCGCTGGATGATGAATAGGTCCTATCGGAGGAACCCCAGGGATGGAAAGACTCTCACCTAAAGGGGATAAGAGTATCGAGGCGGTCCCACTCGGTCGAATGGGGGATGGCGGTAAGTCCAGTTCTAGCTCTAGCGTCCTTCTTTCCTCTTTCCATCTCTTTCCCGAATAGTATTCCCTCTTTCGAGTGGGATTGCTCGTATTTTTCGGCGTCTTCACTGACATCGAACGCCCTTCTTTCGTTTTTTTGCGCAACCATAACCTGATGGTGAGAAATATTTTGGTCCGATGATCTTATGCCAACCGGATCTGGGAACTTGGGGAATTTCTTTCTTTGGGATGTGGCTGTGATGCTCGCCGCAGACGAGATCGCGACGATGGGCATGTTCCTCTTCTCCCAGGCGGCGACCTGGATTACCGGTCAAATCTTCGTAAGTAGCAACATGTTTCATGCTGGTCGTTCTTTCCTTGTTTCGTTCGGGGTATAACGGGTAGACTGGATTGAGGGCACGATACACGGTACACGGTACACGGTATTGACACCGTACGAGCGATGACACTGGCGCGAAAATAGGCGCAGTCTATATGAGAGCGAAGTGCCGCAATCGGCAATCAAGCTACGGTCTGCTACGGTCAACTACGAAAAGCACAGCTCGGCCGTCTAGCGTATACCGGACTGTATCGTCACAGCTCCGGCTCCGCAGTATCGTCCCCGTTCCCAGTTCCTGGTCGTCTGGTTCTTTCTCGGCTCCGCAGCCGCAGTCGCGCTGATCCTTCTCGCCTCGGCTCTCGGTACTTTTTCTTCTTCCTCCTGCGAACACAGGTCGTCGATGGCGGAGAACACCACGTCAGGTTGCCCGCCCTTGCTTACCCGGAGAGCGTCTTGGATCCTGCCAAAGTTAAGTCGCTCATCGCGGCCAGACTATGAGTTTCAACTCTGATCTGTACAGGGTATTTTGGGAAGAGTTTGAGATGTATACGAGTTAGCGGCTGTGTAGTCATGAATATGCGCAAGATTGACTATGACTGCGGAAGCAGAAGCAGCCGACGTCGCTCGTATGCCAAGCGATCAGTCGCAGCTCGGCAATAGATGACGAAGCTATCGGGGCTGAGTGAAATCTTTGTGACAACCGGACTAGATCCCATGTCAGACTGCGTCTTATCTACCGGCTGGAGGTATATATACAGGTCCTAGGTCGAGGAGGGTCGGAGAAGTGGAGCGACGCCGAATAAAGCAACCATCTCCAACCACTAAAATCGATATCGCTTCCATCGTCTTATAATCGCCCATCATGGTCAAATCATCTTCCGGAGACATGCTTCTTTACGTCCTAGGTAAGCCTATGTTCGACACCTGAAGCACTGAACAGAATCCTATAGGGCTGAACTCCCCGATTGCGCCAATTGCTACTAGCCATCTTGTTGCCGCCCGTCCCCGTATTCTTGAAAGCCGGCTGCGGAGGCCAGCTACTGATCAACATCCTTCTCTGCTGTCTCGCCTGGATCCCGGGTATCATCCACGCCTGGTGGGTCATCGGAAAACACACTACCCCGGCTCGATCCGCTCGATACTAGACGGCTCGAACGTTCGGCGGTCCACACCGCTGCGTCATCACACCAGCTACACCAGCTCGGAACCCGCCTCGCAAGGATGCATATGTGGACCTGTTCTAATCACCAGCAACCTCTTGACGGCCAGCTCCCTCTCGACCACCGTCCCGCTCATGGTCGCGCATTCTCCTGCCGCTGGACAGCTTTTCAGCCCCGAACTATAATAATAACATTGTATCCAACCGAATCATGCATGCCGATCATACAAATGTCTCACCGGATCATACAGACTTGATCGCACCATAAACACACCATCACAGAAAAACGACCTTCGAACAAGCAGAACTGTAGCTAGAACTCCATCTATAACTAGAACGCCATCCCCCTAGGTTCCGGCGTAAAAGGCCCGATAGGTCGTTCTTTTCTCAAAGCGCTGACTGGCGTACTGGGTCGAGAAGGTATACGGGTCGAGATCGAGACGGGCGTCATAGGGCGGGAAGGGATCTTGACTTTGACCCTGTCTGGGACGTTGAACTGACGCATGCGAAGGGAAAACCATCGGCGTTTGATCAATCAAGGATTCGAGAAGGGGTAAGTGATACTTCAGCATAATTCGACTTACTCCTCCTTGTAGCAACTTGAGCGCTCTCGGAGCGTCTCCTCTGTGAGTGCAACAGATGTGGTCAGCGATCAGCGTTTCCGTCCATTACAAGCGTTATCTACATCAGGGAAACTTACTGTGGCAAACAGAACTCGATCATCCTAAACTTTCCCGGAGTGTGGAACTCGGGATCTTGCAACAAAGTGTCCAATTCTTGTTGAGTCTTGACCTTGTGCGTTACGCAAAACTCGTCCTGGTATTACCGATCGTAATCGTAAGCTACTGTATGGCGCGATGATACTGGTTAGTCGATCGTGCCAACTCACATAAAGTGGACCGGCCAGCGCGCGGATCATCAGATGATGGTCGTAAGTCTGAATATCGTTATACTTGGCAGTAGGTCCATGAATCTGTCGCTCGATCTCGTACCTAGACCAGCGGTCTTGTCAGTACTCAATTGAAATCCGAGTTGATAAGATGATGCGACGTACCCGTTATTGTTGTTGATAAAGAAATAGACTGGGAGGCGGTTGCGAATGATACTGCCGATCTCCTGTAGGGTCATCTGCAACGCGCCGTCACCTGTCGATTAAGATCTTATCAGCGCGTCCCTCTTTGATATCTCAGCGGATCCGGCTGGACTTGCCGATGAAGACGATAGTGCGAGGCGGGTTCCCGGTGTGATCAGGTGTCTCTCGGGCCGCCAACTACGATAGCAAGCGGTAACGTTTCTCATTCAATCGCCAGCGCTTATTAAAGAATTCGTTTGACTGGACGTACTGCGCCGCCCAATACAGCACCCCCGCTCCATCCGATACTCGCTAGAGTCAGAAATTTCAATCAGCCAGACGGATGAGACGTGAACAAGCGTAATATAGGCTCACCCCATAAATGTTGGAAATGCACTCTGGCGCGCGTGGGAAGAGTGACATTGACGATCCCCATCGAGCTGGTTCCTACGTCACTGAAGATGACGTCTACAAGTGATATGAAGGCCATCAATTACAGTTCAGTTTTTCGAATCTCGACATGCTCACCATCATCACGGAAGAACTGGAGCAATCGATAAAGTTCAGCGCAGATTCAGCCCCGCCCAGAAACATCTCGGCGCTCACCTTTTCCATCCTCCCCCAAAACTTCTCATGATCGAGTTTATCGTTCCCGACGTTCATCCCGAGTTCTTCCATCGCAGAACGGGGTTCGAACATGATTTTCTCATCCCATGCGTTCGGTCTTGTCTTCCTCGCCAACACTGTCAATCGGGGCATGAGGACAGCCATCCCGATGCTCTTGTACGTCTCGCCTTCGAAGACGGTATCATCCAAGTTGATTGATACGGTCTATGTAGTTGAAACACGTTCAGCCGCGATCTCTCCATTCATAAACGCTTCGATTGCTCACATCGAACGGAAGTTTCGCAGTGAACATTCCCGTACTATTCATTACGATGCATGTCATCAGCATACCTGCTATCTCCTCGACCCCGTGACTTGATCGACTCACTTCAGGTCGCTATCCATCCGGCCGACGATCAAACACATGTCCGCGGTCTCTACTTCCATTTTGGCCGCCTGATCTGTGGTCTTTCCAGAATAGATCCCACCGTACAATCGGGTCTGTTCGTCTAACATCGCTCTGGAAGGGTAGCGCCGGGTGGGGTGAGTATCAATACCAAGGCACAAGACGTTGACGAAGCTAAATTGAGACGGAAGACTCACTTGGCAAGATTGGCTACGAAAACGTATTACACGCCTATCAGAATCTCCCTCTTGGAACATCCCCAAAACGGAACTGTACTCACTCCCGAAATACCTAACTCCCAAAGCGCCACACAACCCCCTCATCTCCTCCCCGAAGCCGAACCTCTGCGCATAAAAGTCCCCGATCATCACAGGCCTGTTGACCGACCTGATCTTGTCGACGATCTTGTTCGCTAATTCGTCGGCTGTTTGGTTTTCCACGTCACTGCTGGCGGGCTCTCCCTGCTTCAATACAGAACATGGCTAATCGGTATGAGTGGGGTAGTTCGCGGAATAGGGTACGATGAACGAGGACATACGAGTGGGGTGTACAGAGACCGACTGGAGACTTTACGAGAAACGAGATCCTGAGGTAATCCGAGGTATACTGGTCGACGCTAAAAAGCGCGTTCAAGGAACATGTTGATCAGTCATCCCGATCTGGCGGCCTTCCCGGATCGCTGTACTAACCTCGGCAATAGCAACCCTCATAACCCTATCAACAGTCTCCGTCCACCCCTCCTCCTCAAATCCCTCCGAACCAAGCCCGATCACTCCCACAGAGCTTGCTCCCCCGACAGCTTTACTCATCCCAACGAAAACCCCCAAGTCCCCATCCCCGAGTGTATGATGTAACAACTTCCCTTGCTTGAACGCTTGGGTCGCTGGGAGTCCGACTAGGTGCAGACATGGGATTCGCTCGGATTGCATTCCGCAGATCGGGTTATAAGTCGAGGTCTCGCCTACTCCATAGGTTGCTGTTGAAAGACGAGCGGGGTGGAAGGTTTAGTAGCGAATCGAAAAGACTTGGCTGTGGCGTCCATAAGCGAAAGAACAGAAGGGAACTCCCGACTTACTGACAAGCACCCCCAAGCCGCCCTTCACCCGTGCGTACCCGTCAACTGCGTACCCAGCTCCCAGTTCACTAGCCGTGCCGACCCATTCGATCTGGGGGTCTTCCTCGATATAATCCAAGAACTAGAATCATAACGGGACGAAAAACAAACATCAGCAAACGGAGTAGAAGAACATGAACACGCCACTCGAAAAAAAAAATAGGTCTGGCATGGAGACTTACGCCCAAATTGAAGTCCCCAGGAACTCCGAAGACGTGCCCAACCCCGGCTTGTTTCCATCGTTCGACGATAAAAGTACCCAGGTCGATCTCTTCTGGGTAATTGAGACGCATCGTCGATCTTGATTTCGAGCTAGTGGCAATCGTAGGAGAGGCTGGCAAGGAAGATGAAGGTAGGGGAAAGGCGGTGTTCGGTAAGAGGTCGAGAGGGAGTGGCGAGTTGTACATGGTATAAATGTCAGGTATAGATTGCAGGGTATATTGTCTGTAGGTATATGTTTGCGATCCGCTTGCCCGATATATGGTAACCCCCATCGAGTGGGCTGTGGGCTAACCATCTGCTTATAGCTTATATATTGTGTGCCCAGAGTGTACGCATGCGCTCACTTTCGGGATTTCGATGGTCAGCTGCCACAACGTCGAACGGTGAAACGTAAACACGCGCAGCCCCCGCGCTAGGTTTCGTCGGTCACGTCTCGGACCACCCGACGACGCGACCGCCCGATCACCCGATCAGCCGGACATTTGTCTTCGGACTCGGAAGGATATACCATGTGCTGCAACTACGCAACTACGGAATCACGCAAGTACGTAAATGCTCAGCTTTGCTCTCGAATCAGCACGGATACAGCTGATGTGCACAGTATCTGCCGAGCACGATGTCTGACAGTCGATTTTGTTGCCGCGCGTCGGGAATGACGGGACTGCGATCACGAACATCGTGTTTGCTCTCGCTCAAGTCTTACGGACTCGTGAAGTAGCATTGTCGCATCACATCTACCGGCTACCGACCGTCTTACAAGAGGAATCATAGGCTGTACAACTTTCAACTGCACCACAGGAGTGTAAAGGCTCTGAGGGTCACGTGACTAAGCGAACGAGACCAAGAGCGCGTGGGACGCCTTCCGAATACAGTAGTAATGGCGCGATAGGTGGCAATGCAATATAGAGCAGGTTACAAGCGGAGACCATGTGCAGTATGTGAGAAATCAACGGCCCCAAGCATAAATCTCTATCTGGAAACACGCATCATATCCAAGCCTGATAAGTGTTTGTGAACACCCCGGAGATCAGAGACTGGAAATTGACGCTGCTGTCCTGTCTGAGATTCAGGATTTCCTGGTCACACTCGTCGATCCGAGCAGAGAACCTCCTGCTGGCCTTGCTGACGTCTTTCGTCACAGAATTTACTTTCACCGGCACCTCATAGGATCTGGATTGAGCCTTTTTTCACCAAAATGGCCACCAATGATTCTCTGGTGAAATCTGTCGAATCCGTGCTTCCACCAGTCGTCAAACCGGCTAAGAACTCGAGGTAAGACATTGTCACAAACAATGCCGAATCCGAATAAGCCGTCTCTTAGTTACTATCATAGTGGGTATTCTCCGACGCGCTTCTGTGCCGCATGACATGCCGGTCGTCGACGCCTCGTCCGCTTAATCGCTCTTCAATGCGAACCTCTATTAAAAGCAGGAATGTTCAATATCTCTCTCGATCACGTGGCGTTGGGTCGTATCGAGTGGCGCGCAATCATGCGATCAAAGGAAAGACATGCCCTTTCCACAAATTGCTCTCGATCGGGAGAAGCTATATAAGCGTACACCGGTTTCTGAAAGGAGATTCAGGCCAGTCTCGGTATCTTCTACGATTAAACGATCCAAGCCACTAGCATAATGTCTTCTACGTTCGACAGATCCGCAGCTGATAATAGCACCGATCGAGTACGGTCGACCCACGCTGAAACATTGCACAGCACTGTGGCCATCCCCAGCGTTGACCCCAGCAGCACCCCATCTCCAGAACCTCCTAAGTTGTACGAAGTGCTGGTCGACTGGGTGATCACGCTGGATCTCGATGCGATGAGGTTCGAGGGTATGAATTTGCGAAAACCAGGTTCATGTCCCAACGGGATAACATATATTGAGGCATGGGAAAAATATGAGGATCGTACTTGTCCGCCCACTGAACGCTTCGAGCTGATCCGACACCTGGTTCGAATCAACGCGACCATTCAAGCGGACGTCAAAGCCAACAAAATCACACGCTTTCTCGTCAGAGCAGGTATAGAAGCGATGATCCAGGATGATGGGGAGCACATGTGGGCCGCCATCTCGAAGTACGGTATGCAAAAATATGGGCTGCAGAGTCCCGTATCTTTCTCCATGTGGATCGGATTCATTCCCGGATCGCCCATGTATAGATGGAATTGGGTTTGATAAGCGCATCGTGTCATGGACAATGCACTTCCGGCGCGGCCAACATCCCGAAGGAAGTCTATGCTGAACGTCCCGATGCGCGTGACCGAGTCTTCGACCTCGCTCGATGAGCAGGGCCTGCAATGTCTGTAAACGAGTATATCTCATCCTTGTCGCAATGATTATGAAAGATTTCTGTGCAAAGTATAACAATCGCACAAGTTCTCGACTTGCCATTTCCGATACAGAGGCGCAAGTATCCGCTCTACGTGGCTCAAGGCACGATAGTGTACTATTTGGTAGGCCGGGATCATCAGACGCCGCACGAATATCGCAACATCCAACCATGCAGGCGGTGAGATTTTAGGGGCCCAGTAATGGAAGGATTTGATGCATCAAGCGAAGAAGACTATCAATGACGAAAGGATTGCTCGCTGTATCGAAGCGTATTTTGCGGTGAAGGAGAAGAAAAGGAAGAAACCGACAAGCTTGACCAGACCCGATCCAAAGTCTGCCTCTGTTCGCTTGCCATAAACCAACCGGACTGTCAAGATCCATGGTTGATGTACGTGGTAGTACCGTTGCGGACTTTCGTGTGTCCCGTGGCTGTTGAGTTCGAAGTGATGTGGTAAGGTGTCATGCTATGAAAGGAATGGCACATCAGACCATTTGTTCTGAAGTCCCTCTCGATCAAGATCGAAGCGTGGTAGTATCGGCCGAATCCCAGTTTGCGGCCGGGTGAGCCGTCAGCCAATATGCCAGCAAAGAGTAAATGCACTTGGTTCTGCATTGATGATGGCACGGTGGCAATCTTTGTCCAAGTGAGTAACAGCTCGGGTTCTGACCTTTTTCCCAGCTTGCAGAATTTAGTTTCACACTTCTGGATCTTTCCTCAGCTCTGGAAACCCAAGACTTGATGTAGACTATCGCTAACATAGAAAGCAGCAAAGATGCTGTTGGACCTCATCATCTCTCTCCACTGCATCAAGTCCCCTGGTCCTAGCTTGCCGTCTGCCTCCCTCAGCAAATACCCCATCATGACATAGTCAAAGACTGCGTGATGAAATGAAGAGAGACGAAAGAGGAATGTGAAAGTTGCTTCATTAGTGACCAACTGCTCTAATCCAATCTGCCTGCTGTCCGCGCCAGAGATCCCTCACGCCTCTCCCAATATCCGTGTCCGACAATACGCTTCAGGTTTTCAGCAATCTGAACGATTCAAAATATCTCGATGGCTCGATTCGATCCTCCACGATGGGTACCGGTACCGATGCTTACAGTACGAACACTCCCATGGTAGCCTTTCCTATGCGCCTGTACGGAAACCCGATCCACAGCTGGCAATGGGCATGATCCAAGCTCCGGCAAAATATGTTATCCATGTCTTTCCATTTCATGTTCATTTTCCGATTATCCCACAACGTCTCCTCATCTGACTTCTGCTCTCCATCCTCCCTGCCGACAACGTCTCGTAACTTTAACTCGAACGCACGTCTCGCGCGACGTCTACTCGGCGGCCTTGCAAATGTCGATAAACTCGGGCTTGATCGACGCTCCACCGACGAGGAACCCATCGATATCGGCCTCCTTGGCTACAAGTCACGCAAGCGAATCAAACAGCGAAATCCGATCAGCCCTACGTTCATCCTCCCCTTGACAGACAAGCGAAAAAAAAGAGACCCGGACTAACCCAACTCTCGGCAGTTCTTCCCGTTGACGCTCCCCCCGTAGATGATCCTGATCTTGTCAGCGACCTCTTGAGAGACCTTGCCGGCCATCCATTTTCGGAGCGAGGCGTGGACCTCTTGAGCTTGTTGGGGGGTCTACAAGTTGTTACGTTGCGAAGTCGAAGGGTGATGGTCGTTGTCGTTCAAGTTTTGTAGAAAGATCGATGATGGTAGATAGGGGCAATAGGGGCAAGGAAGGTAGGTAGCGGTAAAACAACGAACACGGTAAAACGAGAAAAGCTAGTAAGCCGGCCGCATCGAGATGAACGCAAGAAAGGCGAGTGAGACGGGGTACTTACGGCGGTAAGACCGGTCCCGATGGCCCAGACGGGTTCGTAAGCGATCACAATGTCGCTGCGATCATCGAAAAAGAGGTATCATCTTCGTTAGTCCTCCCGCTCACCTCGGCCCCGATGAAGATGAAGAACACTCCACGTGACTCACCTCCAAGCCTTCTCATCGAGCACATCCACAACGCTCTGCAACTGCCTCTGATTAACCTCATCCGTCTTCTCCCCCTTCCTCTCCTCGAGCGTCTCTCCAATACACAAGATAACCTTCAAACCAGCCTCCACAGCCGCCTTGGTCTTGTCCGCGACAAACTCCACGGTATCCCCAAACATCTGCCTTCGCTCGGAATGACCAATAATAACCCAAGGGATCTGGGCGTCGACGAGTTGCGCAGGAGCAATTTCGCCGGTGAATGCTCCGTAGGCGGCCGTGTGGCAGTTCTGGGCGGAGATTTGGATGGGGGGTTGGACTTCTTTAGAGGCTTGGAGGAGGTACAAGGCGGGAGGGGCGACCACGACCTCTACGATGTACAGAAAAGAAGACGTCGATAAGAACGTCGTATGTCGTGTCAGCTTGAATCATACGCTTTCCAATAGAATATCGCTCTCCCGTCTTGGCGGTATCTTCCAGAACAGAACAGAGCACAAAAACGATGCTTTTAAGCGGGACTCACCAGTCTTCCCATCCAACTTGGCCTCGTTCATCCCCTTGATCAAATCCGAGACGCTCTTGACGCTCCCGTTCATCTTGAAGTTGCCTCCGACGAAGAATTGCCTGGATTGGTTGACCATCTTTGCGTGTGTGTTTTGCTTTTGCTTTTTGTTTGGTTGTTTTTGGGTGGGTCTGGTTTTGGTATTGTGGCGGTAAGAAACGAGGTTTAGGTTTGGATTTCGGAGGTGGGGATGTCGAGATAAGTCAGTCAGAGGTACGAGCTGGAATGTAGAAAGATGGGAGATGCGCCCGAGGCTGAGGTGCTCGTCCACCCGAGAACGAAAGGGCCACCTAGCACCTCTGACACCGCATCATCTCTTCTCACAACGTTTGCACTCACCTGTATGTTCCAAATTTGAAGGATGCCGAATCAGAGTGTTCCGAAGAGGTTACCCAGATGATGCCAGAAGAGTTGTTATATATCGATTCGAGAGAGCAAGACATGATTTCGGCGATTGACGGGGATAGTGATGTGTGTGAATGGGAGCAAAAAGCGAGAGTGACGTGGATGTACGAGTTCAGCTTTCGTTCGTTTTCTTCCCGACGACTTCAACGTCCAAAATATACTCACCCTGGGTTTGCTCAGCTAAGTGCTTACTGATATCTACTCCGGGTTACAGTGTGGGATGAATAACGTCGAGGTCGTCGAAGTGACCTTGACGACCCCCGGGTCAGAGCGATCAGTGACGTCTGCTCGCAAGGCTCCCCGTGAGAAAAAAAAGTCAAAGCCAAGTGCCGCGTCATAAGCTCAAGGGTCGCAACCGAGACAGACCTCCTCGTATCCCATACACATTCTCATCCTCGTATCATCATCCGTACACAGTTCATAATCGCTGTACAACCCTCGCAAAAGCCACCTCTTCCACAACGCTCTACTTGCCCTTCCTCCCCCCGCCACCACCCTTGCCACCACCCCCTCGCTTCTTCTTGCTCTCCGCCCTCACAGCGCAGTCGGGGCACAACCACGTTCCTTCAGGGGGTCGGTCCAGTAAGAGACAAGATAGGTGGAACTGTAAAACGAAATCGATCAGCTTCTCTTCTTGTTCTTCCTCTCCTCCCGATAATGAATGCAACATCCGCCCAAAGACCAGAAGACTCACCCATTCAAACTGACACCCATCATCATCGCACCCGATCATCTCCCCATAACTCTGTTTCTGACAATAACAATACAACCTGGTATCCGCGTCCGCATCCGCATCGGCTTCGGCGTCGGCTTCAGGGTCGTGGTCGTGGTCCATGTTGTGGTCGAGACCCGACTCCCCTTCGTGCTTATGGCCGCGATTGTGGTTATGGTTCTGATTGTGGTTATTGTGGTGGTTTTGCGCCCCGCTTCCCGGTCCAGAACCGACCCTCGAACCCGCCTGACCCCCCACCCCCCCATTCGGAATCCCAGCAGGATGACTTCCTCCGGTATTATAATACCCATACTCTTCCCCCGTTCCATCCCTTCCACCTTGTCCTCCTCCAGCTCCGGCCGTGGCCAAACCCGACTTTCCCTGACCCTTCTTCCTCCCCCCTCCACCTCCTGCCGTACTAGCTGTAGAAGCGGAAGTCTGGGCCGACTTGCCCTCCCCCCCTGCTCCTGCGGCCTGACCTTGTTTCTTCCCACCTCCAGCTCCGGCTCCGGATTTCTTCTTCCCCCCACCTCCAGCTGCATTACCGGTCTTGGAACCAGCATCACCAGCTATAGAAGGCATGACGCTCCCTCCCCTGACGCTCCCGGCTACGCTGGGCGAGTTGCGTTGTTTACCCCCCGCTCCGGTCGTCGTCGTAGAGTTAGAGTTGTTGTTGTTGTTGGTGGTTTGTTGCAGGTGAGAGGGGTAGTCCGGGTAGGGGGAGGTGAACGGGTTCGAACCCCCCCGAGGATCCGCGTTGAATGGGTTTTGGGGTTGAGAACGGCTGTGGAACGAAAAGCACAAAGATCAGATCAACACCATGTAATGATCTCAATCCCGACGGGATCCGAGAGCGCCGAACTTACCCATCCCACCGCTTCCCACCCTTCCCTCCCGCGCCTTCCTCTTCGTCCCACCAACCCGGCCCACCCGCCGCAGCTCCAGAACCCTTCTTCTCCTTCCCTCCAGCCCCCTGTGCACCAGCCCCAGCTCCAGTCTTGCGTCGTTTCTTACTAGGCGTCTCCGATCCCGGTGCCGGCGCATAAGCCTGTCCATAACCCGTACTACCGGACCCGTTCCCATTTTGGTTAACGGAGGAGGAATTCGGGTTCTGCATCCCCCCGGACAAGGCGCCTCCGTTCGGGTTCCCGTTCGTCGAAACCAAATTGGCATACCGACTCGGCATGGGAGAGTTTCGGTGTCGTTTCCCTCCGACCCCGCTCGAGCTGGTTCCTCCGTTCGTCATCCCTCGGTCTAGGGTTTGTTGAGGCAGGTAGCCCTGCTGGTTGTTCAGGTGGGAAGTCGGGTAAGCGGGAAGAAGGAGGGTCGAGCTGGAAAGTAGGGAAGCGATGTGCGATTGATGTTGGATGACCTGTAAAAAGAACAAGCCCCGAAAGCCAAACGAAATTATTTACTCCGTTAGCGACCGATATCAACTGCCACCAGCAGACTAACAACGCAACCTCAAAGAGGGGCGAGAGGGATCACCTGACTTACATGATCGCAAGCGCTCCCAGCGACCTTGACCTTGTCCTCGACCCCGACTTTGAACCTAGACAGTTCTTCGGCGATCTCGAGCAAGATCTGGAACCTATCCCACGGCTGGTCCAACGCGAGGGCAGGTTCTCCGGCTGTTGCTGTAGATACAGAAACATTTACAGGATCCTGAGCCAGGGCCGTTGTGATCGGAGGGACGGAGGCTGGAGCTGGGTCCTGATCCGGGGATGTGGTCGGGAGCGGGTCGATGTCCATCGTAACGGCTTTCGAGGCCGGAGCGGGGTCGAGAGCCGTGACAGCGTCGGATTGTTTCATGGTCTCAGACGCCTCAGCAGACTCAGCCGCATTACCTCCAGCTCCCGTGCTTTCCGTGACCCCAGCTGCTGGGGGCTCGACCACGTCCTCCACCGCCTTCGCAGCAGCAGCAGCAGCAGCAGCAGCAGTAGTAGTAGTAGCAGAACCAGATTCCGCCTCACCCACTGCCTTTTTCTGCTTATCTCCCGCCTGATCAACGGTAGTGTTATCCGGCTGCTCGGCAGGTCCACCTTCATCCACATCTCGCACAACGTCTCCAGCTGCAGTTCTAGTTTCAGTTCCCATCACAGCATCCCCATTGACATCATGATCAGCCTTCCGAGTCTCCTCTTGAGCCTCTTGAGCCTGATCTTGGTCTTGAGCTTCTTGGTCGATCTTCATCTTCATCAGCTCTGGTTCTTTCGTCTGGTCCGCTGTGAGGATGGGGGTTGTTGAGGTCGAGGTTGGGGTCGGGGGCAAGGTAACAGTCGACCCGTTCGCCATCGCCGTCGTATTTGAATTTGAAGTAACATCACCCGGTCCCGGTGTTTCTCCAGTCTGTTCTGTTTCCAATAACGATGAGGTGACTGGAGGTGGTGGTGCTGCAATTGCCGAATGAGACTGGACTGGCGATTTAGCAATAGAAGCGACCATCGCCGAAGTGTTGGTATTAAAGGTAGAGTTAAAGGTAGATGCAGAGGTAGAGGTAGAGGAAGAAGCTGATGAAGAGGCTTGTTGTAAGATCCGGGTGAGAGCTTCTAGTCGGCTTGTCAGGTGTACCGTCGTAGCTAAGCACCACGAACATAATCAAGTAGCCCCAGAAAAAAAAAAGGGGGGGGGGGTGGAGGTAGACTAATCAGCTCTCCCTATCCCCGCCCAAAACCACATACGGAAATCCCGCCTTCAGGCCCGTACTGACCGTTGAGCACCGCATCCAACTCCCTCAGATCCCCAAACCTCTGTGTCAACTCCCCCGGGATCGAATCGAGCGTATCGAGCATGTCCATGACGCAGAGGACGTCGTGGTCGTCGTTGATCTCTGTCGGGATGACGGGTGAGGGAGGGGCGATGATGGGGTACATTTTGGGCGGCATGGTGGACGGCAGAACGAGGTTGTTAGGTCATGTATGAGCTATGAGCTAGACCTGGTGTGGGGTCAAGGTTGCAAAGAGGTTAGGATAGAGGATGATAGGTCGAGAGTTGTTACGAGGTAGGAGTCAGTGAGGTCACCCCACCCACCCCTCGCTGCTCTCTCGCAAGAAGCCGAAGAGTCCCATTCGGGGCGACGCGCACGGAGAGTGGACAACGTGGTTGGACTGGCAACTGGATGGATATATGGATATACGATCGACAGCTTCACACGGTACAATACAATATGCTATATGCTAAGTAGGTATGAGGCGAGATGAGGTGGGATATTGTTGGATACAGGGAGCAGAAGGTCGAAATGGGGAGGAATTTTCAGCTAGGCCGATGCGGATGACTCAGACGCGTCATTTGTGATATTCTTGTCGATCTAAACCGCATCGGCGATGTCCATTTGTCTCTCCTTGCTTCTAGTGATACGTCGGATAGATCCGACTGATCATCACTTGGGCAACTCCAGAAAAGCCGCCTCGGCAGATCCATGCAGGACCCCGAGTTCGAGCAACGTATGCTTCGTCTGCCTAAAAGCCCGTTCGATCCTGCTCACTCCCGGGTGACCTAGGTAGACTATTATCACCTCGAATAAGGATTCGCACATCGCGAAGTTGAGAGTCACGTAATAAGATCGTCATCATCATCATGATCAGCTCTCCTGTCTGAAAAGATTCCCGACATAGCAAGAAGGGGACTCACCTCGAACATCACCGAACAACTCCCCCGCCTCCCTCTTCCTCCCCGCCTCTCCCATCCTGTTGACCAACCCCTCCGGCGCACTGTCCACGTTCTCATAAGCCATCAAAGCAAAGACGTCCAACCCCTCAACAACCTCTTTTTCTGTCGAGGTAGAGTGGCAAGCGTGGAGGTGTTGTCCGGCCGCGAGGAGGGAGGTCAGGCGGGTTTGAGTTTCTTTCTGATCCTTCTTCTGTTTTAGCTTTCCGTCCGGATCCGAGGAGCTGGAACTGGAATTGTGATCGGGGCCATAAAAGAATTCCCCAATTACCTCAGACGATGGAGAGTCAAGCGCCGAATCCGTCCCCGGTAGGTCTCCCCGGAATAACGAATAGAAATGTTGTAACCTGATCCTAAACGCCCAGATCCCACCTTTATATCCTTGGAGAAAGTCTGCGTCTACCAACGGGAGCTTGGCAGGAGAAGAAGAAGAAGAAGGTGCTTCCGTTGACGAGGTAGTCGTCTCGACGTTGTGGGTGTCCGTGTTTGTATTCGTGTTGAGGAGGAAAGAGACCACCTGGTACATATCCCCCCGGACGTAGGCTTCCCGGCACGCTTTGAGCCGTAAGAACAAGGTCTCTTCCTCAGAGACCTCAGAGGTTGCAACTTGCTTATCCTCCACAGCGTTCTCGCCCTCAAGCTTGTCCATATCCTCATCAACATCCCTTCCCGCCGTCCTTTTGCTGCTGTCATCCTTATTGTTGTCGATGTCACTCTCGCTGGCAAGACGTCGCCGCAGGACCCCCTCCATCCCCCTCGCAGCCTCGAAATACCCCCCACCTTTGAGATACTCGAGGACGGAGGAAGTGAGAGACGTGTCGATGTCCCTGATGAGTTTCAGGCGGGGAGGTGGACTTCCTCCGCAGTTCTCGCAGACGTGCATCTCATCCGCCAGCGACCCCGAGGCTGGTTCTGTCAGACGAGGTGCGGAAGCTGGCTTGTCTTCCGTGGCTGGGATGGTCGCAGGCGTAGACGTCCCACCTGTCGTGGTGGCCGTTTGCATCTCGACGTCTTCGTCCGTACCGGTCGGCTCGACGGTTCGTGGGATTTGCATGTACACCGGGCTCGATCTGACTTGGGTTTGGACTCGATCTTGGGTGCGTTGAACGTGCGAGACGATGTCGTACTTGAACGGTCCCTCGAAGTTGACCAAGAGTTTCTCTCTGCCAAGTTAGTAATCACGAAAGCGGACTTGTCAGCGATCGAACTACGCGTTCGAAAGACACTTTGTGCGCCTCACCCTGGCGTCCTCAACCCGACCGCGGGGTATAACCTGCCCTTTTCCTGCAACCCTCCAAAGGCCTCGCCAATGAACTTCGAGTTCTTGGTGAAGAACGCCTTGCCCGTCGTAAAGTCGATACCACAGCCGATGATATCGCCTGTAGTACTCGTCGGCCAACCCCGGTTGATCCCTTCGCCACGACTTTCAAAGATGTATCTACGAGCCAGTCGAGCATATCAGCCTTCCCGTTACTCAAACGAATACAGGTGACAACTCATACTCACCCGTCGTCCATGTGCCAGGCCCAACTCTCCCTCTCCCACCCTACCAACCTGTTCAGGTCGGTCCACCGGCTGCAAAATCCGATACTGATGTACCCATCTCGACCTTTACTCCCGATCTCGACCTCGTAGTAGTAGACTCCACAGGTAGGTGGGATCGGATGATTAGCCCTGACCGCGCTAGCATCCGGATCCCCACGCTCGCCCGTCCCGACATAACATACCGCCAGCAAGGGGTCCTCGACGGGTACGTTAGGCGGAGGTGTAGATAGGTTCGGGGTGAGGAGCAGTCGAGCTGCACAATCCGCCCGGTTGAGCGAGGTAGGGAAAGCCCGAATGGGCAAGTTGGAGAGTCGCATATATTCCGGGAGATGCCAGACGGGAATCCGAGGGATCGGGTGCGTCATGCTCGATGGGATCCAAGTGTAAGCGTTCTTGGAAGAAGGATCGAGTTTACGCCGTTTGACGGATTTCGAACGGTGTAAAGGGCGGCCTGCGTCCACTTCCTCGACCTGAGTCGGCGTCGAATCGGGTCCGGCCGGTTGGTCGGATGGAATAAAGGTAGGGCGGACGACGTGCATCCCAGGGTTCCCTCCGACAATGGTCGGCTGGAAGATGGTCAGCCCGTTCTGGCCTATCGTGTTCATCATCGCCCTGCCCCTCGCCAGGTCTTCCGAATCAGAGTATGGCAGGCCCCAGGAGCGCAATACGCCTTGCACCGTATAAGGCGCAGAGGTAGACCCCAGAGCGTCTTCCCTTTCGTCGTGATCATGATCGTGATCGTGTGCCATCTCTTCGTCCTCCTCGTGATCCTCGTCCTCTTCCTCGTCTTCTTCGTCTTCATCCACCTCTTCCTCGTCCTCGTCATCATCATCGTGTTCGTCCTCGTCTTCGTCTCCGCCGAAATGCATATCCAGCACTTCCCCATTATGCCCGATCGCCCGTCCATCGTCCTCGACCAGAGCTACCGGCCCCAGGCGCTGGAACTCCCTAAAGACCTCCCCGCTACTTAACAATCTCCCCAGTTCCCAACCACCATCTACTCCCATAGCATCCCCTGGCTCGACGCCAGCCTCTGCGGTAACACCTGTCGCAGCGGCATTTCCAGCCGAACCTGCATTCTCACTCCCGCCCTCAGCTTCGCCACCCGTTCCAGCCCGAGCCCTTTCCAAAAGAACTCTATAAGCCCTCTGTTGTTGTCGTTCCATGGCAGCCCGGTGTGATTCTCGGAGCTCGTGAGGTTCGGGCAAAGCGATATCGGGTACAGGAGGGAGTTGGAAGGTCGAGCTGGAGGTAGAGGTAGTATTGTTGGGCGTAGAAGAAGGATGAGCTTGGGATTGTGGTTGTGTTCGTGATACTGATCGGTTTACACTCCGACTCAGGCTAAAATCCAAAACAGGATTGCGGCGTGGGGTTTGTATTGGCCTCCGATTCAGAATGGGTTCAGTGGGGCGGTACGTGCTGATACTTCTACCATTGCCGATACCGCCGTCACCACCACCATCACCACCATCACCACCATCACCACCATCACCAGTTCCCACCATCTCGCCGGAAGACGTTTCCTCCGTAGCAGAATCCTCACCGAATAACTCTCCGTACCTAGCCTCAATCTCCGCTCCCAACGACCTCAACGACCCCACATCCCGACGAGCGTTGGAACTCGGGACGATCGGATCGGACGTCCTTGCTCTGCCCGGGAGCGGGTTCGAAGGGATGGAAGTGGAAGTGGGCTCGGGAGGGAATTCTGGGTTGGTCCAGCTGTATCCGATACTATTCGGGGGCGGGTTCGAAGGGACGGAAGTGGAAGGAGGCGAGGGAGGGAACCCTGGATTGAGCCAGCTGTATCCGATAGTATTCGAGTTCGATCCTGATCCTGCTTCTTGTCCTTGTCCCGATCTCGATGTTGATCCTCTTGCTGTTGCTGACCTACCGGCTTCCCCATCCCGAACTCTAACATCAGCCAACAACTCCGCTCTCACGCTATCACCTTGCGCTCGAGCCCGATCCGCTGACGCTCTTTCCGCCATTCCTACGACCGCTCTGCTCCACGGCAAATCCTCTCCCGTACCTTCACCCGCACTTTCCCCTACGTTCGAAGTACCCGCAAGGTCTATACCCATACCCATACTTATATTGGTATCAGGTGTAGGTCCTCGGACGGGGGAAGAAGGTCCAGCCGAGTTGATTGACATGATAGCCAAGACGGGCGCGAGGCCGGGCGTATGTGTATGACCGTGAATGTTCGACGGGGTCGCCGAACCGGACCCTGGGCCAGAGTTCGAGTTCGAGTTTGGGTCAGAGTTGGAGTTAGAGTCAGAGTTGGAGTTGCCGGTGGAGGTGGAGGTAGGTTCTCCGGATGGCCGATCGAGGGGTGGGTTCGGCATCGGATCTATGTGAGGTATATATCGATATCGAAATTGAGGTTCAGATCGAGGTTGAAATTGGGGGGAGGGTTGATGTTGTCGGGTACGATATTGATGTCGATGGGCGTGTGATCGAATCCGGATTCGTACTGGCTGTGATGTCGAAAATGATCGGGCCGGTTGTGAATAGGCTGATACTCCTGAATACGATAACTCTTGCCGTACGAGTAGTGTCGATAAAGGATGTCCTTGATAACCTGGAGATACCTCAAGCCCACGCTGAAGACTCCTATCTAGATCTCTACGTCTCCACCGCCCAACGTCGGCTCCGAGTCGTTCGACGTGTCCTGTCCGGCGTCTTTGTTGTTGCTGTAGCTCGAGCTCGAGTTGACGCTGATACCGGTGGTGCTGTAGGTAATGCTGCTCTGGAAGGTGGTGTTGGTGTTGATGATGGTGTGAATTAAAGTAGTAGGATGGAGTATACCTGGAGGTTGTGACATGACCTCCTCGGACTGAGGCGGCTGCGGGTGGAGGTCGATCGTCACGACCTGAATGGAACTTTGATGAGGTAAGCATTGCATGCGGGCCGAGCTCAGTTTCGTTTCACTTTAGCCTGCCATCCGAGGACTATACAATGACTCTGCTCCACATATGGTACCCTTTTGTTATTAGTCGGGAGATCTACCAACCACCTTACTGGCCGATTCGATGGCTCCCTCGTCTCAGGGTTAGCCAAAGCAGCCCCAACACGTACTTGTAAGCGTCCCCAACACAATAGGGGGAGCTTCGTTCCAGTTCTCAGGAGAGGCTACCATCCTATAGATCCACAAGGCTACCCAGATCACAATGAAAAGGAGGAGGATCAAGAGCACCTTGTTCTTGTAGACCTGCCGTTCACAATGTCCCTGCTTGTGTCGGGCTAGAAGCCTTTGGACGTCGGCACTATCCATTTGCACTAGCAACTCCTGGACATCTTGAATTTGATGGCTAGTAGTGGCCGGGGTGGTAGCGGCCGGGGAGGTACCGGCAGGGATGTCATGGTCGACCTCTATACAATTCGACTATATCAACCTATACACCCACAATCGCTTTACAAGGGATTCATACGTAGGGGTCCATGTTGGTGTCTACCTCTTATAGCATTGCACCTCTTTTTTCTTCTTTCGGGACCCGCCAAGGTCGTTCAGGTCGACTGCCGAGCTCCCGAAGATGTGGAAGGACGTGACATGATCCACCATCACATCACGTCTCTCAGCGTCATTCTCGACCAGTTTGGCGCGGGACATTCGACAAGGAAGCAGTGCAGTAGATTGTGAGATCAAGGCTCAAGGTCTGTATCACTCACTCACTTGGGGATGCCAGATGCTGTCACGATGCGATTACTGTCTGGATTCTAGAGAAACAAGCTGAGGTTTCAGATCAAGCGCTTAGGCGCGCTGAGCGGGACATTCCCCTTGTACGTCGGTGAGGAGATCGCTTCTAACATTGTACATATTGCAGCAGATTTCTCTGTCAATAGTAAGAACCCTCGTCAGCCCATCAATGCGCAGTGTTTCCTTGACGCTCTTTATGGGGATGGGGCCAAGGTTCCGAAATTTCCCGACTTGCGGACTTGGGCAAAAAGCTACTGGATCAATTTCACCCACCACACAACGTTTCGAAGCGAGAAAAACAATTGTCTCTCAGACGAAGTGAATCTGCATGTTTGCAGCTTTGGAGCGCTGCTGGCGACTGGCGACTGGTGATGACCCAGTCTGCGTATCACCCTAGGTTTCTGTTCCCAGACGTCTGTAAGCTACAAGTTCTTCCGACATGTAGCAGTATGCAACAACACTACGATTGTGCGACAAGTCGATTGATAATGGAACATCCAGTGCACTCGCTCCATGCGATAAACTCGTAAGCAACTGGTTCTCAGCCAACTACATGACGTCTGGAAAGGCTCGTGAGGGATAGTGAGGACCTGGGGCGTGGCAGTGGAAGAAGTCTCGGGAGGATCGGCCAGATGGGTCTTGTACCACTTCAACACATCCGTGTCCTGATACGACTTGCCAAGTTGCAGTGCTCGCAAGCTTGTCTCGTTCTGGAACTTGGTGATCTGTGCATAAGATGTGTTGGGATCCAAAACTTGCTGTAATTTATGTGATGTAACCTTGACCAACAGTTTCGAAAGGTGTCTCTTGATGTCATTGCGCAGGTCGGTTTCACAAGCTCCGACTCTGACAGAGTATTCTAGGCGGAAAGTACCACAGTAACACGAAGGATGACGATGATACAGTCTAACGTGCCGACAAAGGGCTTGATTTACAAGTATTACCGTTCGCTGGGCTGGACGCATTAACTGCTATGCTCCTTCTTGAAAGTCAGATTCTGGACTCCTGAACAATGACTTGGTGGGCGATAAGACGAACTCCATGAACCACTCACTGGTCATCGAAATTGTTACGCACTGATAACCCATTGCTTGACTTGAACTCCAGCTTGAGGTATCAATCTATTATGCCGGTGTTACGTACCATCGCTGAATGCATTCACCGCATGGTCAAGATCAATACCGCACATGACATATCGAGCGGACAGGATAACACAGTGAGAAGACTCAAGGTGGTCACTAGTACCGGGATTCTTCTCTCTTGAAATAGATTTTGGAACGCACGATTGAGTATTACTGAAATATCAAGAGCGTATAACTTGACTGTAGAGTACAATCGAAAACGACATATATACAGGATTTCTCGTGACGGGGAACCATCAGCCAATCTGACGGTAGCATCGCCGGTGTCGACACTTCAGTTTACATGTCCGCCATGTGTGCAGGATCTGAAGCCATACCTCGCCAATTGCCGCCCGCTTCTCTGATGAGGTCAAAACTCGTACATTCCCCATCGTCTGGCATGCTGTTGGGTTTTGGTATCAGCTTGTGCTTCTTGATTACGCCACCGTTCACTAGGACCGAAATGGCAACCGCAAGTATCGGGACGTCTTCGGGCTGCGGGTCGGTCCAATATTTCAGGACACCTGTAGTCGTAGCGTTCCCAATGACATTGGACCGTACCAGGCTCAAGCTTTGGGCAACTGTTCATTTCCTCTTCCTCTTCATCTTGCTCATTGAACGGCTTGGTGGTGGCAATTTCAACCCAGCTGTTGATCTGAATTTCCTCCTCGTAAGTCGGATCCCCAACTTGCGAAGCTATCTTGTCGTACGCAGCGTCCAAGTCGGTGCTTGGATTGCAGGTATCGCTGAACATGTAGCTGATCGAGATCTTACCCCCATGCTTGGACTTGGGGTCGCGCTTCAGCTCGTGAAGACGCAAGTTCCCGGGATAACAGTCGACAGCGAAAGAGACCGTTAGCTCCTCAGTTTTTGCGTTTTCAGATGGAGCCACATTGCCACTCCCTTCCTGACTTGAGGATTCCGTATCATGATCGCTTTCACTCTTCTGGATGTTCCTTGACAAAGGGTAGATCAAAGTCACATTCACTTCCAGGCGTCAAGATCACTGGTGTAGGCCCTCACGCGAGAGCTGAAACAACGCGCGCGTCTCGGTGGATTCTGGAGAAGGCAAAACTCGAGATAACGGTTTCACCGAAGAGCAGACATACAATTGATGACTTCACCAGCAATTCTCGCCAGGCCGCTTTGGTTTCAATCTTAAATGTCAAGAAGTATCGGAACATCATGCTTGGTTCATATGCCTGCACGAGGTGAAGCATAATCTATGAAAGGAGGGCAGCACAGCTGGTGATGTGCTGATACCGACCATGTCATTACGATTTTCCTGAACCTATCATCTGTCCATGTCAGGTCTGCTCGAGACCTTTTCCTCGTGTAATAAGATGCTCCCCGATAAATATGGGATCCGTGCAGTTCAGGTACATGATAGCCATCGCGGTGGTGTTGTCGTAAAGACTCGTACTAATCCTCGTTTCCGGGCAAAAAAAGGCCATACGTTATACCAGAGACGGGGTGAGATACTCGGTAACACAACTTTCAAACTTGCCGTTATGAGCGGTAACAATTGTGTCTGCTCTGATCGCTGATATTGCTAGGTTGCGGAGGCGATTGCGCAACGCTCTGCACTATACAGGGTCCCATCGGATATATCTTCTCGCCTTACATAGCGCGAGTGTGTATAATCGCCGATTCCAGCTCGGGGTAGCCACTTCGAAGAGCCTCATTTCAGGAGCAGATCAGATGTGTATGAGCAGGCTCCTATCAGATGGTCTCACATCTCGATCGAAAAGCCTACGGGTATCGCTGTCGATGATCGAAACACATGCTGTACGGTTCATGGCACCATATACTGGGCAATGAAACTGGTCTCATACTTGTATATATCCTCGTAAGCTGGACAGCAGACACTAGGAATTCTAGTCCTCCGGATACACCAAGATACACACATATCCAATCTCATTCGTTCTAGTTATTAGGTACTGGCATAATTATTGAGGCATTCACTTCCACCGTCCAGACATTGCTGGCGTCGCCAACCACTTGTTGAGCGGTCAGTTTCATCCGCGACTGCTTGTTCTGGGGTGGCATCTCGAAGGCTTCTTTCTCTAGGTGATCCAGGACAGCGCAAAAAGCGGATACCTCAAGCTCATCAAGTTCAGCCCAGGCATGCGAGCCGGATCGATCGACGAAGTAGCGCAAATCCTTCAGTCTGTGTTTGTGATTGTCCAACTCATTGAGCAATAACCTCGTCAGTTCAGTCTTCACTTTCGTGACCTTCTTGCCCCGTCCGGGAACAGGCGATCCATCAGAAAACATCCATCCCAAGAGCTCTAAGTCGCATCGTAGTTTGGTGTAGGTGAACTGAAACCTCGCCACAATCTGCACCGAACCGGCAATTCCCGGCTCAGGTGTTCGATCGGATTGGGCGGAAGGTTCTCTCTCTCCTGTCATGTCGGCGTGGTCTAGGTTGTTAGAGGCAGTGGTCATAGTACCCTCTGATTTAGACCGAGTTCTCATGCTGTGGCGAGACGCATCGACGGATGACCCTCGGTTGGAGGGGTTATGCCCGCTTCTTCTGCTTGTCCTCCAGTGGCGCGTCGATGCTGATCCCCTGGACGATTTCGCAGTGCCGGTACTTCGAACAGAAACCATGATACGTTATCGTTTGTCAGTAAGGGGGAATATGAATGGGTCAAGATTAGAACGGTAATTGAACTAGGCAACGGAGGCGTTGACTAGTTTTGCAGACAGGGTGGGCGCCTATATACGTTCCGGATCTTGCGCTAGCATACATCGTAAGCGATAGTACACCAAGGGGTTGGATATCGCATTCTCCAAGCCTCCTTTCATGCCTATCGCATCACCTGACGAATCTACACAGCCTCCTTATCTGACGCTTCACGCGGTTTCATGACCATATTGGCGTGCTCTCGAGGGGTCGCGTGATCTCGTTCGCTCTCTAAGGCCTTTCTGGGAGATGGCGAATAAGGCCGTCAGCCAATCGATGCATATGCTTATCTTTGTACTATTGACCGATTCGTCGCAATGAGAGACCAGGACGTAGCAGTTGGCCTTCGATTGTCGATTTGTGCTGATTCTAGTAGATAACAACTGGACGTCGAAGGTGGGATAATCCCTATCTATACATCGACTTGATACGACTAAACTCGGCCAACGTACGGCACTATAGTCGTGAAGTAGCGGGTCATTCCAGGCTCTCTATGGGACGGCATCGCCCTCCCGGCCGCCAGAAGTAGACTTCGTCATATCGAGTCGAATCCTTGTAGAAGGTGTATCCGTCCAAGTGCCATCTTCCAGACGGTCGTCGAGACATATGAATATCGATGCGTCGGCCGAGTGCCATAGTTTTCCGAGGAAGCCTGTTCAAATTGATCAACATGGCTTTCATAGCATGTTCCTTACCCGAGATTTTCGGATCGTTTCTGGAGTAACGATCGAAGCAATAATCTCGATTGAGTTCATTTCGGAACGCTTCGACGTACGATTCGCCAGCAAATTTGGAAAGGCGGAGCTCATGTCTGGTTGGCTCGATTTGGCCTGGCCAGAAGACAAGCAATGCAGCGACTGCATCATCTCTTCCCTCAAGAGAGGGTTTACATTCATACATGAACAGTACTTGAAGTCCCTCCCGATCGGGCAATTCCGTTTCGACATGTGCTGGAGTGAAAGACCATCGGTTAATCGAGCTCTCGTCGTCGTTGTATTGTTCCGTAACTGTTTCTTGTACACTTAAAATCTTCTCGGAATCAATGATCGACGAGATCGAGGCTTGAATAAAGCTCGATGGACAACGATATGTCAATTGCGGATCGACTGTAAACATATCGAATCGGCTAGGAATCACAGTTGGTGCGTCGACCCTTCAAATCACTTAGCTTCACGGCAATCAGGCTTGTGTTCCACATGTCTCAAATAATATGACCTCAAGGATTTCTGAAAAGCTCATCGCCCTGACTATGTATCTCTCCACGGCAGAGACTGCTCCTCCTTTGTCAGCTTCTCGAAAGGTCACGTTCACTTCTACCGCATCCGTTGGCAGGAAAATCATTGGGGCAGATCTTGTGGAATTTTGCTCAAACCGAAGGCCAGGTAACGAGAGATATACGATATTTTGCAGATAGGCTGCTTCATAAGCGGAGGTATAGCGGCAGCGATCTGGCCTAGATAAGCCAAACACAATCAGAGTGTATTTACGGTTATCAACCCTGTCGAGATTCTATGGTGTTGACGTAGCAAGCGCAAGTCATCAAGCGCTAAATCGCCAAAGAGGCTAGGTTCGATTGAGGGATTGAATCAAGTGTATTGCTGTTGTGACTTGTCATATTCCGTCACTCCATCAAGTACAAGGGTACAATCAGTATGCTGCGGCTCGAAACGTATGGACGCGTCCCTGGCAACTAAAGTTTCATCTAGAATAGAAAGAAATTACGTTCGACAGTCTAGCTCATAGTAAGGTTTCCTTTGAGATCGTTCTCGAAATACCAAGCGAGACAGTTCCGTGGGGGCTCCTTCTTGATGTAAGGGTCTCCATTGAGGGCAACGTGTTCCCATCGGCATTTATCGCCTGCCTTAGCTGTGTCCTGAAGTCCTATCGATATCGAGGCTGCCTGTAGAAGCTGTTTCCAAGACACCGCTTTCAAAAAGACATCAATTGCCACCAACCAAGCCATACTTTCGTCCGTCTGTCTGTCTTCGCACATTTTCGTAGTGTCAAGGATCAAGCGGACGAAGAAAAGACACAGTTGACGCTTATCCACGCATTTCTTCTCGAATCGTTCTGACGTGAACCGTCGCTCTGTGCCGGTGATATGATCGCAGACGAGGCTGGTGGTGCGCAGACCTTGCTTGAAGGTGAAATGAGCCGTGTTGCCGGTAAGCCAGTATGTATATAGAGGCAACCTTATGATTCTTGTTCCCTCGAGCTCAGAGGGTTGAGTTGTGTCATGTCCTGGTGGTGATTCCGTTTCTCTCCTGGTCGACGCTGCCGTGTATACGGAACCATCCCAAAGCAAGGTTTCTACATCGTTTGACAAAGATGATGAATGGGTCCGAGTGAAGTAAGATGGGGGTGTCGACATCCTGTTGACTCTATCGCAGTGGTTCGCTTGGTGGAAGACCAGCGAGGAGATTGGAGGCGTGGCTAGTGTTCTCAATACCTTTCATTAGCACCGTCCTTATAGTACGAGCCATCAGCGATGGTGTTCGCACTCCTTTGTCCGATCTAACCAATCACACTCTTCGAGATATCCCACAGGTAGGTACCCCAAGGATTTCTTTTCTACGAGGATGTCGTCATAGTATTCCGAATGGCAGTGGATCAGTCAACAGTGATCAGTCGCGTTAAAGCGGGATGAACGGGATACAGTATCTAGCTTGTGTTGCGGACCCCTGAAGGGTCAGCGCTCGATCGGGTCTCAACTGTAGGACAGTTTACAAATGGTTTCACGCGCTCAGATTATCCCGGTGTCGAGCAGAGGTGTTCCGCTTGCCATGTAAGGCTACAAGGCCGTTCTAGCTGTGGCGTCGTTCTTGTCCAGTATGCAAGCGATGTGAAACTAGCTATTGTAGCGCGACGTAGCAGCATTTTGACACGGAACATGGCAGATGCATAGCATCACTTTTCTGCTGTGGTGTTCTAGTACTTCTTATAAGATACCCTTAGGCGCGAGCTACCAGCAAGGTAGTACTCGGGTCGAGGGGAGATATTGGCCAACATATGGTGCTACAGGTCAGTACTCGCGCCACCGGCCACCGAACGCGCTTGTGACCGCAAGCGATACGCGCGCTTCAATCTGCCCGGCCGATAATACTAAATCAGCAAATAAAAACTGGATAAGACATTGTCAAACGTTGTGGTTTTGAAGGCTAGCAGCTAAGAAGGCTTGTTGGTGTCATACGAAGAGCGAAGGGGAATAGGCAGTAAAAGTGTCGGTATAGACGCTGGGACGACCTGACGGTCAGTCTCGAGAGGCCCAAGAAGGGTATGCGACGGCGAAGATCAATTTTTACGTCGTCAACTCAACAATAGATTGTTCCCTAACTATACAATGGTGCTGTGGAAGCAAGGGCAGGAAAAAAAGACTAAGTGGATCAAGCTAATCGCTTCCGCTGTTCAGATCAGATCGGTATATGAATGACCCATTCTTCGTCAGGGGGATTACCCTGAGCCCTTAGCTCCCACTCAAATCCCGGAACACCACTGTCATGGTAGCTCAACAACCCTTCGATGTACGCGAGGGGCACCATTGGCCGGTGGCAGTAAATCTCGTACGCAATCTCTTTGAATAGCTTCTGCCAGTCCCCCAGGTCCTGACATTCTCTCTTAAAGGAAAGATCTTTCTGTTCAGTGACAGAGAACACGCCCTTGACCATATTGTTCTGTGGCTGATGGGCGACGTAGAGCGTGGCTTCTAAGCCTGTGGGAACTTTGAGTGTATCCCTCGACGTAGTGAACGTAGTTTCTGAGTAGGTGGTAGTACCGGCTGTAGAGACATCGGATTGAGAGTCACTCGACATTGCGGTAGTGAGTTGTGCACTAGTGAATAGTTGTTTTGAGAAAAGTGAAGAGGCGTGAGTTGTCGGATCCTAGACAGGCGCCTTCAACTACAACGGATCTTTGCCAGCTTTTTATCTCTTATATGCAAATGTGCCTTGATTGACATCATCCAAGTCACAGCGGAGTTTCCGGACCCGTCTCAAAGGAACTGCTTATAGACAAGGGAACTGCAAGTGATAAAGGAAGAAGTCACATGGCAAGACGAGGGCTGACAGTGAGTCAAGAGACCTTGAAGTGACAGAACACAACACGTAGCGAGGGACCGAAAGGACTGCCATTCCGAGGGGACAGATACAAAGGATTGAGCCCAGGCGCTATGTCGATACCTGTCTTCCTTAGATGCTGAAACAACATTGTGCAGTTATCTCAATGTTCAGTGACGGAGCTCCGAGAATCCCTTCTCTCATGTTTGCGGGTGCGGATGCGAAGATCCAGTCGATCAGTGGAAGGGGCGAGGTGTACGGTGTGCACGACCAAGTCTATCTTTCGCTGGTTGACTGCAGGGAGGAATCAATGGACGGACGCATGGCCATATCGATCTCGAACGCGCGCGGGACGAGACGCCATTACGTCAACTTGCGGCAGACCATCATCACCATGTTCCAAGCTACGAGACGTGTCATCATCACCAAACTCTTTACCTTGCCTGCACCAGCGCTTGACCTGGATGCGATTAGCAAGGCGGCGATAAAGTCTCGGGTACTATGTGAATACCTTGCAAGGCGTACTCTCCGGGTGTTTGAAGAAGAGTACTCTACATGTAAGCGACTTGCAGAGAGTCATTGAGCCAGGATGTGCTCGACTCCGAGCAAAAGCCAGATGACTCGATCAGTAGAGTACGTGAAAGCGTCAGGTCACACAGTAGCCACAGGAGAGTTCGAGGTGGCCCTATGAACGATTCGGGATGGTATATGGGTACCGTGGAATATGTGTAAGCTCGGAGCCAGATCAAACTTCGTTTGGGCCGGTTCTGCCATTGTATAGTATGTAACCCCTGAAGAGCCCAAAAAGGGAAGCGAACCCTGTGTGTAACTTCGTGAAGACTAATCAATAAGCTTCGATACCGAAGTAGATCCCTGATACATATTAAACCCACCATTCTTCGGCAGTACAGCCACTTCCACCTTCTCCTTGTCCGCCTCGATCATCCTTCTCGTTCAGAGAACTACCGAAAACAATACGTTTCAACTTAGTTTTCCTCACCATGGAAGACGTGTGATATGATGGATCATGGAAGACTTGACTCACGCTCGCCACGTGATGTATCCGAAAACCACTGCTTGTCTTCCAAGAGAGGGCACATCTTACAATACCTCGAGGATGAATGGCCAACAGCCGTCCTACGGATATGTAAGCTTCATAGCCTAGCTGAACAGCGAGTGATTTCGGCTGTTATCAGATCGCATAAGCACTTTCGGACAAGCAACAATATCAACATGGACATAGAATCTGTATCATCAAGCAATCCGTCATCGTCCCTGAATCGATGTTGACTACAGTACATTCACACATGCAACTTCTAGGGTACTAAGATCTTGTGTCCTTCCTAAGCCCCGGCGTAATAATTGAACGGCAGTGATCCCGTTTCGTGTTCAGTCCAAACCCCCTGCTCGGTTTTGAACCTCGCGAATCGGGGCCTTGCCCCAAGGTGGGGTAGTCCGCAGGCCTGCACCACTTGCAAGATCATGTCGTTCGTGATCCCCATTTCATCCGGAACGCAAAGCTTCAGAACGTAGGCGATGTTGCGCATCATTTGTTCGTCATCCTCCGATCCCTGTCGTGCTATGGACGCTTTCACGCCATTTCTAGGGCCATGAGTGAAGTAGAACTCAGTCTTGAATACCCCAACCTGAGAGTGTGAGAGTATGAGTGTAGCGGTAGGAAAGCCCTCAGTCATGGTTGGATGCGCTTCGAAAGAAGAACGCGCGGTCGATTGTATTTGGCTCCAAGTTTCCTGGCCTTCGAGTGAAAAGAGGCTGGAGGTGTCGGTAACGGTTCGGCCAGGCATGTTCGTGATGTGGTTCGGATCTAGGTTTGTATGAGAGTGAGGTGGTCGTGGGTACTTGCGTGACGCCGAGATTGTTCGATTCTTTGGTTTATTAGTCTGAACGCTGGCATTGGGACTTATCGTCTATCTTTATATAGGTTTGATCTTCTCCTAACCAATACGCGTTAGCGAGGCCAGTTTGGGGATACCTTCCATTGTCCTCAGCGGAACAGAAGCATTCACAAGGCTTCAGGTGGAGGACAAGGAGGCTACTAGCCAAGCTGATAAAGCCGGTCTATCGGCGCTCAAAGGAGGACATTCCGTGATATGCCGAACGAGCCGGACAGGACACGTCACCGCCTGTCAATTATCTTGGAAACTACACCATCACTATCAACTCCTTTGTATGCTTCTTCATCACAGCACCTGGTCACGTCGTATCCTGCCGTTGTCATGCGAACGTGACCAGCGAGATTACGATAGCCACGGTGCGAAATCCATTGTCTTCCGCGCTTCTCCTTACCAGCAATGATTCTTAACGGAACTAGGGTAGATTGCGTTATCTAAGTGTACTCGCAACGGCACGCGAACATGTCAACTCTCTCGGCCGTCGTATCAAGCCGAGTAACTCCCTGTGGAACTCTTGCGGGTCATTCACGCGATAGATATCGCTGTTTGGGGAAAGGACAGAGACCTCGAACGTTCTGGGGCACTCGATAAGAGACGCAGTGCCTCACCCTTCCCTCCCTCCTCCTTCTCCCCCTCCTTGTTGGTCCTTTCAAGGTTGTCGCGTCATCCGGCCGGCATCTGCCTTGTATACATTCTATTGCATCATGCTGATCGCGCGATGCCGACCGGTCGCGTTTCAGCTCGACCGGACCACGTGTTTCGCCAGGTTGAGAACACGCGCGATTACTACCGTATTGCATCATGGACTACGCGCAATTATTGCATCATGACCTGCTACATGTCGGCTCGAGCAGCTCAATCGTCGGGGTCTGTTTGAGACGGATACTAGCAAAGGGTCGCCTCGTGTGGCGTGCCGCCATAAAATTGCGTCGCTGCCTGCACATGTGGCATGGAACTTCTTAGGTAGACGTTCGATCTTCGAATTCCATTATTGCGCGTGTAAGGTGGGAGCATCGTCTGACGGACACTCAAGGCCAGGTCAAGGAGGGTGGTATCGATGATTTCAATGACGGCAGATGCGCTGTGTCTCAGTCGGCAATTACACTACTAAGCAAAAGGCTGGAAGGGTGGGCCGAGAACAAGTGATGACTACCGTGCATGCTACAATAGACGCCAAGGTCCCCCAGGAAGGTTGTCCAAGAAGCTTGTTAAGACCAACTCGTAGACAATCACTGTTCAGCTGAGTGTCCCCTCTGCTTACTATAGAGACCCTCGCATCCAATAGCGCAAGGCGACGTAGAGACTGGCTCTTCTATTTGACTAGTCATGTCGCAAGTAAGATGTTCCCTGACCTCATAAAGCTCTGTCAAATCCAATATTCAGCCAGGAATCCCGCTGATAGTGATGATGCCCAATACAATAGGGTTGGTAATCGGTTCTTACCGCGAGTTGCGTTGTCCAGGTCGAGAGTTTCGACTGCTGGCAGTTTGACTGTCGAGCCAACTTCGGTATGCGCAAGACTGGCATCATATAATGAGACTCAGACTATGTACGAAGCTTTAACTGCGCGGTAAAAGACCACGCCAAGCCCCACAAGGGGACAGGTTCACTTTCCCGGCTGATGACTGGCTTTCCATCGTGAGTACAGTACAGTAGTCATAACTTTAGCAACTGATCAGACTATAGCTAGACTACTGGTCGAAATGCGACCGCACACAAGCGGAAGAGACAATGTACTCGTAGACAGTGTGGAATCAAGAGGTAGAACTTCTACTCAACGACCTGTTAGATATAATCAGCATCAACGTGCAACGGAAATAAGGTATATCAGATCTACTCACGTAACGGCAGTATCTGCTTCGAGAGGCCCATCTACCGCGCGCGAAGTTGAATCAACCACACCCAAGAACTTCCAAGGTTCGGCCTCGGCATATACGACCCTGTTGAGATGTGCCACCTCAGCATGCTTCAGGTTTTCGAGAGGCTTGCCTCTGGCTCTGACAGTACAATCATATCCTGCTTCGATATTGTTTGCATGATATTCCATCATCTTTTTGATGGTGTCTTGAGGAACGGTCTCACATAGGACATAAAGATCCCAGCAGACTCGCTTCTGCTCGATTCGCCAGGTCTCTGTAGGTCCTGGCCAGGTCTCTGGAAGTCGATCTGCGTCTGTCCAGCCCGAAGATAGCCTCCAACATTCCCGGTCTCCACATCATGCCCCAGATAAAGGTCAGCGGTCAATAGCTCCGGACTTTCGACCGAGTCTCCATGAATTGTCGTGTCAAAAATAGTGTAGGTGGTGCCGTCGAACTGATAGGATGTAGATTGAAGCGTATGATTGCCGTTGGTGGAGGCGTAAGAAGACATCGTTGAATTGACGATTGAGCGGCGATATCTACCGTTTGTATGATAAGGAGGACTTGTGAGATTCGAAAGACCAGATATTGCTTGCCGGCAATAATAAATCGCAGGCCCTTCAGCTAGATATATATTGTTGGTAAGACTGGGGTGTGTGGCCACCGGACATTCTCGATGAAGCTCAAAGGAGTGCCCTGGCAACGGAGTCTTAACGAAAGAGTTGTTTCAAGGGGCAAAGGGCATCGAACGTTTGTCACAAGGTGATGATGGGTCACGTACGCCTGCGGGAGAAAGCGCCCAGAAGCTGGGGTGTCCGGACGGCTGCGAGCAGTTTTGGCATGAACTGGTTGAACATATGCTAGCGATGAAGAATTTGACTTCAAGGAAGTGGTACTGCAGCATGATAAGACTAGCGATTTGCCCCTAAGGTATCGGCGGATTCCTGCGTGTATATCGATCGTTTCTACCAGTCCGATTATTATCGAGTTATGCGTTTGAGGTGGTATCAAGCTCATTTCACTGTAGCGAGCGTTCCCGTACAAGCAGCTGGACGGGCTGATCTACCACCGCTGGGCGGTTGGCTCTGCCTTTGTTGTTTTCAGAAACGCTTGTCTCAACGCTAGAACGTTGAAAGAGCCTGAACGGGTCTTAGTCTGGGAAGAGGACCGAGTTCGGCAAAGCCTACCACTTGCTTCGACGGTGATGAATGAGACCTGAGAAACGGGTTACAACTCTGTAGAGCATGGCGAGCGGAGAGTATAGGGACGAGTCGACAAATCGAAGCTAAAGCCTTGTCTTTGCCTTGACTCGATACCACGAGGTACATGTCAGCGCAGGAACGGCCGCAAGGATGGTAATTGGAAGGCCGAACAATGCCAAGTGCACTCGATTGTCTTTCAAAACATCGTGTTATGGAGTATCTCGGAATTCGGAACAGCCTACCGATGATTGCGATGCAAGGCCATCGATCGACGTACCCGCACTTCGTTCGGACTTGTTGTGCTCTATCATATTCCGTTATCCCCTATGGATCGAAGCAGCGGACAAGTCCTGTATGTGCATCGGGCAATGGCCGCAGTCTCAGATGAAAAAGAGGAAATGGATAAGCCCCGCAATCATATTCATCTTTGGTACAAACCGTCAACATCGTATCATCATTAGTACAACCACCTTCCCCCCCTTCCAAACTATCCCCTCGCAAATGCCTTCAGCGTCTCCTCACGAGAACTATTTCCATAGTTACATTTCAGCGCTACTCATATAACTCTAGCATAGAAGGCGTAATCTGGCACGCGATAGAGTGGAATGAAGACTCACGGTAACGAGGTAACTCTCGGCTACGATACGAGCTCGGGCGTTCAGGGACAACTTCATCTCCGAGATCTCCTTGTCGACGTCTTCCATGAACCTGTTCGATTGGCGTTGTCGAAAGGTGTTGAGACAGGTCACCAGGACCAAGCGAGAGCAAGGAGGTGATGATAGGCAGAGAGGAGATGAAAGTCCGGGATAGGAAGATGGAGTCGAAATCAGTGTGAGAGTGAAAGGGTATGAGGTCAGAAAAGAGATGCAAGGTCGTGTTCAGTGAAAGCTTCAACGACGTACTGGATGATGAAATCGACGAGCTTGTGCTTCAACATCGTCTCCGAATGGAAGTTGGTGATCAAGAACGAGATATCATATCCCTACCAACCCATAACAAACCCACGACCAAGTGCGTGCACAATCAGTACCTCTTTCTCATCCTTCTCATACGGGCGCAGTCTAGGACTCACCGGAATAGCCTTCCTCCTCAAAATGACGAACCCCTCCGCTCGCATGGTCATGAACCTAGTAAACTTCTTGCACAAGATCCTCTCGATCTCATCGGCCTGTTTGATGCAGATGGACAGCCGGATCGAGTTGATAGACGGTTCGATGAGGACGCGTTCGGATTCGTTACGCGAGATGAGGAGGGGTTGGAGGAGGGTTTCTTGCGAGTTGCTGTGAGGTATGAAGAAGATATCACATTGTTTCGTAAGCCTCTGAGACAAGTGAGTCAGTTGAGAAGACGGGACAGGAGAAGCGGACATACCCAGCCTCGACTTCCGGGTAATTATGCCTCTCAACGACCTGCGATCATGACCACCTTCCATCAGCCCCGTCACCAGTCTGGACGTGCTTCCAATCTGCCTACCTGAGATGAGAAGTTTTCCAGCGTAAGAGCCGCTGTCAGAGTACTCCGAACGGCATTGAGGTAAGGTCGAAGCGTGTTTGACTATATAGAGGTGTAAACACGCGATGAGCTCGCGATCGAGAAGTTGTGCCCGGCGGGAGACGTACCATTTTGTGGGTAGCAATATACAAGGCCTGTCTGCTAGCTTGGGGCTGGGTACTTCACGCTGTCACAGGAATTCGAGAGATAGAAGCTGCCAACATCAGACGAGCAGATGCAGTCATCCGGACCCTCGTACCCTCGTCATCACCGACGTCGCTGGACGTGGGCTATCTCATCACGTGACTCAGTTTACGTCAATGCCGGCAATAATCACGGCATATCTTGAAGACCCCTGCGCTTCCTTTGTCGCGTTTCAATATGATCCCTGAGAATGTCATTGTCTCGAGGCGCAATCTTGACCAGCGATCGGTATATATTAGTCTGGTCACAAAAGGGAAGATGTGTCTTCCCGTCGTATGAACACGCTGACATTTTTCCGACAAACAACCTCATACAACTTCGCCCAATCACACTCGACCTTGCACAACCCATTGCAGGATGCCCAACGACGATCTTTCCTTTGACAGCGCAAACTCTGACCGTTCCAAAGAATTCACTGCAAGTCTTGAAAGTGGCGCCGGAATAGATTCCTCCACCAATCCTCCTCAGAACAGCGAAAAGTCTTTGGATTCTGTCAAACCCAAAAAGACCATGAAGCACCTTGGATATTGCGAATCAAGACGCGTCGAGTTCAGTCGCGAAAATTTAATTTATTGCACGTTTGCCCCCGGGCTGCAATTCGAGTGGAACTACTCTCGGCGATACCCCTGGCAACCTGAACCCGGATCGTTCCACGAGTTCGAAAATTGCGATTTTTTTCAGTTGCGCAACGACGTGAAGAAGATTCGCGACTGGAACCAGGCCAACAAGGAGAAAGATCCGGAAGACCCGATCATAGCCGCGTGCAATGACTTCCTCGAAATGTACAACAACCGCGAGGACATGCCCTCGAAAGAGGTATACCTTGCGTCGTTACAGTGATGCCACTCCTCTCTATACTGTACTCCTGTAGTAGTAAACTATAGAACCGATCGTTCCTGTGATATTGCCGTTGATTCATTCGACACGCCTGGCCTTATCCCAAAGGTCTTGACCTGTACCCGGAAGTTACCACTAAAAAACGTTTCCTGAACGAGCTCTATGGTATCTGCAGCATCATGTGACAGGGTCAAGCGGAGAGAACCATTTGAGATGCCTTTCGAGCCAGACTGCGAGCTGTCGAATGCTATGATTGCTCCTTTTTTCCTGGCTCAATGCCCCGGTCCGCTTAGTACGGAAAGTGTTTCTTTGTTTTCTGTGCTCAAGTCAGAGCTTCTCTGGCAAGATCACCTGACCTAAAATCCATGGTGGGCAGGATCGAGGAGAAACAGTGAGTGAGAACCTTGCGCTTCCTTTAATGCGTTTCAATACATCCCTGGCTCATGGCTGATATGGCTGAGTTCAGATGATATCTCGCCATGGTCGAGAGCCGCAGCACGAGTGTCGTCGCATCGACATTAATATATAATACTCGTACGTATCCCTCCTTCTGGGAGATTGTCAATTCCGCCTGCTCACCCTTACGAAATAGAACCCCTGGATTGAATATCGATTGTGCGAAGTCCTAAGGATAAATGGCTGAAGACCTCACTGAACTTGCCTTCCGCATCGACTTCGATGAATTTGGGATGCCGACTAGCAGCTCATTGTCTGATGCAGAACGATTGCTGGCTGCAGCCTTCAGTAGCAGCCCCGATACTAGTGGCGGGTCGGCTACTCTCGACCGGGAGTCAAACCATGACACGGAGAGGTACGGCTTCCGCCGGCAAGCGGGTTCCACAGTGGTTTACATCTTTTAGACACATGGGCCAGTCTTTGCCATTCGACAAGGCGGTGAGGAGAAGACATGGACGTGCAGGACCTCTTTTCAGGAATTGCGATTGATGGTCGAAGGGATACAAGCAAGGTCGACTGCCGGAAGCGAACTGTTCCGCATCTGCGGTGACTTCCTTGAAAAATACAACACAGAGGACGATATGGAATGGCTTCCCAGCCGATCCCAGAATTCGTAGCATTTAGCATTGTATCGTCGCAGATAAGAAATCAGCTCGCACGAGTCAATTATGCTTGTTTGTTTCCCATCATCATCTAATGACTCCTAGCAAGATCATGACTTTCAGTGATATGACTTTCAACAAGATCATCTGACGTCTAGGGTACCAATGGTGGTGTACTCATACAAGGCAGAAACCATGATCTATACGTTTCTTTCGATAGAAATGCTGAGAGAGGGCTTTAGCACGTGGGGAACAAACAATAATATAGCGCAGCGTGGCTTTGCCAATTCGACGCGCTGGTGTGTCACCGAGTTGCGGTCTCGTACATGACTTCAGTGACACTTCTTTCCTAATTTTGAACCGCGATCCTGTCATTATCGAGAAGTTTGACGGGCCGAAATTGACACTGTCATGTCGGCATGGTGCTAATGGCATGGATGTCTCATGCAGCAAGGCAGAATTCCACAATTATGGGTCACCCTCAATCGCCGGTTTAACCGATGACAGCGCACGCTTGAGCTTGCCAGAAGAATACGACATCGTACCCTAATTGAGGTAGCGGCTCCGCATACATATGCGAGCTTGAGATCGGCTATGGAACCCTACATATGAAGGATGATCCATGATGCTTGTTTGGGCTCGATATTTGGCTGCAACAGAGTGAAAACACAAATCACGATGAATGGCCATTCAAGGAGATGGTCCACCCGGTCCTACCAGAAATGAGTCCGCCATCATTATAGCAAAGAAGATACATCTGCCCTCAGAACTGCATCGTCATCGACGTCCGATAGTTATTAGGTCGCAGCTTCTTGGCGAACCCCTAGGTTTGTTGTCATGGTGAGTCCTGATGAGCCTCGATACCCTGATCAATTATAGCCACAGCCAAAAGCTAGCACGAACAAAGTCGGGCATCGCCCATATAAGTGATCCCGAGCTGATACCGCTGATAATCCCGTCTGACCTCGGGTCAGATCGGGTTCGACATGACGAGCGAGAGACACAAAGGAGGCTACCTGATTTTGTGATTGGATAACATGACCCCTTATGACGAGAAAAATCACGCTATCGGGGTGTCATGGATCGTCAGTCCGATAACGGATACAATGTAGCCACAGTATCACTCTTGATCCGCATGGTGGCGCATGAGAATTTACGACATCTTGATAGTTGAATCGTACTACGGAATTGATGATTATCTTGAGGAGAAGAAACGGAATCCACCGCAATAACAACGATAAATGTTACACTTGCTTCATCGCATAACCCAGAATGATGCGTGTCAATTCCATGAGGAAAAAATCGGCCTCGCAATAGAGGTGAACTGACATCTCCGCCGTTACACAGCCCGGTACAGCTGACTAGCTCGCCAACACGCGCGATTTGATGTCCTCCTTTCATTGTCACGCCACTCTACCTCCCGCTCCGCCTTGCCCGTATTGGCATCTACTTCCACATAAGTATATAGAAGGGACATGACTGGTGCGGCCAAGGCCACCACAAGTATCATCACGACATTGACAATCTGGCATCCCGCACCCACAAGAACCATTTATTCTCCATTGAGCTTATCGCCAAGAATCATGGACGGAAATCTTCCTCCCCTTACTGGAAGTGGTACTGCTGCGCCCAGTATCGTTGTGAATTCATCGATGGAGGAATCTCAGCTCACTGTTGGTACCAACGCCTGGAAAGATATATACGGGAACTGGCATGCCAACAGGTCATACGACACACCTACGCCAAGCCCAGTGGGAAGCAGAGCCGAGACGACCGCGTCGAAGTCCGAATCATATGTGAATTCCAGAGGATATGAATCGGATGATGACATCGATCTCGCAGCCGATCTAAAAGAGGCGATGACCGTCGAGGAAGCAAAAGCCATTCTAGAAGTCTCGGCGCTTCCGTCAGACTACAAGTTCGTTTTTGCTCTAGACCCGTCGAACCGTAAAGTCTACTTCGTCGTCAAGGGGCAGGAAAAACTGTTTGGACCCGGAGAGGAACGCAGCACGCTCGAGACTCGCTGCAATGTCACAATGCGGCTTGAAGAGCGCCCTATCAGGGAACGCGCTCTGGATCGCCTGATCTATGACCACATGCTTGGGTTAGAGGAGGACGATTGGGTGCATAGTGAGAACTGGGATGCATATTTGCAACAGCATGAGGAAGAAAGGGAGGGGTACTCACCGGTTAGTGAGGCGGACTCGTCGGATGATGAGGCGGAATACATGTGCACAGACGCAGGCTCTCAGATCTTGGTTGGCGATAGTATGGCAACTTTGAGGCCGATCCAGCCGCGGAAGCGCGGACGTTCGACCAGCCAAGATGCCCCTCGGAAGAAGGCTCCTAATGAGACGGAAACATAAAGGAGGGGCCACTAGGCATCCGAATCAAATGACCTGCATTTATCGACCGTTACTTGGGTACTTGTATACTTCACTTGTCTACCATACCGATGTTCTTCTCTTCAAGAGCGGCGATGATGACCAGTGTACTACAACGTCGTAACCATGTGTCACCCGTCAAACGTCGATAACTTTCGAGAGCCTCTTGATTAGGTTGTTCAGGATCTGAGCGAAGATGTGACAGAGTCATGACGCCGCAAAGTGATGCCGCTTCGACACAAGTGATAATTACTCGGGATATGGCTGAATGTTCAGCGAGCGTTCGCTCAAAGGGTAGATCGAGCTCGATTGCTGTGACAACTATATACCGGTCCAGAAACATTCGGCACAACAACACGGCGAACAGACGTCTCGCTTCTGACCGTGTCGAGGTGATCTGTTCCCCTTCCCCGGCGGGGAACGCTGCCGCAGCTTTACCGCTCCCGCGCGACAAGCGCGACCTCAGGAATCGAGGTTTGATCGACCCAAGTCGAACAGTTGCGAAGCCATATATAGTGGCGGACTGACCGACGATCTCATGCAATACGATGAGTATAGGTTTCCGTTGAAAGATACGACATATGTCGGCCGAGACCTCAATCTATCGTCTTCGTCCTTCAGCATGTCGCCTGCTTACATTGAAGCATTACCCCAGGGCCGACACCAACTCGTGGTTCCCGACAGCGGTGGGAAGAGTCGACCTTTCTTCTGCCTCCCTGCCGAAATCAACAACTCTTCCTTCTCGGACCCGTCCTTTATCTCCACTGTCTTCCCTCGTTTGAAGAAACAGGGGTTCAATACGCTACTCTGCGGAGTCGGGTGGGAACAGATCGAACCTACCGAAGATGATTTCAGCTTCGAGCGTCTAGACGCATGTATACAAACAGCTAGAGCAGAGGGTCTCAGACTGGTTCTGCTGTGGTTCGGAGCTTTCAAGAATGGTCAGTAGCCCATTCCGAGGATCGTCAACACACAAACCGCAACGTCGCCGCGTCATCTGTTGGCTGATCGTCAGACTACCGCATATCGAACAGGCCAGTCGCAATACGCCCCTCGTTGGGTCAAACTAAACCCAAGCAGATTCCCTCGCGTCATGGCCCAGGTGAAAGAATCGTCCGCAGCTGCCATGTTCCCATCCGCGTCGCTCGTCAAGACCTCGCTTCTCCCATCGGAGATCCTGTCCGTCTTTCATGAGACCACGTCGGCAGCCGAATCCCGAGCTTTCTCTCGGTTGATGCGCCATTTGAAAGAAACGGATGAGGCACATGGAACCGTCATCATGGTCCAGGTCGAGAACGAGGTTGGCGTGTTAGAGGATTCGAGAGACCGGAGCCGAGCGGCACAAGAGGCCTTCGACAGTGAAGTGCCGGAGCTGCTAGCGCGCTTTCTGACCGACGAATGGGAAACGCTCCATTCAGCTCTTCGTGGAAATCTGGAAATTTTCAAGCGAAATGCCAAAGAAGGCCCGTCGCATCTATCTTGGTCTCAACTCTTCGGTGGAAATGACCAGACAGACGAAATCTTCATGGCTTATCACTATGCGCGCTATGTCGAGACGATCGCGTCGGCTGGGAAAAAGGAGTATGGCCTGCCGATGTTCACCAACGCATGGTTGCGCAGCGATCAGACGGCAGTCAAAGATGACGAGCAGAGTGGTACAGCCTCACCTGCAATCGTCACCAACGGGACTAAACCAGGAGAATACCCTTCTGGAGGTCCGATCGAAACCGTTCTCGATATTTGGCAACTCGTCGCCAAGAGCCTGGACTTTTTCTCCCCCGATTGCTACTTCCAAGATTACGAGAAGACTTGCGCCAACTTCTCCCATCGCTCCCAGCCGCTGTTCATTCCTGAGCAGCGTGCGGACGGTGTTGGAGCTATCCGAATATGGGAAGCGATAGGTACTTTCGGTGCGTTTGGCGCTTCCCCGTTCGGGATTGATTCGGTTCCCAACGAGCTGAATGGCTTTCCGCCTCACCTTGAGCTGTTGAACCGAGTCGGCCCCATCATATTGCGCGCTCGTCAACTGGGTCAGTCGATGAGAGGTTTCTACTTTGACGAGTATGAAAAGGACTCGCCAGATCCATCTCCACCCAAAAGGTTCACGATGGGTGAATGGAACGTCCTCGTCGAAAGAGCTTTCGTATGCGGTCACCCCGCCGCAGGATATGGAATGATCATTCAAATCGAACACGATCGCTTTCTGCTTATCGGCGCTGGATTCCAAGTGAAAATTACCCCTCGTGACCCAGACGCCCTCATATTCGGGATCGCCTCATGTCAGGAAAAACAGGTCGTCAAAAGTGACACCGGTTCGGATAACGAGTTCACCTTGGAAACGCTGAGGTGGCTGAACGGCGACGAGACTCGCCAAGGTGGCTATACGGTCATGCCGACCGAGAACCCCGACTATGGCGATGTCCCTATCGCCATGTCGATTCCTGCTAGGACCAAGATTGCTGAATGTCAGCCATATGTTGTCAAATAAAGGCGCGGGAACGAGGCTGCCGAGAACGATTTGTATCAGGTTACAGATGTACTGGTATTCGCATACGATACGTTTTGACTAGCCAAGGCGTCGTCACTCAGGGTACACCGAGAAGATATCACACGTGATCTATGGGTTTAAACAGAAATAGCTCCCCACTAACGCACCCGACCGCTGGCCACCACGTCTTCCTGGAGAGGCGGGGCGGAATGGGCGCATCGTCTTCCTGGCTCGCTTCAGGCACGAAGCGCTGGCCTGGTCCTTCCTCTTTTTACTGTCCCCAACGCTGATGTTATTCGTAATCGAGGGCGGCAATCTACGAAACCTATCTCTCGTCACTTTACTGGTAGATCGGAGAGTCAAGGAACCTTTGTCGGAATGACGTAACATAATCGGAGCTTAATCTCCTGGAGAGTTCCTTTCATCGGCGCACCTTTCACTCTGTGCGCTCCGTTCATCTGATCCTACGCTCCGTTCAGACAGTCGCTCCATTCATAACATCGAATCGACTTCACTCCTGTCACCACGCGCATGTCTGTTCGTATATAATTAAACTCTTACATTCGAATTTTGAGCTGAGTTAGATCATCGAAAATCAAGTCCAACAATCCTATCTCATATCACAAGTCACTCATCCGACCCACGTTATCAGCTCATCACAAGTACAGATGTCTTCACCCAATCCTTCTACCGAATCTCACCGAGATTCCGTCTCACACACTGTCGAAATGACAAACGCGACTAGTCCGGGGAGTCAACTCAGCGAACTACTTGATACGCTGGAACATACCTACGGTACACCTTCATCCACCTACAGGGATGGTGGCGAGCCCGAGGATTCGACTGCAGCTTCTTTGCGTCGAACTTCTGGAATGGGTACCAGCGATCCCATTCACTCATTTGCCGATGTTCATCTCGTCCAGGCACCGATGACACTGAAGGATGCCAAAGCTCTATTGAGCCAGGGCAATCCTTTGGAGCACTACAAGTTCCGTAGTTACGCTACTCGGGCTCGGGTCGACTACTTGTACGTCGTCATCCGAAACCTTCCTGACGGAACCGCCGAGAGGTTCATCGGTCCAGAGCAAAAGCCTCAAATTCTCAGAGAGATCTGTGACAAAAGCAGACGCATGGTACACATCTACACTGCCAAGGAGATCGCTCTTTACACTTGCCTCTACCACAAGATGGTAGAGATGGAGCAAGAAAGAAGCATATGGCCGCTAGTCGAGGGCTGGGCGGGGCACCAAAAGAGGCAAGAAGCGCAAGAAGTACAACTGGATGACGATAGCGCTCACGAGTCCTCAGACGGAGAAGACGACAATATCCGTGTCGCAAAGTCCCGCGGGAGCAGAGCCAACCTGGAACAGTTTCAGGAGATCGGAAGGAGGAGGTAGACGCAGTGAGAGCCTTTTTCTTTGTTGGCAGCGTGGCTAGATAGTTCGCTGTAGTGATTCAATAATATAGATCGTTTTCATGATGAACTTTCTGAGTTATGTGATTCTGTATGACTCGATCCTCTTTTCAAAGGAGATACGCGGTACGCGTGGGAAGAGACAGGGTCGCTTGCAGTGACGGTCCAGCGAAAACGTCATGATCTCAAGCACGTCAGATCACGAGTGAATAGCTCACTCCGCTCCTTGCTCAGTTTCGCCTGACGCCATCAATCACCTCACTCGCTAAAGGCAGGTCGGACAGTCAAATCCAACGCGTTCCTTTGATTCCTGATTCCTTTCCTCTTGCACCTTGCTGGCCCTTTGGGGAAGGGTATATATGAACAAGGGTTCTCGATGGTTCGCTATGGCTGGGAAGGGGTAAAAGTGAAAGGCAAGGAGCATCTTGCCATTCGCCCAGCTTCCACAACCTTCACGTCCAGCTATCGATATTCAGCAACTTCAGATGACTGAATTCTCATTCCGTATGGATAGGGAGGGTATGAAGCCGTTCTACGAAACCGATCAATCAGGGTTAGCGCCTTCCACTGCCACTCAACCGACTTTGAGCCAGGTCACTAGCACGTCGAATCTGGCAGTCTTGACCGACAATCCTTCTCAGTCTGGCGTCTCCAACGATAAAACGTTTTCACAGACGCTCATGTACCGCTTCTCTGGCATGCAAATCGTAGCAAAATCCCTAACCAGCGCCACGACTGATGGCGGTGAGGATGAAGCAGTCGCTAAGCAGCACATGACTCTTCAGCAAGCGGAACAACTCCTGCGTGGCAAAAACCAGGTCCCTTTGCAAGGCATCGAGTTTCTCCGGTACAGTGCGAGAAAGCCCCGCGTGTGGTGCTATCGTGTCTACAAACGTTCCTCCGGCAAGTTGATAGGACTCCAAAGCTGGCGGTCCAGCCCAGAAGATTTGGTGCAAGACTTCAAGAAGGAGTCCGATCCCGAGCTGATTGCTGGAGCTACTTGCATCTGGCATCATCTGGCACGGATGAAAGAGGGGGATTGGAAGTCTAGCGCCTCTTTCGAAGAGTTCTATCGTAACCATACGGATGAAGGCTCGTATCGGCGCAAACGACAGCGAATTCACTGATGGATCCGGCGGCGATGAGAGTACCTAGATCTTTCCTACATGTGCACGGTCGTCCCGGTTCTCGCCGAACGTTAGAGTAGAATACATCGAGTTAGTGAGCTTGTAGTAGATGGCTTAGTTTCCTAGGATCAGTGCTTCTGGACTATGATATATAGTTTGGCGATCGAGTGAAACGGATGACCTGAAACATGCCAGTGCAATTGAGCTGATACTCTTCGCTGAGCTACGGATCTGACCGAGAACGTCACCACGAGGGTCGAAGGTCGAAGTTGGGCGATATCGCTATTCTTGGTTTCGACGTCATTTGCAGAACCGTCGACATCCCCGTCCTAGTCCTTCGTATCTAGATAGATCAAAGGGAAGTCGCTCTCGGAACTCATAGACACATCCTTCCAAAGGACGCCTTCCAAACGAAATTTAACGTACAAACCGCATACCATCAACTCACCCCGTCGGTCCTGCTCCACTCGATGACCACCCGAACTTCCCAACAACCCAGCCCATCCCCACCCTTATCATCAAAGATGCTCCCCAAGCTGAACCCATCCACGACCGAAGCATCCTTGAAGAAAGCTCTCGGTTTCCTCAAATTCGTCGACTCCTCCCCGACCCCTTTCCACGCCGTCCAGACGGCCTCACAACAACTCCTCAAAGCCGGGTTCACGAAGATCTCTGAACGAGACGATTTCTCCCGTTCATTCTCCGAGGGCAAGATCAGGAAGGGTGGGAAGTACTTTTACACCCGAAACCAGAGCAGCCTGGTCGCTTTCGCCTTGCCTCATAATGTCAAGAAAGTCAGGGATGTGGGGATGAGCATTGTCGCTGGGCATACGGATAGTCCGTGCCCCAAGTTGAGGCCGATCTCGAAGAAGACGAAAGGGTCTTACTTGATGGCCGGCGTAGAGACATATGGAGGTGGGATCTGGGCCACTTGGGTATGTCTCTGCTTCTTCTTTCGCTTCGTCATCTTCCTCTAGCTATCTTGCGAGCTGACATTGATCATTCTTCAAACGGGCAGTTCGACAGAGACCTTTCCATAGCCGGCCGAGTGATCGTCTCCGATGGACCGGGGCAGACCTATTCTTCCCGTCTGATCAAGATCGACCGTCCTCTCTTCCGGATCCCTACACTCGGTAAGCCCCCTCCTAGATATCTCGACGACAAGTTGAAGCACAAGGCGCGATTTGAGAGCTGATCAAAGGTGTTGTGCGGGACTCGGGTAGCTATTCATCTGGATAGGACGATCAACGAGAGTTGGAAGTTCAACAAGGAGACCGAGTTCCAGGTGAGCCATCCTTATTCACAGCTCTTCTGCTATCTACGGAGTCTACATTCTGACACGAGAATCCCGCTCTTTCTTTACCCTGTGCCATGGATACCATGGTATTCCTTCAGCCTATTATGGGCCTAGTCTCTCAAGCCGCCAACGCCCCATTCACCGCTACTACCGCCGCTTTCTCAGAATCTGCTCCGGCCGAAGACGGCAAAGCAAACAAGGCAGCCAAATCGGAGCATAACAAGGAAGACATCAAATCCCGTCACGATACCGCCTTGCTTACCGTCCTCGCTGAAGAGCTCGGAGTGGAGGTGGATGATATTCAGGACTTTGAGCTGTTAGTCAGGAAGCCACGAGTCGGTAGATTCTGTCAGGGATTATGCTGACTGAGATGACGAACGGGATCTTGGAGGATAGATCGCTGTACGATACTCAGCTCGGAAGCGTTAGCGGCTTGAACAACGAGTTCTTGCATACCGCCAGGTGAGTCGTGTGCTATTCGCACGATTTCCCTCTTGCTACAAGAATATCGAACTGAACCTTGTTGTTTTGATCTTTCTTTGACGGCAGGATTGACAATCTCATGACCTGGTAAGCCAATCTGTCCACGGTCGAGCAGAATTAGAATCAGCCAGTGGGTAACTAACATGTCACCATGCGAATGATAGTTACTGCTCGATCCAAGGTCTGATCGAATCTACGGGTACGGACGAGTTGTTACCCGCCGACGACCAGGAGACCAACATCCGGACCGTCTGCCTGTTTGACAATGTGAGCTCCCCGCCCATCTAGCTCGGTACCATATCTGGCTCGTGAGCTGATCTTCGGGATGATTCTCTGCTGATATAGGAGGAGGTCGGATCGGTTTCTTACCAAGGAGCCGAGAGCGACTTGGTGCCCTCGCTGGTCGAGAACCTGTTGTCTATGCCCGGGTATATCGAATGCAGCAATGCGCAGTTTTTGAAGAATTCGTTTTTGATCAGCAGCGATATGGGTCATGCGGTGAGTAACAATACATTGCTAGCGATTCACCGTCAGGAAAAGTGGCTGATAAGGCTTCGTGTGTCGACCCGTAGCTCAACCCCAACTTTGAAGCCAAATACCAAGAAGCCCATCGACCCCAGATCAACCAAGGTGTCATCATCAAGACCAACGCCAATCAGCGGTACACCTCGAACGCCTCGACGACCTTTGTCATCCGAAGAGTAGCCGACCTGGCCGACGTCCCCTTGCAAGAGTTCGAAGTCCGGAACGATGGGTCTTGCGGGAGCACGATCGGACCGGCTATCAGTACGCATGGATTGAGAACGGTGGATATCGGGTTGCCGCAGTTGTCGATGCATAGTATCAGGGAGACCGCGGGTACCAAGGTGAGTCAAACGGATCATCTGCCAGATCATAGAGAACCGAAATGAGATTGTTGACGATTCTGTTGATTACAGGACCCGGAATACCTGATCAAGCTGTTCGCTACCTACTTTTCCAACTTCTCGTCCATCGACAAGCAGCTCGTCATGGACTGAGCGTGTCACTGGCGAGCTCGATCTTGGCCACACAGACTACTAATGAAACAGAGTACAGAGTAGCATAAGCTAACACAGACTATTCAAACGCTATCGGTGACTACCACATGATATATATGAAATCTGAATTTTGATGCCGTGAGCGTCACCGGGCGATATCCGGTCCCGAGGTCTGCACCACATGATGTCGAGGGGTGGATGATATTTGCGGAGATTCCCTTGGCAAAAGACACTGCGAAGAGCGACGAGTCAACTGCGATATCATGTATCCAAGTCTGCTATATAGTGAAAGCCAGGATAACTTCCTTCGTGATTGAACCCCTCCTTTCAGGCGCCATCGTGATCAACAGCAGCAGCCTTCTTGAGGTCCAACGTTCTTGCAACCATGGCCGACTCCATCGAACTCCCCGTCCTGACCCATCTGGGTCATTCGAAACCGAGAGATCGTTCCGCTTCCAAAACCTCACTCAGGATGCCCGACGTCGTAGCTCCTAGCGCAACCATGGGTGCAGCTTCTGGCTCTGGCTCGTTGGGGAATATCGAAGCTCAAGAGATTCCTGGGATCACTTTGATCGACAGTAGGGATTCGGGTGAGGCCGACCCGTTGTTGCTGAGGGACAAGATCGTCTCCGAGGACGAGCTGAATGAGATTCGCAAGTACGTCTTTCACGCTCACCTTGGTCTCAATGGGCAATCTTGTGGGGACCTAACTCACTCGTTTGTGCTGACTTTGACAGCCGAAAGAAGGGCAAAGGCAAAAAGATCTCGGACTTCTACGCCGGCCAGAACGAACACATCGGCAACCTCTTGAAACCTCTCAAAGTCCATACCGAGGAAGCCATCGCCGACGAGGCCGACAACGCCAAAAGCGTCAGATGGGCCATCAGGTTGAGTCTGTACTGTAACTTCGCCTTGGCTGGATTACAGGTCAGTCATGATCCGGGTCGTCGTCTAGGCTTGCAGGAGATGCTGACATAGCGTGACATCCTCTGTGTGTCCGTAGCTATACGCCGCGATTTCCTCCCTGTCGTTGTCCCTCTTTGCAACCTGTATCGATGCCGGTGAGCCATTCCCACCGAATCTATCCACCTCTTCACCACGTCATGATGGCTCATACGTCCACCCGAATATCTGTTTTGTGGTAGTCTTCGACCCCTTCGCCAACATCCTCCTGAACGTCCTACACAAGCGAAGTCTAAAGGCTGATGAGAAGAAATGGCCGATGGGAGGATCTCGGTTCGAATCTAGTGAGTAACATTCTTGTGTCTCGTTGATGAAGCCGTTTTGGCTGTTCGTGAGCTGATGATCGCCCTCTCTGTCACCAGTGTAAGCAAGAGGGTCAACTTGAAGACTGGATTGTAGAGACTAATCTCGAACGGGTTTAGCGGGAACATCGTCTACGGCGCCTTGATGGGTATGGTCAACCTGATCCTGATCGTAAGTCCCCTGAACCTGTCTTCTTGCGTTAGCCGTTATTGATCTCGGAACTGCTATCAATGATACAGGTCGAATCCATCCGAAGTCTCGCCACCCGGGAAAGCGATGAAGAAACCAACGAGATCTACATCCCCGCCTTGGTCGCCGTCGGGATCGCCTTCCGTAAGCTTCGCCCCTCTGGCTCCTAGCTGCAAATGCTATATTCAAGCTGATACGTCATATTGAAATCTGGGTTGGCTGGCGTGATGCGGTAGTGACCAAGCTTTCGCTGTTCATCTTCTGTTTCTCGATCAGGAAGAAGTCGAGCCAAGTTCAGGTCCTGTACGAAGATCACCGGAACGATCTCTTTGTGTGAGTGACGTACTGCAGCTGTACAACTCTGAGAATTTGAGCTGAGAAGGTGGTTCTGCTCGGTTATTGTACGCAGGAATGGGTACGTGTACCAATTCATCCAGTGAATGCTCGCCAAGGTGGATTGGTCGGCTGACACGGTTTGCATATAAACACAGATTCGGCATCTTCACCGCCGCGGCTGGTGCCAAGATTCGTTGGTGGGCAAGTATACGGCTGCATTCCAGATGTTGCGAGACCCCAAGGTTAATACTCCGCCTTCGTGTCCGCAGATCGACCCTATGGGAGCCATGATCATCGCCTCTGCTATCATCATCGCATGGAGCAGGACCATCTTTGGTGGGTCCTACTATCCGAATCTGCCATGGGCGCACGGCGTACTGACGCTAGATCGGCGACTTGACAGAGCAATTCAAGTTGCTTGCAGGTATCGCAGCCCCGGTCGATTTCCAGCAGCTCGTTATCTACAAGGTATGTGTGTCGTGAACTTTTCATGCGATCTACAGCTGAATCTTCGCGGCAACGCGCAGGCCATGACGTTCAATCCTGCCATCAAGCAGATTGATACTTGCCGGATCTACCATTCAGGACGTGAGTGTACCTGAGTCGAGGTGCTCTCACGATTCGCGCGCTTATTTCATGTTTCATGGTGTATCAGCAAACTACTTTGTCGAGATTGATATCGTCATGGACGGCGACATGCCCCTGTGGAGAGCTCACGACATCGCCCAAGATCTGCAAGATCAGGTAGAAAAGCTGCCTGACGTCGATCGATGTTTCGTTCATATCGATCACGAGACGGACCACAAGCCGGTGAGCAACCGTGTTGATCTGATTTTAGTCGTCCACAGCACAGACATTGACTTATATGCGTATCATAGGAACATCGCCGACACTTGTGATGTTCGAAAGATTCTTGCAACAAGTTCGTTGCTTGCCCAGGGTGTCATGCTAGTTTGAAGTGTATACAACTGAGATTTATAGCTTGCGAGGAAAGAACCAAATCATGTACTATTAGAAAAGAAGAAGACTACCAGAATCATATCTATCGAAGCCATCAACGCGGTGCCATGGAAAAGTATCCCGCCGAGTCTTGTCGAGCGGCGTCAGGACTCTTGAGTGTGTTGGTTGAATACGCGTGTCGGGCGGGTGCGCCAGGGGACAGAGCCGTGAACCGATCGTGGGTGGCGGCGGTATAGGCTGGAGCTGAGATGCTCAATGTTTGCAGCTCGTAAGGCGTTTCTGCACCCCCGCCGGGAGATATGGGGCCTTGCCTCGCGAATGAGCTAGGCGGTGGGACCTGCGATCCCGAAGCGTTCCAGGGGTATGGAGCCTGCAGCCCCGCCGAAAGTTCTGAAAACGATGGGAGGGTGTTTCCTCCGATAGGCGAGATGGGCGGGGCTGAGGAAGATTCGGAGAGTGAGCCGATGATGTCTTGTACGCTCCTCGGCGTTGACATGTGAGATGGGGTAGACACGGATCCGGCGACTCTCGATGCCCTTTCGAGCCCGATGACGAGATCGTTCTTACCGCCCATGAACCACTGCTTTGGGTCATTACGAGCGACGATCCGGTAGGCCGAGTAGTCGCCTTTGAGATCCTTGAGGCGAACGACGGCAGTACCTCGATGTTCTTCGGCTTGCGAAAGGTATGCAACCATGTCCTCTTCGGTATTGATGGCGATCGGCATGGCCGGTCCCGATGTCGCAGTGCCTTGGATCTGGTTCGGATCGACGAGGATCTCGTGCTCCTTGGGAGATTGACCGAGTTCGGCCTTGAGTCGTTCTCTCTCGCGCTCTCTAGCAATTTCGAGTTGACCTCGCGTGACCAGAGCGCAGAATACGGCGTCTCGAACCTTGTCTCGGTCGTCGGGATGAATGAAGTCGAGGAAAGGGTAGTTGATGCACTGCTTATCGAGTACCAAGCCTCGGTCGCCAAACGCATGTGCGTGGCCGTTGAATGGCGTGATACCCGTAAGAGTCAGATCGTTGCGGATCGTGACGACCGCTTCGAGATCGAGCGGGCCCGGAGCCTGCGTGTCTCTGGCAGGCTGTCCCAGTGTGACGCCGAGCCCCTTTTCTGCTCCGACCCGCCTGTATCGAAGATCTTCCGAAGTCCAGGGAGTACTCTGCTGCTCGAACGGATGAGCAGGCTCTAGCCTTTGAGGATATGACCTGCTTCCGGGACTGTCGAGAGACCTCGAGGAATCGGGCAGATGATAGGGATGATCGCGCTCGTTGACATCTCGGGCAGACGAAGATTGGCCCGCTCTACGGCCAGCCGTGCCCGGCGCTACGTTAGCCGTCGCGGTCGTGGTTGAAGGTGCCCTGCCAGTGGTGACGAGCTTTGGTCGACCTCGTTTTTTATGCTACGGGATCGGACGCGAGAAGTTAGCTCCAGGGTGTCAAGTTGAAGCCAGAAGATAAATCCGTCCCACTCACCGGAACGTCTAGACATCCTTCGGGTCGGCCAATCCCGATACATCGCTTGCAAGGCCTCGCAGCTGTCAACGCAATGATGATCACAGACGGAAATTTGAACCCAATCAGCATCATCCGATAAACAATGAGACGGCATCGCCAGTCTGCTTACTGTCGCAAGCCAAATGAGCCCTGAAATACCACCGCGCCGAGTCGAAAACGTCCGCGTTTCATTGACCCCGAGCAGAAGCGCAACGCGAAGCGAAAGATGGATTGGAGTCCTTCAAGTCAGCTCTCCCAGCTCATGGAAACACAGAACAAAACTGCTGACGCATTGCGAAGACTCACTTCTTACAAGCTGAACAAGCCGCCGGCGTATTACTCTTCCCCGTCAACCTCTTCCTCGACGCGCTAGGGATCACCGAGGTATACTCTGGATTCCCAAAGACCGAGATCCCGGAGTGATCGCCAAATTGGTCTCTGTGTGGGGTTCGTGGGTGATGAGACTGATGATGGTGGTGAGGATGTTCGAGCGAAGGCTGACCGAGCCTGTCCGGCAAGGAGGACGGTCCCGGTTCGTCCCAGCGCTGAGGATAGCCAGACGGAGAATTGGCATGAGTGTTGCTTGTGCCTTGAAGAGGAGGAAGGATGGGAGGAAGATGATGCGCGCCGTATCGCGGTGAAGACGAGCTGGTAAAAGGGCCTTGACCATGTGTCGAATTTGTAGGATAACGAGACGGGCTATCAGGTCGTCGTGATCGACCGATATGGTAAGGCGATGTCATATCTGCATATCGTTGCGGATCCCCCGGCTGGTCTCGTCGATACCTCCCCGCCTCTCCCTGTTGTTGATGATAGCCCAGAACGTCCATCTGTTGACCTTGCTGAGTCTGTTGCATCGTCATTCCCGTGAATGAACCGCCCAAACCGGCGCTCATCGGCATCGACGACGAAGAAGTCGACCCAGACCCCGGCCTCAATACGCTAGGAAACGCCCGATCTGACCCTGTACCCGTACCCGGCCGTTGATTCTGAGTGTCCCCGAGATAGCCTAGCAACCTCGGGATAGACTGCGAACCACCGGGACTGATTGGCGAGGCAGACGAGTCCGCCCGATTCCTCTCGTTTGCAAAGATCGTACGAGCATCGAACGAGAGCGGCTCGAGCCTCATCCCCATCGCGATCCCCGTTCCTGTAGACGACCGTTCTCGTCCCCCTTCATGCAAAGATTGCGATAAAGATTGCGATTGCGATTGAGATTGGCCAATAGACCATGCCCCCCTCGAAGACGATAAAGATGATATCGAGGACCTTTCCGCTCGTCCTTCCTGCCGAGCTCGTTCTTGCGCGAGCGCTTCTCGGAACCTCTCTTCATCCTCCCTCTCGGCGATCTCACGAGGACCGGGTAGAGAGCTTCCCAGAGGTCGAACTGGATATGGAAGGTGTTCGGATTCGAGATCCGGGATCTGTCCGATCGAGCCTGGAGAGCGGGAATGCATCGTGATGGATTATCCCGATCGCCGCCCCGTTTTCGTTGTTGTAGTAGTGATGGTGACGGTGACGGAAAGCCTTCTGTCTCGTTGATTGCGTTATCGATGATGGTATGGTCTGCTTTGTTGTGATGTGCTGTGTGTCAAGATCGGGATGATGTCGTCCAGCCCTGACGTGCTGAGCTTGCGTACTTGTTGACGAAGAGAGGAAGACGTAGATACATCTAGACGTGTCGATTTCAACAGGTGATGACGAGGCGATAATTGCTCGTCCTGTTTCGTGGTAGCCGTGGAGATGAGGATGAAAAGGTGCTGTTTTTGAGTTGCGAGTTGCGAGTTATCTATATACCGTCTACCAGATTCCAGCGTGACGAGTCGTCACTACATTCCACATTGCACGAGTCCAATCACCCAGGTCGAACAAACGAAAGATGATTCAGTCCAGATCCAGTAACAACGGATACCCAAACGGGAGTTTCGCCGGTCGCCGGATTTTTTCGTCGTTTTAGAAACGAGGTGTTCCATCGGTTCCGAGGATTTTCCAAGGGAGAGACAGGTAAAAGGAAGGGGAAGCGTGGTGGAAAGGGACGAGCAGGTTGCGTGGTTGAGATGGATATGGATGTGGTGGAGGTACCAGCGCGGTTGAGGCGAGACAAGACGCAAGTCGTCAAGGAAGCACAGCGTAACCCAACGCACGACACAGCGCAAGAACAGGAGAGGCAAGAGATGGAGCGGGAGTCAGTTACCATACGAAGATCCTCGTTCGAAAGCGCGGCGGCAAGGCGAAAGGAGGTTCGAAAAGGGCGTTCGAAGGGAGGTATGTGGATCTGGGCGGGTAGACTGACCTTTTTGTACTTGGCTGTTTGTCGCTTCTTTTGACCAGCGAAGGAGGAGCGAAACGCGCCCAAAGGTGGCCGCAACGAGGTCTTGTCGAGAGGTGTCTCTGATATATGATCTATTCCAGTAGTTCGAGAGATCCTGCGGTCCTGAACGCGATGACGTCGCGAGGTCAACCCGGTATCACACTCTGTCGCTGGTCGTCGGTCGTTCGACAAGTTCCCACTTTTGATGCAACAGATAAACGTGTTTCGGGTTTCGGGTTTCGGCCGGCAAATGGAAGAAACGTGGTGGTGCCCGGCGGCTCTTGCTCGTGGTCCTTGGTCTGTGCCCCCTCCTTTGGATCTCGGTTGATGGGATTGATCCGGGTACCTCGTGATCTGATGATGGGGAACCGCGGTCGTCTTGTCTCTATCGTCGGTCGTCAAAAACGCGACAGTTGCAGATGGCGGAACTGATGATCCTTTTCCGAGACCCTTCGTATTTCTCTCCTTATACCCTACGATCGCTCGGAGATTGACCAATGTCCGAGAAAACGATGGGGAAAAGACCTTCCACTGAGTTTTCTAGCTTTTCCGACGTCGTCCCTGGTTCACTCTTGCGTTCTTCTTTTTCGTCTTCTATCTATTCCACCCGCCGGCCCGACCAAAGAACAAGCCTCTTCCCGTACCTCGGTTGGTAGGCGAAAAGAAAGAACGACCCTGCCTCGCCGCCTGATCCTGGTTGAGATCCCTTTCTGCCTTCTAGCTTCTTTTCCTTCTCTTTTCTTTCCTTTCCTTCTTTCCCTCCCGTAACCTCTCGCTAATCAGAAAACGCCGACAGCGACAGGCGGCAGATGATGAAACGTGATCGCTTGCACCCGTCGAAAGGTGACGACAAGGCTTTTTCGCCCGTGATCGCTTGTCGTCCGGTGGGCCTTCGAACCTAAGCTGAGGTGAGATGAGACACGGGCTCGGGCTCTTCCTTGCCCGGAATTGTCAGAGACCGTTTGGTAATCGTTGCGATGACGTACGAAGATCGGCAGATCGTCGGTATCGGTGATGTTGATCAGGCGTGATGAATCTGAAACGCCTTTGCTTGCCGGCAGGAGAGGGAGAGGGGAAAAAGAAGGGTCCGTGCGTGTCTCGGAGATACCCAGTGCGAGGGGGGTCCTTTAGGTGGATCTCAGCGTTTGATCTTGAGTTGATGGCGGATTGAGGTTTCACCTGGAGTTGCGTGGCGTATCATGTTGAGAGTGAATATGTGCCAGATGTTCCAAGGTGGAATGAGAGTCCAGGTTCAACGTAGCCACGGTATCATGGTTGTTCATCGGTAGACACAAAGTCCAGTCAGCCGGTATGTTAGCCAGTCGATTTGGGCCGGCGAGAGGTCCGTGAGTTCAGACGAAAGGCAGGCGAATAGAGGGAAAAGATCGCCCCGAAGAGGTTGAATGCGTTCCATGGCCGATGGTTCATCGCATAGGTTCAGCGTAAGATTCCAAGTCGACAGGTTTGGGATGCGCAGCGAAAGACCCCATGGTCGATACAGTATCCATTGACGGACCATACGGTTCGATGTGGATACATTGAGCGGTGTCGACCATCATTTAATGGTGAGAAGATGGAAGGAGCGGAGAAGAGGAAAGAACGAGGAATATCAGCAATTCGAACCAGCTTGAGTGACTTCGCCGAATTTCAAACTTACGGATGATCGACCGAGTTCGATTTACGAGGTTGAATCACCCAGTCGATACCGGATGCGCGGATGAATCGCCGCGATGCTTTTAGGATCTCGCAAAGTTCCCGTCTAGGTAATTTGACCTGCTCGTACAGCCTTCAATCCTCTACGAAGCTCCTCGTAGGTCGGAATGGACAGCTCGATATTCCGCAGGTACAGCGATGCCGATATCGAGTCGCTCTCCCCGGTATGGTAGGAAGGGAAGACTCGAACGGTCCTGAAAGCCTGGCAGCTGCTCAGCCTCCAGGTCAAACAAAGTCTCCGGTCCTGGTACGGCCTCGAAATCTTCTGGGTAGGGCCCAATGTCCGACTGCGTTGTGGGAAAGTCGGAGAGTATAGGGAGACCGTCCGAGTAAGGTTGGTCCCGCCTGTCACAGAAGACGATCGCTTGCTAGCTCGTCGGGTCTTTCTGCTTTAGCTCTATCAAACGGACTCGACCGATTGACGAACCGGGCCAAGATAAATCGAAGATATTGAAGGGTTTCCTTTTTTGAACGAGCCAGACCTATGGCGAATGATCATGATGACGGTGGGCACCGTATAACGTAGAGTTACAAACTAAAGTGGTCATCCCCCAGACCCCACCTCTCGCCTCTGCTGACCATTTCCGCCTTACGGCTGTCGGCCCGTCTAGCACCTTCTCGTCCTCAGTGCGTCACACTAGGCTGTGTCGGCTCCGTTCGGTTGTGGGAGGAAAGCCTCTGTCCCGGGCAATAGGATGATTCTACGGGGAGAACAAGGGCAAGGAAAGCATCCTCGCAGTTACGGTGGGAGGCAGGAAGTTTCCTTTGGTTGTCATATTGGCAAACCTGGCTTCGGATTCAGACGTTTACGATTACGCCGGTATTCGCTCACCAGCTCGAGAGGGAGGGCGCCTACGCCGTGCGACGGCGTCGTGTGTCACGAGGATAACACGACAACGCCGACGAACGGCGGCTTGAGAGGTCTCGGAAGCGAGTTGACGGCACAGAGATCAGCGGGAGGTGGGATATACTTCCGAAGCACAGGGAGAACCAGACGATGGTGGGTCTCTTCACTCTGAGACCAGTGAATGGCGGGCAATCGAGAGACAAAAGAGGTCCCTTGTATCGGGTGAATGAATAACAGATATCCACCTATCCACATCAGCGATTCACGTCCAGGGCCACACAACCTGTGTCATCCGGTCCAGATGACTGACGAGCAACGAGTGGCGCCCATTCTGGAATCCGTCTGTGCACTTCTGGTTCCTCTGTGTGAAATGCAAACGGGCAAAAGGCGTCGGCGTGGTTTCTGGGGTGGTCGCGCACGATACCCCTAGCACAGCACCGAGAGCCACGACCCCTGCCCTGAAGCTAAAAGTGGTCAGCTCGCAACGGATCTCGCTGGATCTGCTTTTCGGTAGGGAACAAGGGATCTCGCGCATTCGCGCGGTGATTAACCTTTTTGCAGCCGCAAGACAAGGTCTCGCTCGGAACGACATTTTCTCCCGAAAGAGTTTCGAGCTTGATCAATCTGTCTTGGCAGCCCAACTAATGGCGATGTGCGTGGTACACTAGTCGCCAGTCGTCAAGCGAGATGCCAATACTGCAACAATACTTGACATATGCGTTGATGAGACAAACAATCGAAAACCCTCCTGAGCCAGTAACAAAGGTAGCAGTAGGTTACCGATCCTAATTCTCCGATCAAGATCACCCGCAGCGGCGCGCCGGGACGGCGCACCCCAGGGTTATTTTGACTATTTTGACGGTATTCGCGATAAGATTTCGATAGCGTCGACGATAAATTTAGCTCGACTCCCTTCCGGACCAGTTTTGAATGTGGGCTGTGCCGTCTCTGTCGAATCCTTGACCGGCTCGCGGAAAATCACCCCGTTCAGTTCCCGCACGATATATTGCTGATCTCTCGACTCTGGCGGTTGAGCGCAATTCGGTAGCGATCCTTCCACCATAAACTCTTCGTGGTCACGCCCTGATTTATCCGCTTCTTCTGCCTGTGCTCTCTGCTTGATCTCCTCCTCGGCGATCCGACCTAGCGTCTCCCTTGCCTCTTTCTTCATCAGCGCACAGACCTTTTGTACAGAAGAGCCTCGCCAGTTTGCCCAGATGACATCGACGATATGAACCTCCATCTCAGGTGCCAATCCAGTCATGGTGATACTTCCTCCAGCGACGATAAGAGGTAACGGCGATGGAGTGATCGGATGTGGATACCGAAGGATATCGCAAATACGGGAAAGCAGGGCGAGGTGGGCAAGAGAAGTCATAGGCAAAGTCGCACACGATGCGCATGTCACTGCGACCAGCAGGATCTCTATTGCTCGACCCAGTTGAGGAAAGATGTCCACCAGCGCCATGTCCTTAGGTTTACCCAGAGTATTGATGGCAAAAAGCGTATGCGAAATATCCGCCAGGTGATGGCAAGCAGTGTCGATTTCTCCTTCAGAGTCTTTCGTGATCGATGAGGTTGGCATGGTGGTCGCGGTCGAGTTCCAATTCAACGTCGGGGTGAATTTCGGCTTATCAGACTGAACGCTGACCACAGTGACCTGGCGAACCCCGTTCTCGTCCTCCTCCATCTCGTTATTTAACAACCCCGACATGTCCACGTCAACGTCCGGCGACGCCCTGTGATCCGGTAGACCGGCTGTCGATGCCATAAAGCCGTCATGCCTCGACATGACGCCGTTGCTAACGACAGTCTCGACCGCATACGGACTAGGAGCTGGGAACTCCGTCCCACTTGTCGTTCCGAAATCTCCTATCACGCTGACAGGCCCCGTTACATGGGGAATCGAACCGAAATGTTGGGTCGGGAATGGCGACTGTGGAACTGAGTGAGCTCTTTGTAGAGACGAATGCGTTCGATACGCCGCTGCCTGACCTAATCCAACGAATTCCCAGGTTGTCGAACTCATCTCGGAGGGAGGACGGGTATCCCGGGAATCGATATGCATTGGTGTCAAGGGACTCGAAGCGTAATGGCTCTGTGTGATGATGGTTTGCGGGTCGTAAGGCTTTGGCATGGGGATAGACGTGCTCCAACCGTTTGTTGTGGGTGGTCTGACCAGGGCCATGGCATCGTCGAACGTCGAAAGCACCGGTGTCCTGCTAGAGGCGGCGAGATCCAAGCCTTCTGTGAGATAATGACTCCGAGGCGAATATGGCGGTGCTTGAGAAGCCAAGAAGGATGTCATTTCGAGTGGTGGTAACGATGAGACAGGCGGCATCGAGTTGCTCCTGGCAAAGAACCGCATGTCGGCCGATTCTTCAACCGCAAAGTGGATGAGCGTCGGGGAGTCATCTTCCGGCACCACGTTCGTCCCAATCTCGATCTCGACGTCTTCCTCTTCAAACGGCTGTTCGTCGTACGGATCCGAATGTACTTGCAAATCGGCAGGCGTTTCCTCGGAGATGGATTCCATGATCATCTTGTCGATTTCTGGCACCCGATCCTCGACAGGCGGTAAGGGAGGGATAGGTAGCGATATCGGTGTGAGAGACGGATTACGAGGCTCAACAAGAGAGAGAAATGCAGATAGATCCAGGCTGTTAAGGTGTCCGTCTGCTTGTAAACATTGCAGCTATGGAGGCAGACATAAGTATCGATTTGAGGATAGATCTAGCATCGTGAACCACTCACATATTCCCTTGCGGTCATCAACAATTCCTTGCCTTGGGCATCTCTCCTCACATAGCCGCTACCACCCTCCCCCCTCGCTCTGATGAACCCTTTATCGTGACCATTGTCAGGACTGTCTGAGTAGCTGTAGGTGACATCGAGCTCGCCAGCGTCCCCTCCTTTCCTTCGTTTGGTAGGCCGCTTGACCGGACTATCACGCAGCCTGCTAGGTCCTGCTTCAGGTTCCTCCTTTCTCTCTGGCAAGAAATCCAAGCCCGACGAGTCCGCATCTGATCCGTTCTTTTCTTTTCGAACTCTGGTAACTTCGGTCGGTTCTGCACTCGCCTTCCTAGGGACTACTTTTCGGCGAGCTCGAGGAGCATAGACGCAATTCCACCCGCTTTGCCTACACCTTACACAAGAAGGTTTGTGCCCTGAGCATTTCTGCAAGTGGTTCCTGGTGATCAGCTAGAGACACGTCGGTTCTTGCACCTATTATAAACTCACCTGCTTGGCACGATGACATGCATCGCATGCTAAGCTCAGGAATTATGTATTAGCTACCTATCGATCGCCCCTGATACCGGGGATCGTCCTCACATTTCCTCAGGGTAGTTGGCCTGGTCAATGGAGTATAGGACAAGGTCAGGCCACTAAGCGAGACGTATGCAAGCTTGTATCGACTTACCGGTCTTCCAGCTTGGAGGGTGTTGATGATCCGGCATCACTCATCATAACCAGACAGGTTGTTCCATTCCGAGCCTCCTGCTGCCTAGATGGTCTAATACTTTGAATTCCAGCTAGATCTGCATCTGATCACTTCTGATACGGAGCTTGCGAATCATCATTGAGTGCGATTAGATGGTAGTTTGTAGAATTTGTAGCTGATATCTAGTTACACGTAGTTGTGAAAAGGACGCGCCCCTTCAACGGCAAGGTTCGCAATGAATCGCAATCCTGCATCCTCTGAGCTTACGGTTTCTTGATCAAAAAGAAAGCTCGTGTGATCATACAAGGCAGTACGAAGGGCGTGCGAATGGTCCGAAACTGGCATAGTATTCGAAAATGCAATCGGCGATCGTAACCGCATACAACTTCTCTCGAGATTAACCCAGAACACGAATCCTTATCCCGTCCTTCCGTATGTAGTATCGTCTGGTTCTGCATCATCCCGCCTGCTTTCTCAATAAGCTATACACCGATAGCATGCGCTTCGATCCCCGTAACACGGCAGCCCTTCTTGCGAGGTACATTATCCGTCAACTTGTTGCAACCTGGACGGTATTCGGTAATCGAGGTCAGCTGCTATACAAACCCACCTGTCCATCGATACCATTGCCCACTCACCCCAGGCCTTGACTGTCTCAATCTGCTCGCACCCATCCAGGATCGCCTTCATGGTAAAGTCCGTCAACATCCTACACCACCCGACGTTGAGTTGTTTCAAGTTCGGACAGCTGGTCCCGATGGCATTCAAGGCTTCCTCCGAGACCGTCCTCCATCCCTTGATATCAAGCTTCTCCAACGACCTTCCCGAATGATCCAACAGTGCGCCCAGAGCTTCTTCTTTGAGGTCGTGATTCATGTTAAACTCGGCTGCGAACAAGCCATCGTGTCCATGCTCTTTCCAAGCCTTGAAGAATTCGGCCACTCCCTCGTTGGTTATCCCGCTCTTCTCGTATAGGTCGTCTTCCTGGGGCGGAGTGTAATCGGCTACGTTGGCCATGTTGAGCCGCCGGATCTGCGGACAGTTCGGGACGATCCCTTTCATCAAGACCTTGTCGGTGAGCCGGATGTGATCCTCCAAGCTCAACGACTCCAGATTGGCTCCGACTTGCTGCAACAAGTCGATCACCGGCTGATCCGTCAGCGACGCATGTCCAGGAGCCGAGAGGTCAAGCAGCTCCAACTTCTTCAGTCGACCGATGATGGGTAGCCAGTCGTCCGCTAGCAAGCCGAATTCGCGCATCTTGAGCTCCTTGATGTTCGGACAGTGCTCGACCATGGTCTCCAGGCATTCCTTGTCGAATCTCGGCGACTGCCTATGTTGCCATCGAATCCCTATTAGCAATCGATCCATCTGAGAGAGACGACGTTCGACTCACGTAATTAGCAATCCCTCAAGCGTCTTCCCCTTATCCTTGAAGAACCTGATCCACCCTTCCTTCCTGACGTTGAACGGTCCCCAGAGCTCGACCCTCCTGAGATGAGGCAGAACCTGTCCCCACTTGATCATCGTATCCGTATCCAGCTGACCACAAAGCTCGAGCGAGAGTTCTTCCAAGTTCGGGCAGAGGGCAGCTAGGGTGACGTAGCTCGCCGGGATGAGATCTGGGATCAAATATGGCATGTTTTCAGTACGCGTGGCTGGCATATGGACGTGCAAGGGGGTCGGTATGCGAACTTACTGGTACAATCATACATCTTCAACTGGGTCCTCTCTGCAGCATAAAACAACGTCGCCGTATCCGCCGTCCTGCCCCGCAGAATCAACAGAATCGCATCAGCTTCCAAGCCAAACAGCTTCGCGATGGAGCTTGACTCACAATCTCCTACTTTTCGAGATGATCCTGCACACCTTGTCCATCGACTTGGACCCGATATTCCCCAGCGCCTCTACGTCCTCGATATACTTCCCGATCAACTGACCAAGCCCGATGTAGAAAAATCACAATCAGCGGCCCATTGAGCAGCATCCCGCAGCTTCCCTTGAGGCCTGGTACTGACCTTGATGCAAAGATCCCCCAAAGGCAAAGCCCCCTTGATCTCCTCATAACTGATAACCTTGGCTCGCTTCTCCTTGACAGCCGGTTTCCTCGCCGTCTTCTTTTTCGGCTTAGCTAAAGGGTCTATACCGAAGGAGACGGTACATTCGTAACATAGGTAGCCGGTTCGTGCTGGATGAGGCTTCGTGTAGGCGGTCTACGGAGGAGAGTAACGGTGGTATGATGGCGCGAGGTAGTGGGGACAGGTGATTCAGCTTTCCCATTCGTCTAATCACCTCGAGTGAAAGAATCGAAGGGGAAGAGCGAGGACGTACGACAGTGAACTGGACCTCGCATTTCCCGCAATTCATGAACTCCCCAATCGCCCTCAAGCTGTTGGCTACGGTGTCATCCACGAAGTCATCATCGTCGTCGTTATTGATCGTCTTCCTGCTCTTCTTCGCTGGCACGAAGTTGTCGTCATCCAGGTCGTCCGAGTCGATATCCTACAAGGTAGAACGTAACAGCTATCGAGTGTCAGAGATTGAACAGGCAGATGAGCAGCGATTGAAAGAAAGCGGAACTCACATCCTCGACCCTTCCTCTGCTCGGTTTCGCTCTCTTGCTCCCCCTCGGAGCAACAGCCGGTGTGACGCTCCTACTCGCCGCATCTTCCGAGCCTCTCGAGTTCGAAGGACCCGCTTGTGCTTGAGGAGTCGATGGTCCTGCTTCTTCAGGTCCAGGGGTAGTAGGTTCAGCTGGAGGTTGTTGAGACGAGCCCCATCCTGAACGACCGATTGTAGCTTGAATGCCGTGTTCCTAGCTCACGGCAACCATCATTCAGCTTTAAGCCACGAGGTCAGATATAGTGTTTCGCTATACTGACTCTGAGGAAACTAGTCAAGGCAGAAGTAGGACCGGCGACATTGTTTCGTCTTCTCGCTACAGGAGGTGGAGGAGGTGGAGCTGCTGCAGCAGGGGCAGGTTCGGCAGGTGCTTCTTGAGGCGGAGGGTTGGCCGGAGCGGGCGTCGCCGCGCTGGAACTTGCTGCACTGCGTCGAGCCATCGTATATAATCGAATCTATATCTATGAGAGTCCAATGAGAGATCGATAAGATACAACAATCTAGGACATCACAACACAATTATCATTGCAAAGTTCTCCATTCTCGGTCTTCAGTCGAGTGGCGACTGCTGATCGTCGGAACCAAATGATCAAGCAATCTGCTTCCGAAGAGCTTCCGCCTCCTTGCGTTAACGTCCTTGCTCAACTTCTCTCCAGGTCGGGATCGTTTCAGGATCTGCATCGTTGTGATGTACCCAGTCAACGGCATCCTTGCCCTGAATCAAGTCCGACCTGAGCTTGACAAAGAGAGGCCATCCCGGACAATCGCGCTCGATGGTCTGTATCCAGCATTGGTATAGTTCCTCAATGATGTGGTCTCGCAGCTCTCGCTGCGTCGCGCCACACGCGCCTTTCAGCACCCAACAACCAGCCTCTGAAGTGCTGGTCTGCGTCGAGACGAGGACGAGCACCCAGGTCTTCCTCAGGTAGATAGCCCTTTCTACGTAGCCCACCGTCTCCCCTTTGAACTCTACAAACGACTTTGTCATCAGATGATCATAGAAATGCGGAGCGAAACCATATCGATTCTGCACAGGCTCTTCGGACAGAGCGCTGAGATCCTCGTTTCCCGACGCAGAGAGGTCGGACTCGTGGTCAGACTCTTGCAAGACTCAGCAAGGGACTCGTTCTTCCAGAGTTCTTTCCTGGTTCGATGTCCCATTGGTGGCAACGCTCGCGGTGATGGCATCGGTATTTAGGCTCATGATTGATGACTTGACGGGTGGATGCGATATTCCAGATGACACCACAATAGGACCGACAAAAACCTGCTACTTTATACCTGTATTTATACGCTTTTCTCTGCGTACTCCTTTGTGTAGTGGGAGATCGGTGCGCACAAGGGAATGCATCGATGCTTTCCTTACATCCTACGCACTCCATTCATGCAACGCTCTCCTTTCTTTGATCGGGGACCAAACATGCCTAATCGATGCGGTCATGACGATGCCGTGTCACACATGCTGATACTGACTGCTGTCTCGTTTGTACTGGGTACATCTGGGAATCTTTAGCTTTCTCTCTCTTACTTCGATTAGGAGAAAAATTTTAGCTTTGATGACTATTTAGAAACCATGCGGTAGCAGATTGGTCCGACGTTACCTACTGCCGATATGTGGACCTAGGTGTGAAAGGATTCGCGTCTTATATAGCTGAGCCTTGAACACTGGACTGGTTCGACGTGAGCGGATTCGAGCGTGTAGCACATGAGACCCATACGACACGCTGACACAGCATGATACCTGCTGAACATCGCAAAAGACTGTAGCCTCGTCATAACCACTTGCGGGGAGCGAGAACGGTCATCAGACTTTCGCATAACACTCCAATAGTCAAACTAAGGTCTAAGAAATCTACAAGTCCTTCTCATCATTCCTGGTCGGGTGGCGACTGCCCATCGTCGGAAACCGATTAGTGCTTTGAATGATTCCGACATCAACCTTCCAGCATCGCCTCGCCTCCCTCCTCGAAGTGTCTCGCCTGACGCTGGTATCTCTCTGCAGGAGACTCGTCGGTCCAGGCAGGGACCGTCTTGGGATCATCCTGCTGATCGAGATGAAGCCAGAAGATCTGTCCCTCTCGAGGTGTCAGGCTGAACCCAACCTTCGAGAGGAAAGATCTCGCCGAGGTGCCGCGCTGGGTGTTTTGCGACATGCACTCGGAAACTTGGGAGATCATGTCTTGTCGATGATCGCCACCGCCGTAAGAACCTTTCAGCACCCAACATCCTTGGCCCGAGGTCTCTGAGGGGAAAGCTACCAACGCCAGGACCCAAGTGGTTTTCCGGTAGATGGCACCCTTGATGTACCCGACCATCTTCCCGCCGACATAGACATACGAGACAATCATGGCTGGATCGTAGAAATGCTGCGACGCAAGTTTGTATTCGTCTAAACTATCGTGGGAGACTTCTGATCCAGCTTCTGACGCCTCTTCATCGGAAACAGACTGATCGGGGATGTTTCCCGTATCATGCGTGTTCCTCGAAGAAACGCCGTCCTCCAGTGTCTGTGGCTGAACCGAAGTCCGGTTGCTGCATAAGCTGTTGGCGTCGTTGTTGGAAGACATGGTCGCGATCGAAGAATTCTCTTACTGATCGATATGAGCAGTTGCATTGATACCAGGTCTCGCAATTCTATAACGAGATCCAGCATTACTTTCAACACGCCATTTCCCATATTTATACGCTTCTGGCTAGGATGTTGAGGTTGGACTCTTTTGTCGGTGGCGACTCCGCCTGCAAAACGGAACACACTCATGCTTTCCTTAGATGATGATTACTCCTTTGTTCTAATGAATGGAGCTCTTCTATCTGGTCTATCAAAGCATCATGGACATGCCGCGCCAATGAGGTAATGATAATGCGGTATGTAACGAGCGTTGAGGCGGATCGTGACCTCAACTGCAGTTTCGGAAGGGAACTGGCGTATCTGCGCTTACAGTGAAGCGTGGAGATTATGCCATCCATGCCGAGAGTACTGAGAGAGAAATCGGACATCCACCGAGTTCAAACATACCATCACGAAAATCCCGGAACAACCTTTTTTTCGGTCCAAGTTTAAACGTCGAATTACGCATCTATTCTATTGGCGAAGTCACCATCGTGAGTATCTGCCTGGAACTAAACAATACTCGACTTCATGATTTTCGACCGCTCGTCTTTGTATGTAGCCCTGTGACTATGGAAAATCGATCGGATGTTGCTTGGCGGCTGACGGAAGATACGAGAGCAGGCGAGACGCAGAGATGAAGATCCACCATGAGTTAGCAGCTGAAGCATCTGGCGGAATGTCTATGATAGTAGTACAACAAGAGCTGATAGAAGAGCAATGTCTATGATATTAGTACAATAAGAGCTGATGGAAGAGCAGACATTTCTAGCGGACAACACTATCAAGAATATCATCACACCCAGATGAAGATCGTCCGACATGAGAATCAAGAGTAGAGCTTATCGACCTGTTCCAGCGAGTCTCCCCAGCGATCGGTACTGAACCTTGGCAATACGGCTGCCTCTGGTCGGTCAATCTCAGTCCAGAGCTCACGTCCCTCGTTCATCCACATGGACGCTTGTGCCGCCAGCGTATGAACCTTGCTGCCTTTATCGCTGAAGCCGAGCAGTCTCACTTGCAACCGTTTCCTCATCTCTTCCTCGGCATTCTCCTCCCAACTTTCTAAGAACGTCGCGCTCTCAACCGTAGGCGTAGTCCAGATAGGCAACGTCCCGGATAAGACGATATGGAATCGTCTAAGGATTTCTTCGTAAGTAGGATTAGGCACTGAGACGATCTTCAGTACCAGAGTCTTCGTCCGATCAACTCTGCTTCGATATACTATCCCCTCGATGTAACCGACCACGAAGACCTCTTCGTTAACCGGCTTTCCTACTTTAGTGACTTTGGACAGCGGGTCGTATCGCACCATCTCGAAATCAGATGTATGCGGAGGTTCGCTGGTTCTGCCTGACCTGTCTGACCCTGATGCGCCGATCGTGCTTGGCTGGTCCCCCGAGGCTTCGCTTCGACCAGGTCGTTCGACGTCGTAAGCCAGCAGGCCTGAGATACTGAGTCCACTATCATCGCTATGAGAAGACGTGGCCCTGGAGCTCATGCCAATCGAAGCTCTTGCGGAACGATCAGTGTATTGCGAGCACAGCGTTTCCCCATCAAACGAACGGGACGACTCTGGCATAGTACTGGAAGGAGGCATACTTGGTCGTGGTATGTATGTGACGGAAAGGATTGATTTCTGGCTGATCCTTGCCTTCAAGGAGGAGGGAATGAGGAGCTCATCGTAGCCTCTTGTCCGCTCCCTATATACTCTGAACGCTGAGTTCATCACGCAATATTGTCTAGGATGGCAGGAGAGCACGCTCAACAAAGGAAGTGATACGTCTCGAGAGTGACACTAAATCCTTCGCATTTTACGTCATACGCCACCTCTCGTCGACGACCGCCATGTGACGATATTGTTACGTCACAACATGATGTGATGCTCGCAGACATCAGGGAATTCCTGTCAGCCGACAGCGCGACAGCGCGTGCTCTGGCTGCGACCTCGTCAAGATGAGCGCCCCCAAGGATTTTACTCGGGCCTAGATGTGACGGGCGGAATATCCTGCTGGAAAAGAGTCTAATAGATTCCTCAGCGACCGGTACATCATTATCCAGCAGAACAGGGACTTCAGTAGACTTCGAGCTAAAACCGGCTCTCGCCCCTCTTCCCTTCCTATACTAAGTGTTCTCAGACGTATCTCCTGTATGTTACACTACTGTTACATTCTTGACAACATAAACTGACTATAAAACCGAAATTACTCATGACGACGGCCCTGGAACGATCGGAATAAGTGTGCGGCTCGCAACAAATCTGTTGCACTGGATCTGGCTCACCGATCATCCTTCCTCTCACAGCAATACTGTCTCTGAGTCTGACATTGCAGGCATTTCTCCGTCCACCCTGTTGCAAATGTCGGCCTCTAACATCAAATACACTGTTCGAGTGATGAGATGGCGCTGATCTCCGAAGGACTTGGTTCTGGCGAGCATGGCTAGGTGTTTCTTGGCAGCATCCAAGGGTATCTGTCCATCGTGGACCCCTTGGAATATCATGAACATGTATTGGCTTCCTTCCCCCGTGGGCTGTCTGCACTGAGGGCCTTCGATCTCGTACCATCGCAGGACGTCGATTGGCACATTGAATGGTATCGCTCTGAGGATGAGCAGCACAGTCCTCCGCCGGTGGAAATAGAAACCTTTGATATATCCCACAGGATATTCCTTCAAAGATTTCTGATGCAGAGTAGACCATATCCAGGTTACCTTGCCGTCAGGATGATAATACCCTTGCGCTTGCTTTTCCACGTGGACAGGGATTGGCTGTTGCACAATCTGACGATGGCTGGTGAAGCGCTCTGGTAATCCATGTGCAAGACTATCTGTCCCGAGGGTACTGAATCGTTTCGAGGTGTCACTTCCCGCGATGGTGTCGTCACCGTTCTGGCGACTTGGCAACTTGAAATCGGTGTCATCGGCTGTCGTATCGTATTGCGAGTCATAAGATTCATCGGGTACTTGGCTCGAGCGGATCCTCTCGCAGCCTAAGAAGCTTCTCGGCGGCTTGAAAGAATTCCCTTGTACCAGTATCCACAACTTCGTCCATGAACGCTCTGTCAAGTGGGCGCTGGCATAATATCTGACTATCTCACCGAATTCTCCTATCGGCGTTCCTCTGTCGACGAGCCCTTTCATCTCCCGAAGAGTCCTCCCTAGACTGTGAGGATAGTATCTCGATGAGAGCACACGGCATCCAACCTTTGTTTTCTCAAACTCCTTCAAAGGAATCGTCAAAAGCACGAGGACAAATTTTCTGTCGCCTTCGTAGATCATGCCCTTGATACAACCCACTCTGACAGGCTTATCAGCTTGTCCGCCGATATTCGCCTGCACCCAGGTCACCTTGCCGCGTGGATCGTAGAAGCGAGTGACATCTAACATCACATCGTGGTAGTCATCTTTCTCCGCATCGATGTACGAATATCCGCTTACAAGGTCCGGCTGATGATTGGCCGAGCTGAGCTGATCAGTGGCCGTCAAAGCATGCCTTGACGATAGACTTCTCGGCCCGACTAGATTCGATTGCGAGGCCGAGCTGGGAGGCTGCTGCGCACTGGTCATCGGATCGTGTTTGTTTGACAACACAGAAGTCATATCCGTGTAAGTGGAAGCTTGTCTCCGTGAGGTTTGAGGCGAAAAGTGGCGGGGACGGCGTGGAGCCATGATATTCCGGCACGAGATTCGGTTTGAGTGTGCAAAATAGTATAGTGTACAGTATGATGGAAACGATCAGGCAGATCAATGTCAGTGGGATCATAGACCTGATGTTCGTAGCCATACTATATACAGATCGATCAACCACCTTCCCGCTACGTCATCCTCTTGGTGTTCCGCCTGCTTGTCTCGTCCGTCACGAATTGCGTATAAACAAAGGAAAGCTGAAACACGCAACATGTCCAGCGCGGCGCGCTTCCCGTCGGGTCGATCAATCCAAGCGGAACCGTCAAGGCTATCTCTTGTAGATATTACTTTTGACTCAGCATCATATCAGTTCGCCATTCTTCTGAGTAATGATACATTTCACTACCTCATGGTACAATACAGTGCGGAAATGAAACAAGGATCATGACATCTTTATCGTGGCTAGAAACAGGGGCGGCGTCAACCTTCGTGAAAGCTGCACTCCCCTACGTTTGTTACGACTTACCATCAATACATCTTCCATACTCGTTCCCCTACGCGAATCGGACTAAGCTCCTGTCCATAAAACCGAGGAATTTGCCCTTCGACAGGAGTCCATAGACGACCAATCCGATCACGGAGGGCTGAGCGGGCTACTCCTGTAATTTTGGAGGTGAAGGTTCCCAGAATGTCGCTTTCCAGTTCGTCAACTCTTTTCTCGAGGTTGTTGAGAGCCGATCCTCGGAATTGTAACAGGATATGTATATTCTTCTCCGGTAACTTAACCGCTCTCCGAGGAGCCAGTCCCCGATGGGCGCCGCGCGTTTCTGAGGAATAGTCGGGGAGAGCGTAACTCGGCACAAGGGAATGCAGGGCGGTAAGGATTAACACCCAGGTGTCATGCTCTTAGTGATGCATCCCTTTGATGTGACCGACTATTCCTTCGTTTGTCGAGCCCGCACCGTCTGGAAAATCGCAAATCACCCAACTGACTCTTCCTCTATGGTTGAAGTATTGATTGGCTTGTTCTTCGATGTCCTCACCAACCTTATACAAGAAGGTGGAGCGACCCAATGACCGCTGCATGGCAAGTGGCTTCGTTCCCGTCTCGGAAAGTATGCTGCTATGGTCCTCCTGGCCGTATTCACTGCCTGTTTCACTTGGATCTCGATCCCGCAGGGTGGAAGCAACGGAGACCTTGGCTGGTCCCCAATGGCCTTCGGCAGGGTTGTATTCGAGTCGAGTAGCGTAGCTTTCTGGGGTGAGGGGCTGCTGATCCTCAATCATGCGAGTCCTCATCGTGAGTCTCGAGCTCGAACTGTGTAGCGAGTCCCCGGATCTAGGAACCCGTCGGTCATATTGCTAACTCACCACCAACTCACTATTGGTGTGAGCGATCGAGGTTGGCGGGCTGGACTGACGTTCATCGGCATCAAAGATGCCAGATGCATCATCTTGTCCACTGGACGACTTGGTTCGCAACCTTCTATTGCCCTTCCGTCGACTCAATCTCGAGCCCCCCTCACCAACTTCGGAACCAGAAGGAAATTCAGGCATCGGACTATAGAAATCGAAGTTCTGTCTTGCTGTGAGTAGTTTCTACGGGGCAAGTGGATAGACAAGAAAAGAGACCTTTTTCTCCGCTGTCTATATACGTATCTCATCATCCCGGTCGCATCTAGACAACACGCTTGTTCTCACCGATCTCGCGCTTCTGAGCCAACCGCGTTTTGACAAAGGATGGCTGAAACACGCGGCGGGATCAAAGGGAGGTACAGTTTCAACAGGGCAGTCATGCGGAATATGCCGGATTTATACGGCACTGGTCAAATTCTTAGCCTCCTTGCAACGTGAAGTCGTTCGGCAGCGGCGAGAGCCTTCCACATAGTAAGGATCGTGTTTCTACAAACGTTCTAGTGTTCCGTCGTCAGAGCCACGTCTTCGGGTCAGTAAGCTTTGGCAGTACTCTACTGTAACGTTTTGCGATTTCGCGTCGTGTCGCAAGATGCTGCATATCCGGGTGGAGCCTCGTGAAAGCCCACGCTAAATCAGAACCGATATCCCTTGACACTTGTCAAGTACAAAGCGACTATACAACTTGGATCATTCGGCAAGATCGCTTAACTAGATCGCAATTGGGAAGGCAACACAAGCTTTCGGAAACAAATCGAGCTAGCCTACATGCTCAACAAAACGTTTCCGATTTTTATCTATCAGAAATCCGTCCCACCTTATTGTTCGGAGTCTGAACGAAGGTCGTAAGGTCTTCGATATGATTCCTCACCATACTGCTGAATGGTTCTGGAACGTAATAAGTAGACTACATGGATACAGCGCCAGCGCATGAGTGGACCACCTCAATAGTGATTGGCCTGTGGAAGACTTCTAAGCAGGATTGATCCTCGACATCAGGATCCAGACACCCGAGGACCGTTGCAGCAACCTGCATGGACTTTCGCATCCTCCTCTTAGGTGTTAGTCGAAGCTCAAGGCCAGTTATAAGCGAGGTTATCGAATTTCCCCTTGGACAGGGTTGACTTAGACTTAGATTGACTGCTCGATAGGCAATAGCTGCCCCGGCACTGATGAAAGTCATACGTGTCCCGGACAGCGTCCCTCAGAAAGCTCCAAATCCATGATCACGGTTTCTAGCACGATGCGCCTGCAGTAAATAGCTATCTGTGATACATCGACTCGAGACACGAACAAAGCGACGACTTTGACGACTATAGAAGACTTTTTGATTCTCTCGCTTACCATTCTATCTGCCCTATCATCCCTTCCACATAGATGAGCTTGAATAAATCCACCCGATCAAGCTCAAGATATGCACTCTCGTATGCATATCTGGCCCATGAGTCGACGGGAGATGCTTCCGCCCGTGCTTTGAGCCATTCCACCGCACTCAAAGGCGACTTCCAGTAACTGATAGATTCCATCCCTTCGTCCTTGTTCTCCTGCATCGGCGCTACCCTGATAACCAATAGACAGAAGGTTTCCTCCTTGCCTTTGACCCCGAATTGACCCATCCAATACTGAGTGTACTTTTTGTCGTGGTATGGTCCGGTCAACATGGACTCGTGATATTGGGTGAACAGTCGGCACAAGAAACTCTGTTTCTCCCCGTCTGCAAGCGTTTTGCTGTGAACGATCGTCTGCTCTCCCTCATCCCCGTGATAAGATGTGTTGGAATCTCCCCCTAATGTAGTTGAGCCGATCGAGACAGTGGCAGAGGGCATGATAACGGATTGGTTAAAGCTTGACGTAGACATTGAGTGTGTCAGGGTATGTCCGAGTTCAGATATAAGGATGACCTGGAGGTCCAGGAAATCGGTCTCGCGGAACTGTTGAGTGGGAACAAGCTGGGAGGTGGCAATGACGAGCTCTAATACCCTTTCCAAGGTCGATGGTTCACACTGCGCTTTTCCAGTTCTCTTTGTTTTGGTCATTCTTTTGTTGCGAGATACGTCTTTTGTTTTCAGCGACCGATTTGCGGCTAGACACACGGGTGTCAAGGTTTAAAGGCAACCTTTGAGGCTGGCTGAAAGCTGTAAGACTCGCCCTCGGACCGCCGACTAACTTGGCATTTCTGCGGCGGATGAAATTCCTTTCATAGGATGCGGGACGCAAATACCGAAACACGGGACGGGACACAGCGGAAGTTAAAAGATCGCAAAGGAGCCTTTCTGCGTCGGCAGCTAGCATCAAGTCGGTTCGATGACGAGTCAACATCCAACTCGACACAGCCCGATCCCAACTCAACCCCACCCAATCATCTTCGTGCCAGCGTCTTCAGCCCAAGCTCCGACCTGTTTTAGACAAGAAGCGCGGCATTATGCCAGTACATCTAGCAGTTATGATCGCTGCTGTTCTCCCATCGCGGCGACCTCCCATCATAGTCGCCTTCGGTCTTGTCAGGTTGCGACGGGTTCTCATATGATGAGCACAACGAAAACATCACCATAGCGAGAACGCAAATTTTATCCAAGCTCTTTGAGCGAACCCCAAACAAGCTGTCTAATTCCACACAGGAATTACCTTGATAGAAAGCGAAAGCGTTCTCACGGCGTTCTTCAGGGATCTTGACATCTTTCTCTCTACGCATACCTGTTCCAATCTGAACCAACGATCCTACTCCACGCTCACAACATACAGCTCAGGTCATGACGACAATGATAATTTTCCACGCAGACATAACGTTGTCGTCGTAACTCGCATGGCAAATCGAAAAAAATATATACAACCACCGGAATCTACATGTTGCGGACCTTTCTCTCGACCTTTTTCTTGGCGCGGTGCGTACTGAACCGGAACGCCAGCGAGATCTCGTGCCAATTCCTCTTGATGTTATCGATACAACCGGGACTGTCGGCGTAAAAGCGAAATGTCGTCAGTTTCATAAGCATTGGTATAACGTTAACGGAAAGAATATCGCTGCGACTCACGTCCACTCGGGCTCCTTCTGATCCTCTCTCGTACCTCTAAACTCCATCGGCCTATACTTATCCAACTCCTCTTCTCCCGCTCTAAACTCCCTCTCTCCCCTCGCCCAACGGGAAGGCAAGTACCCCATATCCCCTCCACTAAAGACCGAGGACGAAGCGTGTTGCACGCCCGAGACCGACCTGCCGGCATGAGCGTCCGCTTGCAGATGGTGCGGGAACGAAGAAGCGTGCGGTTGTGATTGCGTCGAAGGTCGTCTCCCCCCCGCACCAGCAACGTACATCCTCGACGACTCGCCCGATTCTCTTCGTTTGCCCTTTCCACCCGACTTGATCGAGCTCGCCGGCGATTTCCCTCGTCTCTCGCTAGAAAACATCGGGTTGAACGGAGCTATGGGCGGTCTCAAGGGTTCTTCCTCGATGACCACATCGTTCACCCTATGCGTATTCGTGTGCGCATGTGTAGGCGTATCATGATGGGACACCTTGCTGGTCCGATGATGATGATGTTGCGGGGCGTTCCGTTCCTTGATCTTCTGTGCCGCTACCTGCGCCGGAGTGGCCGGGAACAACAAGCTCCTCGGCCGTTCTTCCAACCTAGCCAGGGCGGAGGTATGCGACGTTTTCACCGAGGACGAGTTCCTCTGTCCCTGTCCTTGTCCCTGACCGTACTGGTTGGAAGACGGATGAGACGATGTCGGCGAGAGTGGCCCATTCGCATGAACATTGACGTTGATCCCATCCTTGAACTTGGCATGCAAGGGCGAAAGCGGATCCCCAAACTCCGACTCGCCCCCAGCCGGCCGAGGAGAAGTAGCCGAGATACCGGAATCGTACTCGCTCCAAAGGGTATTCGACCTCGTCCTCGTCCCCATCGACTCGGGATTCTCATTCCCATCGGCATTCACATTCGGCGAGCCGTACCCCTGGGTCTCATCCTCGTGCTCCTGGCCCCTCTCGCTCTGCCCTTGTGATCGAGTTTGCGACTGAGACATCCTCCCGGCCCTCGCACCCTCAAACCCACCCAACCCGACGAAACTCCCACTCCCCTCGCTTCCCACCTCGCTCTCATCCTCCCTCGCCGCCCCAAACACCCGGCGTTTCTCCACCTTCCGCCTGCTTAGACTCCTCACCTTCTCAAACGGGTCGTACTCTTTATCGTGTAACCGGCCTTCTTGGTCGATATACACGCCTAGGGCACGTGAAGACAGTTCCTCTTGTTCGTCCTCCGAGTTGGCTCCATAGTTTTTCGGGTTCGATCTCGAACCTGGTGGGTTCCTTCTTGCGGATCCCAGGCGTCTTTTCGTCGCTCTAAACGGCCCTTCTCCTCCGTTCTCCGCGGACGAAGAACCCTTTGCGCCTCCAAGAGATAGTTTCTCACTAAAGTTCCTCCCTAACCCCAACTGCGCTCGGGAACCTTCATGGCTCAACCTCCTATTCCCCGATCCGCTACTCTGTCTCCCTAACCCCAACCCGGGCCCGGTGTAGCCCGTATCAAACGATTTCCTCCCAGCCGAGAGCGGGGGTACGACCGGCCCCAGTCCTTTCGCCGATTGCAAGATCCCCCCTTCTCCCGCCACTCCCAAGCCCAAGCTCGTGGATTCCCTCTGTAAATCCCGCCCGCTCTGAAACTCTGTGGCGAGGAGGACGTCTAGGGCGGCATTATCGTTGGCGGCTTTATGGTCTTTTCTGAACTTGGCGCGGTTGACAGGGGCGAAGGGCATAGATGAGCCTGGGTCGGGCCGGACGTGTAGGTGTGTCGAGTGGGCCGATGGGGCTGGGTTGTGAATGTTGATGCAGTGTAGAATGATGACGATGATGTGGGCAGGGATGAAGATGATGATGACGGGGAATCAAAGGAAGAAAAGCCGGATGATAGAGTTCAGATGAAGACGCGCAGCAAGCATGTCAGCACGCTTCTCCTACACCTCGCAGCCGACGAGCATCCCGCCTCTTTCTCAACTCGCAGCCCTCATCAGAAGACGAGAATCCTACACCCTCTCTGCTCAACGAACGCTCGTCGCTCGAGAACTTCATCGGACTAACCAGGTCGATAAGTCCTGAACAACGGTCGATCGTGTTCATCGTGCGCGTTCGAATTGCTCGCGGATGCGCCTCCGCGGAGTCCCGTGCTTGAAGGCGTCTTGATGAGTGGCATAGGACGAGTGGTGTTTGCTGTTGCTGCTTTTCTTTCTCTGTGCTCCTGTAGCTAGGTCGATGACATGGATTCAGTTAAAGTATAAGCGGTGGATGTGGTCGATGTTTGTTAAAGAGGTCGACACAGTGACACTTGATCGTCGAACTTGCTCCTTTCGGAACAAACGCGTCACTCTTCGGAACCAAATAAGGCAACTATCCCCGGCGGCCTGATCGCCTTCGGAAGCATTTCTCTCGGCAGCCCGCTCTCACGCTATCAAAACAATTCATTCCATGGTGATGACGTGTCATTTTCTGCATATTCGATTATGAAACAACTCTCGCGCTCAACGTCAACAGCCCTCAAAGACCTACGCCAACCCCTGCTCCCTCTGCTGCCTGACCAAGTTGATCTCGTCCAAGATCTCCTTGCCTCCCTTGCCCATCAGATCTTTCGCGACCCGATGACCCCACTCCTCGGCCTCCAAGAAACCCTTGACGAGCACCCACCCGGCATCGTGTACGACCTGTTTCTTCCCATCGAGCGAGGTCACGCAGGCGGTCATGTGCAGTTTAGCGAGTTTACCTCGTCCAGACTGATGCAGTAGCGGGGCATCGTCCTTGACCTCTTCCGGGTCCTTGTCGAACGGTCGAACGAGATCCTCGATGTCGGTCTCGGAAACTTCCTCGATAAACGCCTCGACCCCAACGGGTACCGAACACCCCCCTTCCAACTCTCTCAACAACCCCCTCTCCGCCCCCGTCCCCCACTCGGCCTTCCAATCCCCTACCCGTCTCAGCGCTTGCTTGACCCTAGCGTCCCCCGCTCGGATCTCTAATGCCAAAGCTCCCTGACCGACGGCGTAGAGGATCTCTGGAGACTTCATCGTACACGTGATCCGGTCTTGCCAGCCCATCCGGTTCATCCCTGCCGCAGCGAGGATGATGGCGGAGAACGGGCCGTTCGGGTCGTCCAGCTTGCGAAGACGGGTGTCCCTGCGAAAATGCAAAAAAAAACGCGCATCGTGCACGATCAGCTCTTGTTCCGATAACCTGTGAGAGCCACCTGCTCTCCGACTTACAAGTTGCCCCTGATATCCATGACCTTCAACCCAGGGTACATCTTCCTAACCTGTGCGATCCTCCTCACACTACTAGTCCCTACCACACTCCCCTCTGGCAGATCGCTCAGCCTCTCATACCCCAGTCCCTTTTTCACGACGAGCGCATCATGCGGGTCTTCCCTCGTCAAGATGGCTCCGATTTCACAGTTCTCCGGAAGTTGCGTAGGCATATCCTTCAAACAGTGGACGATCACGTCGAGTTTCCGTTCCATGAGCGCCTCTTCCAACTCTTCCGTCCACAGGGATTTGGCGATCTGGGTCTTGGCCGTAGCTTCTTGTTGCAAGACCTCGCTCTGCCCAGTTCCCGCCTGTTGGTTCGTCAACAAGTACAACGGATCCTTCTTGTTCCGATCCCCCGCCACGCTCATCGGAGCTACAGGGAACGAATACCCCGCACCGGGATGGAGCGAGTCGAGGATCTCGGCGACGTGGTGTGCTTGGATGAGAGCGAGCTGACTAGCCCGTGTTCCCAGTGGGAACCTATCCTTGCCTTGTTCCTCGTTCCCGTGCTTATAAGTCGGCTGTGGGGTTCGTTGTTTCGAGACCCCCGAAGTAGAAGCTGCGGAGGTCGTATCCTGCATATCACTGGACATCTCCCTCAAGACGTCCTCGACGACCTTTTTGAACTCTTCCTTGGACATGTCATACCCCCCGAGGGTCTCCACGATCTTTTCCCCGATCGGTCCCAAATCCTCTTTCGGCACTTCCCATTCGCTCAATTTGGTCTCCATGTCGACCGTCTTGAGGAACACCTCGATGGACTCGCCCACCGTCTTGGCAACCTCTCGTTTCTCTTCCGCGGACATGCCTTGGACATCCTCGATCGTGTACTTTTTGTTCTTGCCTTTGGGCAGGAATCGGGAGGGGACGAAAGCGATGGCCATGGCAAGGTAGTCGAGGTTGTCACCTGACAATTTGGCCGAGAGGTGTCGGACGGAAGTGGCTAGGGTCAAGCATGAACACATGCCGTGCGGGACCGAGTAGGTCGCTCCGAGGGCGTGTCCTAGCAGTCAGAACGTCAAGAAGTAGATCAGCATGAAGTGTCTTGAGCTACTTGACGGCACGATATCGTTATCAAGGGCTGCAGGAAGATAATTCACCCAAAGCATGTGACAGTCCCAAAGCTCCTACGCTCGACAACGGCCACAACCTAACAAAGCCCCACCCGGAATCAGCTTACAACCCTCATTCCCAAAATCCTTCCAGAGACACCTGCTACTCACGCCTCCCAAGCATCCACCATCAACCTCGTCCTAACCCTGACCTCCTCCTCCCCCAATACCCCCTTCTTCTCCCTCTTCCCCTCGAGCTCATTACACTCCCTCAGACCTTGCATCAACCCTCTAATGCTCCACAGAGCCATATCCTTGACCCCCTTGGGGACTTTCGGACGATAAAGGGTTTCTACGGCGTGGTCCAGTGCGCGGACACCAGTGGAGATGAGGAGGTGTAAAGGGGTGTAGAGGGTAAGGAGGGGGTCGTAGATGATAATTGAAGGGGGGAGGGAAGGGTTGTTCACGCCGACTTTCTTGCCTTCTTCCGAGGTGTACCCGGCGTTCCTGCCAGGGCAGAACAGATGATGTTTAGCTAGACACGTCGGTTCAATCTGAGAGAGCGAGGCTCACTGAGTAGTCTCCGCCACGCTCAACGTGGTCGGCACCGCAATATGAGGCAAGAACGCTCCCTTCCCACCTTTCGCTTCTCGTACAAAGTAGGAGATGGCTTTCGTGCTATCAATAGGGGAACCGCCGCCGATGGAGAGGAGCAGGTCGATCTCGTTATCTAGGGCGAGTTGTTTGGCTCGTTGAATGTCCTTGATAGCTATACAGCGCAAGTGATAAAAGGCCAGACATATGGGGTGCCATTAGTACTGCAAGCTAAAGACAGAGAAGATGACGAGAGTGCGACGGGCTTACGAGCATGTTGAGCGATATCCGAAAAAGTCAACCCATAAAACCCGGCTTTCATCAAGACCTTTTCCACATCCTTGATCACCGGCGTCTTCTCCATCAGACTCCTCCCGGTGATGATCATGACTTTCCCTTTAACATCCTCTTCTTTTACGTCCTCGCCATCTTCGCTGTTCCGAGCCTGGTTCTGAGCTTGGGCGAGGAGGAACCGGATAGAAGGCAAGAGCTGGGTCACTAGCGATTTAGGGCCGTAGTGCACCTTTTTGAGCGGAGTCGGGGTATAGGCCCCGAGCATCGTCGATGAGTATGTTGATATCGAGTCAGTCATGGTTTAATGGATGCCTATCAGTCTTGACAAGCCTGACAGGTTATCCGTCGAGTCGAAGTCGAAGTCACTAACTCGAGTGATATTTCGAGATCGGGTCGTTCGGTGACCAAGCTCTCGACTTTACCCACGGTTTGCTTCCGCCATCTCTCGTCATCAGGTTCGGGGCGATCAGGTTCGATCTTTGTCGCGAGGTAAGTTAGAGCTCGAGGATGAGGATGAATCGGTCGAGATGGCTGGAAAGGAGTTCAAGGACGGGTCGGTTGAGATGGCTGGAAACATGGTTGGAATCGAGGTCGAATCCGCGGAGGAGAAATGCTCAGGCGAGGAAGACGAGGAAGACGAGGAAGGGAATGAAGACGATGAAGACGATGCATACCAGACGGACGATTCCGACAACGAACCGGATGATACCGATGACGAGCCCGACTACCAACCTCCTGCCCAGAAGCTTCGCATGTTGGTTAAGAGGTGTAGCAGATACCAAGCTGAAGATACCAATAACGAGTTCGACAAGGAGTACCAGCCGCCGTCCCAAACCCACCATATGTCGGTCAAGAGGCGTAGCAACTACCAAACTGACGAGTCCGAGGAAGAGTACAGTCTCCACCGACCCGTCAACAGGCCTAGCACCTGAGTAACGAATCGGCCGTATGATGGCAATAATCGATTCTTTCTCGGATAACTCGTTGACATGAGACTGTTTCTTGAATGGTCACATCTGCCCGTACCAATCGTGCCCGTGAGGATTACTTGTCTCGGCAGTCATCTTCAAGAGAAGGCTGATGTAAGCCGATCTCTGCTTGTCCGGCAGCGCCACTACCTGGGTGCGTCCAACGTGTTTTGGGAATGATCATATCCTCTGGACATCTACATCACCCGGATGTACACATTGGTGAGGGAGTTCAGGTTTCTCAGATAATTACGGGGCGGTAAATGTGTTCCGGAGGATAGATGACATGATTAGGTACATAAAGGTCGTCGTGAAGCGCTCATTAGGAGGTAGCAAGGCGTCTGTACGCATACAAGAAAGCTATCGAAAAACGTAAAAGATCGCAGCCGTTCTCTAGCTAAAGCAGTCGATCCACCGTCGAGGCGCTCGGCGACATCAGACCCTCAGGCCTCATCATCTCCCCGCTCTGCCGATTCTTGATGGCGACCTTGAGCAAGTTCCTCGTCGAGGTCGGTCGGAACCCACCGTCCGTAGGGCCTGACGACCTCGGCATAATCCTTTCTCGCGGTGTAGGACTACCAGCTGCCGTCCCCGTCAAGATGGGTCGAGACGGCATGGTCTGCTTGAGGAAAGGACTCGGAATGTCATCGTCGGACAAGCTCCACTTGGCCGGCGTGGCGTTCTCCTTGTAGACAAAATCGGCGGTGGGTAAGGGGATCTTGGACACCTTGCCCCCAGAGACCCTCGGTCCCGCGATCGTCGTGTTGGCATGGTTGAGAGCGGGTCGACCAAGTTTCAGTCGAGCGCCAAAGTCGGTCTGCTTGCCCTCGCCCCGGGAGAAGAGCAGATCGATATCGTTGCAATCGGGTCGTGCCGCCTCGGCCAGCGACTGGTTCAACTTGGCAGAATTGGTAGTCTGAAGCTTGTCAAGGTCGAATCCAGGCTCGCCTGAAAAGTCGTTGGGATGCGACCGCGACCTGATCTGACCGACCGGGGTACCCAAATCCATCATGACCAAACTATCATTTCCACCAGGTACGGGCGAAGACGGGACCGACTCGGCGTCCAACTTCGCACGAGCACGCAGGTCGTTGAACGACTTTGTCGCCAGGCGTCCTGAAGGTCTGAGTGGCGTCCCGTTTTTGGCGAATGTGTCGGATCGAGGACTCGCTCGAGGGATACCGCTTCGTAAAGACGGACTGGCTGAAGCGAAATGGCCTCGAGCAGGCGAGTCTAGGTCCATAAAGTCTAGCGAAGGGTTGTTGAGTGGAGACGATTTTCTCGGTTTACTCGTGTTCAAGACGACATTAGGAACGGTACTAGAAAGGGTGACAGCCGGATGAGACTCGACGAATCGGCCAAGTTTCGGTGCTCTTCACTCACGATCGCTCCTGAAGTGGCGGACGGGCTACAGCTTGATTGACGCCGGATGAAACCGTGGCAGCTGTAAATAGCCTGGTGTCAGCCGTCGTGTTTGGCTCACCCAAATGCTGACAAGACTCACTGGCCGCAGACTTGCTTCGTTCGGGCAACTTGACATCTGACCCGCTCGCCGTAGCCTTTTCCGTGTTCCATCTCGCCATGGCCGTCTCCAGATCCGCACGCCCCGCCTCCAACTCCCGCCTTCCCCAAACCAGCTCCCTCTCCCGACTCGTCAAATCCTTCTCCTTCACCGCCAACTCTGCTTGCCGAGCTTGAATCCGTGCTCGATCTTCCTGAAGTTCTTGCGACATCTTCTCATAGTCGGCATTCAGTTGAGCCCTCTGTGCGCTCATGCTGTCTTGTTCTTGTCTCCAGACCGCTTGGATGTGTTCCTGCTGTGCGATTAGTTCCTGCTCTTTTGCCACGCAGGCTTGCTCTCTTGTTGAAAAGGCCTGCTCTTTTGCTGCACAAGTCTTTTCTCGGGTGATGATGGCCTCCTTGATAGCCACGAGTTGATCCACTCTGAAGCCACGCGTTCAGGTTAGTCCCTGATGCTAAATCTTGGTGTGAAAACGTGACACGAGCGACGACGTACTTCTTCTCAAGCTCGGCGGCGATCCTATCCTGCTCAGCCTTGACCCGTTGTCGATCTTGTTCCTTCTTCCAATGCTTCATATCCGGCGAGTTTTGCAAGTCCCTGGTAGAAGGCCGTCTTGCCGGCTGCGATGTGCACATGCGTGACATCATCAGCTCCGGTCTCGAATTTGCAAGACAAGCAGCTAGCACTCACATCGATCGATAACATCCTCGTAACAAGATCCCTCAACCCCGAGCTGTACGCAGGACCGATCGGCGTCCATTTCGAATGCATGACCTTGGACAACAATTCCGTCTGGGATTTAGCCGAAGCGAATGGTGATCTGTTCAAGCCCGTTCAGACCGGCGATCAGCTTGTGTTTTTGCGGTTACGAAACTTTCAGCACGGCATGCGAGGAGGTGTGGGACTTACGACAGAGTACATAGCTCGTACACCAAGCATCCCAAACTCCAGATATCGCTCTTGTGATCGTACTTGCTCTCCTTCAAGATCTCCGGGGGCATATAGAGCGGAGTCTGCAATACGCATCGTTTTACCAGATGGTTAGTTCGCGGTTTAGAGTTTTAGATGCCCATCAAGAGAAGGAGAGGGGACTTACTCCAACGTATGTCTGTGTGAAAGCACCCGCTACCAAGTTCTTGCTCAACCCGAAATCTCCGAGTTTGATGTTGTCGTCTGCGTCCAGGAAGACTGTGAACCAAACACGTCACATAAATCGAGGGCGACCGGTCAGTTTTCGACTGTCTCGTTTTCAAACCAGTATGAGCCAGGTAAGAGAGGAATATCAACACCCACTATTCTCAGGTTTCAAATCCCGATGCAAAACCTGCCCAGCCGAACTAGCCTTGACGTCCATCCTCCGCCTTGCCGTTCCACCTCCCAATCCCAAACCCAACGGATCTCCGCCTCCAGGGCTGATATCCAACGAATCCAACTTTCTCCTCAAACCCATCTCCCGTCCAGGTACGATGCTCGATTTCCTCTCAAACGATGACCCTGGGATCCCAGTTGCTGTGTCCGGCGAGGTTGAAGTACGAGAAGGAGAAGCGTAAGAAGAAGATGAAGGGAGATGACGGTCTTCGGGATGATGACAGTGATGAAGAGCCTGAGTGAGTTGGATGAAATAGTTCCAGACGATGTGTTCCGGGATGGATTTGCCGCGATGGCGGTACCTGTCGAGGATCTTTCCCAGGTCGCCTCCGCCGCAGAACTGTCATTGGTTGGGCCAAAGGTGATGGTTCGAATGATATCAGGACAGATGCACCACGATATCGATCAAACAGAAAAACTAGGCGAGACTGACCTCCATGATGATGAAACACCTCGACGTCGCCGTATCCATAATCTTGTCGATGAGCTGAACGACGTGTTTGTTCCGTAATGACCCCAAAATTCGTCTACATCCTCACGTCATTTCACGTAATAAACACAAGGTCGTCAGCTTGGTTCTTTGTCCTCGTCATTTTTTAATATGTAGAAGGACGAGGGAAAGAAGGGAAAAGGGAGTACGGAAGGGGGAGAGACTCACACTTCCTCGACCATCTGACGTCGATCTTTCGGGGAGAGCTTAGAATAGTCTAGTTGCTTCATGGCCGCAATCTGGTACAGGCGGAAGAAGCAATGGACGTATGTGTGGTCAGTCACTGTACTGAGTTATACCAAAACCCCAGTCTTTATGCTGAGATAGGTCTGAAGAAGGTCATACGGGTGCTCAAAGGACCTCCTCACAACCATCGCCCTCAAGCATTGCCAATCACCCTGTTTTCAAAGCCGAACAACCACACTCACATATCCATCCGACTTCCTCTGAACCTTGTGTATCACCCCGAAACTACCCTGTCCTATACATTCTTGCACGTCCCAATCTTCCAGGTTGGAAATGGGAGAATAGTCGTCCAGGTGGATGGAAGAGCGTCGGATGGCTGTACCCGGTCGGACTGCGGGTGGACGGTTCATGATGAGAAGGGCTGTCTTGAGTGTATCGCTATGTGTGCATTGTCTGGTGAGTGATGTCTAGTGTTTGTTGCTGTGATATGGATGGAGGAGGTCTAAGTCAAAGGTTGATCTGATCGATGATGCTGATAGCTGATGGATGATGAGAAATGGCCAGAATGGTTGATTCAGTTTCCACCCCCTTTGCCTGCAGCGAGCGAAATACAAACAATCGAGAACAAGTTCGCGTCGAGTCTCTGGTCAAACAGACAAACCCCTTACGTAAGGAATACCGGGAACACCGTCATCTCAGCACGCAGCAGCCGTCGCATCACGTGTCTGATTCTGGATAGCTGGGTTTTCGCAACATCGCTGGCAAGCGATTCCATTGACAGTTCCAATAAACTCAAAACGACGTATCGAAACCTTTCTAGTCCAGCTAGTCCTCAATCGATTTGAGCGAATAGAATGAGAATGCTTGATCAATCTATCATAGTCGTACATCCCAAACAACTAAGCGAGGGGGTAATGAAAAGGTGGGAAGGGGGTAAAAGGAAACAGATCGAGTTTTGAAAGAGGTCTCCAGCGGGGGGGTCAGAGAACAAGGTGTGTGGGGCGAAATGAGGAAAGGTTGTGAAAGGGAAAGGCGGATGGAGAGGATCTTTTGGGGGGAGGTAGTCGACCGACTTAGATGAGGTCGGCGACGTTGAGGGGCTGAAGCGGAAACGAAATCAGTAACGTTACTAAACGAATCAACCATGGTGGATAAACAGCGAAACTCACCATCTCGCTGATCTCGGTGTTGTAGAACTGCTCGATCTCCCTCAACATCTTGACGTCCTCGGTGGTGACGAAGTTGATAGCAACACTGTGCACAACGGGTACCCACAACACATCAGCTACACGTTTCATCAAACTCCTGGGCGATGACCTCGAAACTCACCCCTTTCGGCCGAATCGACCTCCTCGACCGATTCGGTGGACGTAGTTCTCCTTGCTCGAGGGCAAGTCGTAGTTGATGACCAACGAGACTTGCTGGACGTCGATACCACGGGCCAAAAGGTCGGTGGCGATGAGGACTCGGGAAGAACCGGATCGGAACTCCTTCATGACGACCTCTCGGGCCTGCATCTCCATGTCTCCGTCTGCGCAAGATCGATGAAAGATATCACGAGACTGTCAGACGCTAGATCTTACGCAAAACCTCGCGGGCACACGCCAACTCACGCATGGCGGAAACGGTGAACTCCCTCGAGTGGAGCTTCTCGGTCAACCAGTCGACCTTTCTCCTGGTCGAGCAGAAGATGACGGCCTGGGTGATGGTGACGGTCTCGTAAAGATCACACAAGGTGTCCAACTTCCAGTCCTCCTTCTCGACGGCAATGTAGAACTGCCTGATACCTTCCAAGGTCAACTCTTCCTTCTTGACCAAGATCCTGATGGGGTCCCTCATGAACTTCTTGGTGACCTCGAGCACGTCGTTGGGCATGGTGGCCGAGAGGAGGACGACCTGGGTCTCGGCGGGGAGGAGCTGGAAGATGTCGTACATGTTCTCGGCGAAACCCTTGGAGAGCATCTCGTCGGCCTCGTCGAGGGCAAAGACCTTGATGTGGTCGGTCTTCAAGAATCGTCGGTTGATCACTGCGAAGCGGATCACAGTGCAAATCTTTAGCCATCGTGACCTTTTCGCACGACTCATCTCCGCCAACCTGATACTCACTGTCAAAGACACGACCGGGAGTACCGACGATAACGTGAGGTCCAGCCTGCAACTTGGCGATATCCTCCTTGATCGAAGTTCCACCGACACAGGCGTGGCAGTCGACGTTCATGTAGTCACCGAGGGCGATGACGACCTTTTGGATCTGCTGGGCGAGTTCTCGGGTGGGGGCCAAGATCAAAGCCTGGGGCTCTCGGAGGGCCATGTCGATCTAACCCATCATATTTCGCTTGGGATCAGCCTCACTCGTCTCCTCAAGTGGAAACCCATACGCAAGCCAGACAAGACGACTCACCCTCTGCAAGATCGAGATGGTGAAAGTAGCGGTCTTTCCGGTACCCGACTGAGCCTGGGCGATAACGTCTCGACCAGTGATGATGGGCATGATAGCTCGCTCCTGAATGGCCGAAGGTCGCTCGAAACCGTAAGCGTAGATACCTCGGAGAAGCTCGGGCTTGAGCTCCATGTTGTCGAAGCTGTTACCGACAGCCACGTTTCGATGTGTCAGTGCCTTGTTCTCCTGCATGCATATGTTCGAGTTCATGCGGCGGCTCACTTGTCGGTGACGGTGTCCCAGTTGGACTCGATGAGAGCCTCATCGATTTGCAACCCGGAGGTCTCACCGGAACCGGTGGCGGCGGGGGGTACTTCTTTGGTAGTGCTATACAAAGTGACATCGGAATGAAAGGACGTAGGTGGCGGTTAGTGCGTTTGCCTTGGGAAGGAAGAAGGGTAGGTTGGGCTCTGGGCGAGAGGAGCCTTTGGTTTGTAGCGAGAGCAGCAGCAGGACGAGTACGACGTCGGTTTCTACTTGGGATCGAGCATCGTTGATGAATAGCTGGAGGTCGTATGGTAGATCTTGATTGTCGCATGTTGTCCTGCGTCGCCACCTTCACCTCACAGCGTCGAATGTCGTCCTGGAATTCCTCGATGTTCTAGTCGATCGTTTCCTCCTCGTGCCAGTACCGCTGTCCATCCTGCCCTGCTCCCACTTCCTCCTAGAGCCATCCTCTCGCCCAGAAACCCGAGCTGCAGAACCCTTGAGCAGCAGCACCGACTCACTCAGCCATGATTGCAATTATTTCTGTTTTTGTATGTAGAGGTCTCGCTTGATCCTAGTTTTGTCGGAACAAGAGAAATCTCTGCCGCGGTTTTGAAGGGAGTTTTGGGGAGTGTAAGGTAAGTTGATCTAGAGTCTAGCTCTTGAGTGAAAGAAGAGGAGAGTCGGGTGGGTGGCGTGGTGAGGTAGATGTTCGGGGACGAGGATGTCGATATCTCGAGGGTCGTCAAGCGAGGTCGAAGCCCTGGGGGGGTGGCGGGGGCAGGACCGCGCACCAGGAAAAAACTCTGAGAGAGAGCATGCGCGCGCGGACAAAAAGGTTGAAAGTTGAACAGAGACGCGTGAGAAAGCGTAAGAGTTCAGCACTACGTAAGTGTGACGTTAACAAAGGAGGCGCTCGTGGTGGCAAAATCCGCCCGGAAAGTAATGGCGTGCTCCGGTAGATTGCGAACGGTGATCCAAGAGCGTACGGTCGTTCGACATGTATGTTATAAGGCTGCAGTATTGCTGTGCCATGATACGTGTATGTCACTATTGGCATGACTGTGATCCGTATTATCGCGAATCATCATCCTGTAAGAAGCTAATGAATCAGGAAAGGGCGAGAGCGAGAGCGTTCAGTCTATCAATGAGCATCGTGCGTGACGGCACAATCGAGAGGAATAGCGACACGTGATGAGTCCTCTCGCTGTATGGTGCGACCGCACGCCTGAGAACGTGATCACCCCTTACGACTCCTTTGTTTTGCGTGACTGCTTCTTTAGCTCTGCCAACTAGGCCTATATATATATTGCATTCTCTACAGGTTCTCATCTCGCTCTCCCTCTTTTCCGCTCGCTGATCTTCCTCATCATCCTTCGCCTCTCCGAAATCCCTCTCCAGATATTCACGCACAGAATTCTCATCATGTCCAACTGGTTCTCAAAGCTCACTCACCGCAGCAATGCCTTGAAAGACCCTTCGGATGACGGCTCTGCAACCTCAGAGTCATTGTCGAAGCGAATGTCTGTCGATAGTATCATCACCGTTGATGGATTCGACTACATCAAGTTTGATGGAGATACAGACGGAAAATCCACTAATGGAGATACAAACGGAAAATCCACCGCCGCGGTCGAGTCGGACTTCGCAGAGTCTTTCGACGGGCCTTTAACCAAGCCCTCCGCATCCTCAAAGTTAGATATGGTCAACACTGAATTTGTTTCCCGGAAAGAGGATTTCCTTCAGATCAAAATCAAAGACCTAGGCTACACAGTCCTGGAATTCGGATGGCATTTTGCAGCTATCAGATACTTCGCGTCGGACAGTAACACCGAAAAGATCCCAGGTTGGCGCTTCTCGTTCGTGACGTTTCCCCTGGAGGATCGAAAGGGACTATCCATGAATTACTGCGTTTATTGTTTCGAATTCGACCAAAGGGTCCACCCTACGCCCAGAGAAGACTTCTCGATCGTGTACGAGCACACAAAGCCTTCCCTCCCTGAGTTGATTGACGCCATCCTCTACGATCAAGCGGTGATCAAAGAGTTCGGAACAGCCATAGCCCCGTTTGCCGGGCCGTCAGCGCCTGGTTGCATCAGGGAATGGCTTTTGAACATCCGCTCCAAGGGCGAGCCGATACCCAGAAAGTTTTACAATGACGGAGAGTACGAAAGACCGGCCCTGCACACATGCGGTGGTAAAGTCTGCAAGAGATGCGTCTATGTGTAGGCCGACGGACAAGAAGGTCCGTTTCACTTTACTCGTGACACTCAGGATACTGATTATGTAATGTTCGGAAGATATTCTTCTTCCTTGTATGTCATAAGATTCGAATCGTTCTATGTTTCAGAGCATAACCTGACGATGTAGATCATCTTCAAAGAAGGGGATTACCTTCCTTTGAGAAAGACAACCTGGTGGCTCCGGAATCACCAGTCAACTTTCTAAAACGAACGTCCTTTCCTTTGACCAATGTGACCTCTGGAGTGGTGTTCTGGCGGTATCTCCTTGGGCAAACGAGCAAGCAAAAAATCGAAACTGAACAGTGAGCCATAGTAATATGAGTGTCCTTACAACTTCAATTCGTGAGCATGTTGCGTACCCAAGTCATGATCGGATTTGAAGTCAACTATTTTCACAAGTGAAGCTTCACATTGGTTCATCACCGGTTCACCGGACCAGTATTACTTGACTGATTCCCAAATTGATCACGATGATGTCAGAAGGGTTGATCCTCGGCGTCGCCCGAGACCGGATACAACCTTCAACAATGGTGTGTTACGGTACTTGTAATTTGCTGGGTTCATACAGTAGCGTCATTCAACACTTCATGCCAGCAGACGACCCAGAAGAGTCAACGAACAGATCTGTTGTAGTGGTTGATGTATGATCTGCAGGATTACTCGACAGACCGGTTGTTACCCTGACTTCTCCGATCGCTGTAGCTCAGCCTGTTTAGGTCTGTTTCCATACTCCAAGTCGCTATCGCAGTCGATACGCGGCGTTGCGTAACGTGTTGCAAGACCAAGGATCGCTCCCTGACATGAGGACATGATCAGATGACCGACGTTTCTCTCAAAGCTTTTCCTTGACGGATAATGGCGTCACAGGCCTGAGACAGGGGATTCAGGAAGCGGATGTCGCGCTACATCGTGCTCAGACTCGGGCCTCACCATAGTAAATCATATGGAATCACCATTACCACATCCACGTTTACAGCATCCAGGACGCTGTCGATAACACCAGCTGACGTCTTTCTTCAAGGTGATTTGATCGTTTATGGCTTTCCTGAACTAAATCGCTTCCTAGCCCTCTCACTGACCCGGGTCAGGTGACCACTCGAAGGAACAGCACCGAGTACACATACCATTACCGATAACAAAGGAAGCTCTCTTGGTGCCGTCAGGCGCTCACGTGGATTTGCGACCGTCACCTCTGTGGCCTGCGAGCGTTGATTGTCCATCCTTTGTCCTTTTGGCGAAAGCGCTGACTCGCTATATATACAGTAAACCCGTGTACGACCTGCGATGTCGCCGTCAACCTACCACTTATGGGACACAACCACCAGGAGACTCAAGTGAAATGACATCTGACAACGCAATTCCTTCGAGCTCCGCAGATGACAGCAAGCAGAGACGTCGGACTTGGAGCTCGAGATCCATCACGAATCGTTCTCTGTTGCTCTCAAGCAGGGTCAGGAGTTGGACAAAGGCTTCCTCGCTCACGGGAAACCTCACCCCGGACGATGTGACTTTCCGTTCAACTCCAAGCTCAATCCAGACCGGTGACTTGACCGTTGGAAATGCCTCGAACATACCTCCTACTACCCGTGAGGAGGGGATATCCACATCCGATGACGTCGACTTCACCCCATCCGGGTTAGATGGCCGCAAGTTTCAGGGGATGGTGGAAGACAAGCACGCCCTAGAGATGACCACTGGGTTCGACGGGACCGATTCTACGTACTACCAAACCTTTTGGGTGTTAGGTCAGTGGCGAGCGGACATCCCCTCAAAGTCGATTGCTTCGGGATGCAAAGTCCCGCAAGAGCGGGAGACAACAGACAGGTTTAATCAGGAGAGAAAGTACTTTGTACTTATGGAGTTCAAAGTCACTGCCGGTACGGACCTGAGTTTATTGCTTGCCGAAAAAGAATCTCAATGGAAAGTCGCGGAGCTATACTACGGCACGCAAGAAACTGCCAAGTTCAGGAGATTGGTGGAGATCTGGGCACCAAACTGGATAGACCGGGGCACGTTTTTGACCCAGCAGGTGAAGAGATCGGTATCTCTGGTGGGACCAGGTGGTAAGGGAAGCTCACTACCTAAGAAGGTTACAAGCTGGGCGAAACGTGGTGCGGAAAAACTTCAGCTAGATCTATAGTGAAGCTTTCCTTTTCTATTGTCGTGTGAACAGGAAATTGTCCATGTTATGCTTTCATAGTAGGCTGTATGATAGCAACGTTTCAATCGGTTCGATATTTCATTTGTATTTCTGTAACCAAGGAGGCGAATTTATTTCATGTTATCGAAGCCTATTGGATCTGGTGTCAATTCGGTATGCCTGTCGCATACATCGCTTTTACCTCAAGGCAGATTTTCTCAAGGTTGGACAGGTGAAGTGGTATTTGAACAGCGTGCTTCATCCGAGAGTCCACAGGACATGCCGTCGGAGTACTGCAATAGATCAGCTAGCCGGCTTATATACGTGTATTGTTACATTGTGATGATTCTGTATTGCGACGCGACGCCACGATTGACGCTTATGCAAGCGACAACTGGGTGGATCGAATGCGCCAGGTGGCAGATGGGGTTTCGCTCCTTCGTACGTGTACCTATCGCGCGTTCAAGTGCTATTCACTGCCAACTATGCACTGGCTACTTTAGTCAGTTCAGTCTAGCCTAGATGTGGAGCGGAAATGATTCACGATCGGCCAGCCTTTCCGGTTGACACGCCTATACATGTGCCAGGTCTGTGAAATCAGTCCACAAAACGGGGCGATCTCATGAAACTTGCTCCTCGCCTCTTCCGTATTCGTTGCCGTCAGTGGAGTTTTTTTCCTGTCAAGACTGAGTCATCGTCCCCTAAATTATCGAGATGCATGTCTGCGACATCTTACAAAACCTCCCGCTCTGACAAGAAGCAGATGCCGTCCGGCCAATCCAATGCCTCTCGAGGGTCATGGTCGTCTTTCGGGAAGTGACGAACGAACAGTGTCCTCAGAATGCATGGAGGATACCGATCTCTCCAGAAGATAACGTTCCGCTTTTCAAAGCCAAGTCGTGGTGCCTAGCTTGTCGCTGCGGTTGCATTTTGAAGGCGATAAGGAAGATGAACTGGTCTATCAATTGCCCTTCGTCGGCTCGATACCCAAACCCGTCTTGATCTCGTTGCTGAAGTTGGCAGAGTCAAGGAGACAATCAAGAGAAAATCGCAATGCGGATTCCGCGCCAATTCGGATCATCCATACCGAGGCTGAAGAGGTCGAACGCGATATTGAAGAACGAAAGGACGTCACAGCGCCGTCACCATTCCTCAGAGTGTATCTCGAACCACTGCACTTTGCGGTGGTCGGTCGCTGTCCCACGTAGCTATTCGCTTGTATCAACCCCAACACATGTGTCCCCTTATTGAAATCATTCTGCGTTGAAAGCTGTTAAATCTAATCTGAGTGCACATACTGCCGCCAGCTCCTGCTGCAGACCACTTTAGGCCCTGAGCCTGCTCAACCAGAAACTTCGATGCACTTTGCTATTACATCAACTCGGTGTCAATCCCTATCACTAACAGACAGAGTCATGGTTTAGCAGAAGAGCAGACCGCTTAAACATCAGGTTTAGATTCAATTCGAGGCATTCCGATGTATCGAGAAAATCTGCGAAATTTGGCTTGCTTGTGTTACCGTAGCAAAACCTTCGCAGTAGTACACACAAGGCGCTAATGGAGATACCCGCAGGTCCAACAGTCTGGAGTATCGATACCTGATGCACCTGACGGACTACCGCTTGTATGGTCACCTGGTGCAATACAAAGGGGTCTCTAAGCAACATCCAAGGTGGATGCTGACGACCTAAAGGACTCAAAGGATGATCACGGGGCCAGGTTGTGGAGTCACGAGGCTGATACTGTAAACAAATGTCGCAGCCCCTCACTTCCCCCCGTGTTATACGAAAGGTCACGAGGATGCGGTCCCATCGTCGCTCCTTTGTGATACGTGGTACGTCACGCGATAGGGAGGCGAGCCAGGGGCAGACTGCGTTCCGTCAGACTATATAGTCAGTTTCAGCAGACGCTTGATACCGAGAAAGACGATCCGTTAAACTAATCAACATCCATACGCATTTGCCAACCACCGATTGTCACCCGACGTCATATCCATACATCAACATGCCCAGCATCGAAACCTCCGAGACTGGAGCCACCGATAACTCCAACCCCTTGGCAAAGTCGGGGTCTTCGGGAGCCTCCAGTTACATTTCTTTGTCCCCTCGAGGGCCTTCGACATCGGGATCCATCGCTGCCGAGCAGCAGGGAGAAGGCGCTGAGAGAAAGAAGATCCTACCCCGAAGTCTACTCCCAAACGGACACCTTTTCCATTTCGGGTGGCACATCGTGTGCATCCCTTTCAAGGAGCCGGACGAGATCTGTCGCTTTACGTTCATGACGTTGCCTCCTCCAATTCGAGGCGCTGACCCCGGATTCTGCTCGCGGAAAGTCTACAAGATGGGAGGGGATGATCGATGCCTCGATCGTGAATGCGTTGTCCTCTTTACGATGGATTCGCATGAACACGAGAAAGAAACGTGCGAATCGACGCATCATGATTGTTTGCACTACCAACTCACGTATGGCTCCGTGACCCAGCGAAACTATAAGGCCGCCGTAGAAGACGGAGTCCATGGGTGGCAAGGCGATGCGGCGGACGGGCGGCTTTGCTTTCTCTCCATCATCCACGGTTACAAGATAGAAGGGGAAGCAGGGGTGTATTCGAACTTCGCACAGGCACAAGGCAAATGACTGTCGAGTACGCATGATCAGTTCCCTAGGTTATCAAAGCAGTAATTGGTTTGCGCATCTGTCTGGAATTTCCATTCCAATCAACATCTATATTTCGAGGCGTCTACGCAATTTGATTCGAGATGAGTCCTGGCTTCATGTTGGGCCAGCATAATCACAAATCAACCGATTCGTTTCGCGAAATTTGAAAGATGTAGTAAGGCCACTTAAGAACCTTGGTCTGCGATCGGAACATGACTGTCGCGCGCGAAGTAGCAGCGAGATCTTTCTTCATCACCGTCCTCATTATCAACGCTCTCAGCCACCAAGCCGTCCGAGAATCAACTCGTCCGACAACTCGATTGAATAACAAAGGAGAGATCGTGTAGAACCTTTACGATTCTTGCCGCTGCTCGAGCCAAACGAGCGGATGACGCAAGGATGTCGCCGCGTTGGGGCCGCAGAGAGATGGCACCATCTGACTTTGAGATTTGTCATTGACAGCTTCTTGACGCTCCTTTTATCGTTCGTGATACCTGTTGGTCAGGCTCTCAAGATCTCTACAGCATATAAGGCTGGTCTGCGGTCGCTCCTGTCATTCTGGCCCTCTCTCTCCTGGGGACACGTACTGATAAGTGCCGCTCATCTAGCCCAAGCAGAACGTATCATATTTGAGAAACAAGAAGGTAGGCGTCATGACCAACTGGTGGCAACGAATCAAGAGATCAGAAAGCTCGAATCGCGAGATATCTGTCAATGTCGTGTCAGGGCAATCTGCGCAGACCCCTACTTACGAGACGTCGGAATCTGATCACCGGAACGCTTCTACTGCACCCCTGAGTTTCGGAGGGTGGTCTCGGCAGCTAACAACTGGACGGACGATCGATGAGCAACCGGAACCACAAATTCCAATCGACATCAACGTCTTGAGGGCCACAAAGCTCTATCGGATCGGGTTTCACTTCGTCAGTATCGACCTGATCGATTGGCCTTCTGACGGGAAAAGCAATCACAAGTTCCGCTTTATCGTCGCCACGGTGCCTTCGGCATCGAGATATCTGTCGCAACAGTACAGGAGCAACCCTCACCTCGTTACTGATACCGAGACTCTTCCCGCTAAAGACTACGTTATCGCTTTTATGCACGAAGGCGAATCCTTGCGCGGTTGGACCCGCGAGCTAGAGCTGCATGAAGGGCGTACCTGGCTCCAAAGTCAGTTGAAAAAGTGGGCGGGGTATTATCCACCCATGCCCCATCAGGACGAGTTTGGCATCACTTATGACTGGATCCGCGAGGCTGCAGGTTATGATAAAGCTAGAGATATCTATCCAAGAGATTAGTCTTTGTACGTATAACACAGGAAAACCGATCTGTAAAGTGCAGTTTCGCATGTGGCCACCAAGGTTCTTCTGCATGGGGGAGGAGGGAAGCTTCGGTCACTAAGCGGACCGATTGGCCTGACGTTGCCTGTCTTTACGGAATCTTTGCTGCTCTTGCGGAGTCAGTTTGTGGTAAAAGATCTGGTCGTCATTCATTGCAAAATAAGTTGGGCAAGATAACTAGCGTGAGAAAGCGATGCGAATGACCTGACGATGACGAGATTCGCCCATCAAAGGAGGCTTTGTGACCTAAATCGCGCTAAGCTGCGCAGCTGAGACGCGATCGATCTGGTCAGCGGAAGCAATTTCTCTTCCCCCAGCGACCGGTTAGCAGGATCATCGACGATTGCCTGCCATCTCGCCCTCGGTGAAATCGTGCAAGCTTCTCGCCCATAAATTACTGCGAGGCTCGGACATCTGCTCCAGCAGCTCAACCCCTCCACGCCCTACAGTCGGGCTGAGCGACAGCCAATACGCAGGGGAGGTCTTCTCCTGGCGACTCCCAAAGAAGGTTTTTTCCTGTTTCTGGGAGCCAGCGGAAATGTCCACTACGGTCGACATGTTCATCGAACCGCCGCGATCGACAATTTCGACAGCTACAGATTCAAGCGATAGAGTCAATTGACAAACATAGATTCTTGGCTTGACAACGTACCACGTTCGCGGTAATCTCCAGCGTTGGCCGAACCTCCGAGGCTTCTCAACTTGATGTAGTTCCGAGGCTCAGCTCGCTGGAAGATATCGGAGATTTCGAGCTGTTGACGAATCAGGTGGAGCACAACACATCCGCCAGGTAAATGATCAGACCACGGTAGATGTTGTCAATGTCACATGGAGGGTAGAACGAGCTTACCTTGAGTATCACTATGTATTCGTGTGTAAGCTTAGGGACCAGAGCGATGCGATAGACACCCTGCACCAATGACCCGTGTCTGTGACGACGAGCTTCCGTAGGCACCGCCAATCTCAGACGAGAGGGATAGGAGAATGTGGCCCAATTGGGCTCGACTTCAACGCAAGGTTGAGGCGACCAAGGTTCGTACCGGATTACGCGTAGACCAAAGGTGGTGAAAAGTCGCTGAGCCTTCACCCTGCGGTTCCGGTGGTTAGGCTCTTGCCAATTATAGGTTGTCGACCCTTCATGACTTCTCGCTGCGCTGATATGGGCGCCGGGTGTACTATCGAGGCTCACGCTTGTAGAATGACTGCGTGTATCACTTTCAACACCGCTTCTTTGCAAAGCGTTTGGACCCATCGAATCGATCCAGTCAAAGCTAGATACAAGGCGCTTAGGGGTTGTTGAGTGGACGGCAAAGCGAGAAAAAAGGCTCACCCTGACCATCGATCCACGAAAAGATCTTGCTCCCATTCCATTGCGTGTAGCGCTTGGGTGATTTTGTGAGACCGGCTTGTAAGAGAAGGTTGTACGGACCAGTGATGTTGCATCGTCACGTCTTCGTCGTTTCCGTCCACAAGTTGTACCTGTGTGGGAGATGACGATAGTCAATGCTCATGCAGCTGACTCGAGAGAAACATCGAGGGACAATCACCGTGACACGCTGCTCGATATGAATCGGCCGACTGGAGGCTGTGGTCGAGAAGGACTGCATGTAGGAGATTTCCCTTCGGTTGTCTTGACGTAAGGGTTGTGCCGCAAGAGCAATCGAAGGATCCAAGTCGTCAGAAGCTTCGTTTCCCATTGTGGTGGGACGGCTACGAAATCCTGAATTGGAGCCGGAATGGGCCGTTTCATCGCCTTGTGTAGCCAGGTGATCAGTCGCGATGACACCGCAAATATCCGCTTGGGTCTGATTAGACGCAGCAAGGAGCAAACATCAACGAAATGATCTCGACCGCCGATCCACTCCCCAACTGAACTCACCGACAGCTCAAAAATGATAGAACACTGGAAGCGATCCTGCATGAGAACGCCTAATTGCTCGATCTCCGGCGTATACTGAGCGCCAACAAGCACGAGAACAATGTCACCCGCTGCCATGACAGTTGCGCGATTGACGAGTCCGCATGAAGTGGGGAGTACCCGGCATTGGAGCTCAGTGATGTTGTGAGTGTCCAAAGCTTCTTGGAGGCCGCCGCGATCCAACTCGGCTTGAATCTCACCTGTAGAAAAAGTAGGCACACATGCGTGTCGTCAAGGATGACTGGGATGACTCTCAAAGATGGACTGGGATGACTCGTAGATGCTCACCCAAGAGATCCGGGTCGACGGTGACTATCCTTGTCCATGAAGTAACATGCTCTTCTTTGGTCTCGAAGCATTGAGACATACCTCCTACTCGTGGGCTCATTGCGATGACGACGGATTGAGCGTATTTCTGGTCTGCAAACCAAAGAGAAACGGAACCCCATCCAGAGAAAGTCGGCAAACTCAAGCTCGTACGACAACTTGGTTCATCTTACGGAGTATCCAGTTCGATAAGAGTCCTTTTTCAGGCCAAGACAACGCGTCGAGTACTTGGTCATGATCGCCGAATACTTCCCTCCCTGAGCACATAGCAAAGTCATGAGCTGCTAGCAAATCACCGTCTTACCGACCCCGCTTACGTTCAAAATCGTCTTTGCAGCTGCTCAACTCTCGCATAAGGGTCGCTGCAAGGGTACCATACATGTTTTTCGATGTTGATAATGCATCGCTAACCCATGTCAAGCAAGTTTGTACTGACCGCATGTTTTTGGAACCATCTTCCCGATGGATTCATCGAGAACAGATGTTTCTTTCTGATGAGATCGTCTTTCCGAATCGATCTCCTCGTCCTTCTGCCTTTCCTTCAAATTCCTGTGCAGGCCTTCGAGATCAGACCATAACCGTTGCTGAACCTCTTCGCTGCATTCACTACTACTATTGTTTTATTATTATTTGTAGCATCGAGTGGCGAGTAGAACTATCAATCAATCATCATCGATCACCTGACCTGCAGTACTCGAGTAGTATATCATTCGAGATTAGCTGCCGAGATTTGCTTCCGCTTGGCCTTCGTGGTGCTGATTGCGTCATGATTGGGATCACTACTGCTAGTCAGACATTTCCACAACCATATGCCTCCCGCTCATAACATACTATTTCCCATCCCGAGATAGGCGCGGCATGGCCTCGAACGGCGAACAAGTGGGAATTCAGGGAGCCGACCCGACGGAAAAACTAGACCATGACAATCGAGGCCCTACCCGCAGGTCTACTCGGCCACGGCCCACATGTAATTAGTGTTGGCAATTGTGAACGGCGACTAGTAAACGCGCGATTAGACGCGTCTAATTTTTTTTTTTTTCCTGAAATTAGACGTGAACGTGAACGGCGAGTGATTAGACGCGTCTAATTTTGAACGGCGTTCAATAAACGCCGACTAAACGTCTAATTCTATTGAACGGTTTCATTCAAACGTCGAGCATAGGACAATGTATGAACATAAAGAAGCAGCCCCACTATAAACCCGGTTGTACAAGATCATTATAAACACGTCTAATCGACCTCCATGCCGTCGGTGTCCTCTTCTTCTTCGCTGGACTCGATGGTAATAACCTCCGACTTCTTGGTCTTCTTCTTCTTGGCCGGCGACTTCTTGGGCGTTTTGAAAGTGCCCCCGACCTTACGCTCGGTCGTCTTTCGACCCGGTTGTTTGAAGACGTCGACGAACGCCTTCTCGCTCAAGAAGTCCTTCTTCATCCAATCACCGACACACATCTGTTCCTTCGACGTCGAAGGGTTCAAACGGGTCCGACGAGCCGAGAACATCAAGCCTGCTTTCGAGAAAGCTCGCTCGACATCGACAGAAGTGGCTACAAATAGTAAATGGTTAGCTATCTGAACGCGTTCAAACATTTGAACGTCTAACTTACCCGGTGTGCCAAGGACGTCCAGCGCCATCGATCGCAACCCACCCAACTTCGGCTGATGAGCCCACCACACCAAGGCCGAGTCGTTGAACGGCGGGACCTTCAAATCGGCCCTGGCCGCGTTGATGAACTGGTCGAACTCGTCCGGTCCGTCGACGGGCTGAACGGGCATCGAGTCGATGTACATGTCGAGCTCGTCGGTCACCTAGGTTGTAACGACAAACGACATCAATAACCTAACGTCTATTCAAACATGAACGTTTAGAACCTTACTATGTGATCGTTCGGCTCGGCAGCCTTCTGTTCCGGGGCGAGGCGATAGTGCTTCTCCCACATCTCCCGACCGACTCGTACGGCCTCGGCCTGCCACTCCGGCAGCCACTCCGCTCCCTTCATATAAGCGAGTCGGTACCCGGGATGAAGGACTAGACGTTTTGTAAAGGTTGATAGTTGCACGTCAGTGATAGGAGGAAATACTGAACGTTCAAAATTAAACGTTTAAGAAAACTTACGCAAGGCGATCCTGTACAAGACACTCTCGTCGGTCTTGCTGTAGTACTTGTCAAGGAGTTCTTGGCCTCTCTTGATACCGTACTTGAGCGCCAACTTGCCCTGATCGGGGCCGCCTCGCATGCCGTCAAATTGACGCGTCAACGCGTCCATGACCGGGATCACTCCCGCGATGAAGGTCTTGTCGACCTTGGCCTCTGTCGAGGCGGAGAAACGCTTGGTGCAAGCGTTCAACAGCTATAATTAACAAACACATGTGAACGTTTAGATCATTAACGTTCAAAGTCTCAACATTGAACGGAACGTACCCTGAGAACGGGCTCCAGCTGTTTCAGAGCGGTGAGCTCTGCGGGCTTCAACCGGTCTTCCACCGGCTCATCCTTCGGTTCAAGGAGGGTATAAAACCTCTTGCTGTGTGCAATGAATAACGTGGGTAAGTGTGACATCTAGAAAACATCTACACGACTAAACGTTCAGACGTTTTTGACTCACACCACAAGCTCGTTGTCGATGCACCCCTTGATGCATTCCCACGTCGAGTTCCATCGCGTTTGAACGTCGATGGGGATCTTCTTGACCCCGGTGGGAACCTTCTTCTCTTGGAAGAGGAGATCGGCAGCCAGCTCCCACTGCCGTCGGTGGAGCGATCGGTATTTCAACCGCCTTGCGAGTAAACGGCACTAAACGTCCAAAAAAAATAAACGTTCACAAAGTTGAACGTTGACAACGATTGTATCAGTAAACGTCGGGTTAAACGATTTTCACGAGTGGTCACACTAGAACTGAATTTACCTTCTTCAAGCCGTTGGCCATCAACGCCTGTTGGGCCCGAGTCTTTGCGGCCACTTCGGCCTTGATCTTGTCGACCTCCTCGTCCGACAGTTCTTGACCGGCTGGACGAGCAACCTGAGTGGCGATTTGAGAGTCGCTCACATCCTGCGTGAACGGCACTCGGCCCAAGGTGATCCCGTCCAGGATCGGTTGATCGACGGCAAAGTCGTCGTCCTGGTAATCCTCGGCGTCTATCAACGCCTGGAAATCGTCGATGATGCTCGGATCGGTCGCGATCAAAGCCTCATCAAAGTCCGCGAGCACTTCTATGTACTCGTCTTTCGACCACGCCGTCCCGGTCGCCCCTTCGATGATCGCCTGAATTTGAATTGTCCGGTCAGTATTAAAAGTCAAAAATGTTGAACGTCTAGAGAAAGATAAACGTTCACTTACCCCAACGATCAAGTTCAAAACGTGCGCGAAACATCGCACACGGCCCCTCCCATCAAACCTCTTCCACTCGTGTTCAGACAACTTCTTCACCATCACGTCGTTGGCGGAAGCGTTGTCACAGATCACGGAGAGGACCTGGTCTTGGATGCCCCAAGAGGTTAGGGACTGGCTCAAAAGATTGGCGAGGTAATCACCAGTATGAGCCCGTTCGGCGCTGTTGCAAATGTAAACGTTTAACCAATTATACGTTTAAACTTGAACGTTCACATGTGTACGTACGGGATGAAGTCGATGAGCATCGACCTGGGCGTCACTTCGTTGGGCCCAACAACGTTCCAAAGGCAATGAACGCCAAGGAACGCTCTACCTCGACGGTCAGTCCAACCGTCGACGGCGATATGAAAGGCCCCGTCGTGGGCCTTGAAGTGGCCAGTGAGCCTCTTCTGGTTTACCTGGTAAACCTTTGTGAGGTCGGTGGCGACCGTTCTCCTCGATGGGAGGGCATTCTCCATCTCCGGGTAGGAGCGAGTGAACATCTCCTTGAACTGGACGTTCAGAATTATAAACGTTTAGTCGTGTACAAACCTAATCGGCCGACTAAGTATATTAAGATGAACTTACACCCGGTTGATCCACTACGCTGAACGAGTGGTTGTTCCTGGCCATCCAGGCGACAATGGCATGCCTCGTTTCCAGAGGACGAACAGCCGGGCCAAGGGTCGTCGTCGAGGCGATAGTGGTCTGTTTCAGACCATCATCCGGGACGTTTTGGGGGTTGGAGGTACACTTGTCGGCATGGTACTCCAAACTTGATCCTGAACCAGGATCGGTGTTTGACTTCAGGACGAAATAGGTTTTGCAGTATCTAGTTGATGTTCACGTTAAGCGAGTTAGTGAACGTCTGAAGTGATTAAACGTTCAAAAATCCTGAACGTTCATGATCGCATACTCACTTGCATCGCCACGTCCACCAGAACGAACCGGCCTCCTTGCTCTTCTCCCGAAGTTCTCCGGGCGTCGCAATGGTAGGACGCAAATACCTCTTATTATTTTTATTGGCCTTGCCCTTATCGAACCAGACCTTGCACCACGCATCGAGATATTGTCGATGTTCCTCGAGCGTGGCGTTTTGTTCGGGGCGTTCAATCCCCTTTAAAGCTTGTTTGGCTGAACGCAAAGCAGAGAGACCTCATTCGTATCAGTGACAAACGCAGCAAACGACTAGATGTTCAACTCGAGAACGTTCACTCGAGTTGAACATTCAAAACTTACCCTCATTTAAAGCCTCTTCTTGTTGGGTAAGGAGCGTTGCTCCTTTCTTCCCCTTTTTACCTTTTTTGGAGGGCGATTCTATGTGTTTGAAGTGATCGAGTTGGTTTCAAGACGACTTCGAACCCCGAATACCGAACACCGAAAGGATACTAGACGTATAAATTGAACGCGATCAAACTCACCCTGCACGTCCTCCTCTTCGTCCTCCTCGTCCTCTTCGTCATCGTCCTCATCTTTGTCGGCTGACCTCGTCTGACGGTCAGTGCTGAGGTCTTGGCGGTTTTTCTTCCGACTAGACGAGGCCGGAGAACCTTGGATGGACGACCAAGGACGTTTTTTTTGGGGCGTCGAAGGGGGGCCCGACTGGGACCCGGACGCGATCGCGTTAGTCGAATCTTCCATCGTGTGCGGGAGGTTCGCGTGGTTGTAACGACGATTAGTTCATGCGTCTAGAAGCTGACTTAGGGATTCCAGAAGTTTTTGAACGTTACAATCTAACAATGTGAATCGAAAGGTAGTTTGAGTGGGGTGCACGTCTAGTACGTCGCCGACGTTCATGACGAGTTCAATTGTTATTGTTGCGGAAGCAGAAATCAACGTCGAAAGTCAAGTCCTTCTCACGCGTTTACATGGTCAAGTCTTAGTATGAATTTAGAACGTTGTGATGATCGTGATACTGTGAAACTTGATCTATGCTCTGGGTGAAGATAGTTTCAATCATGGACGGAGAAAAGGATGGAAAGAGTCGATCGATATCTCAGTGACGACTAAACAATTTCGACGTCTAGTCGGCGCTTGGCTCGAGGGGATACGAATTAGACGTGGACGTCGACGCGGGGGCAATAAACGGCGTTCAATTTTGGACGGCGTCAAATAGTCGCCGTTCAAAATTGGCGTCTAATAGTCGCCGTTCACACTAGTCGCCGTTCACGACTGCCAACACTACATGTAATACACTCCCAACGACCTATACAGCGCCCATCTCTGCGTCAAACCCTCCATCTCCCCGGACGTCAGGTAGAAGTTACCCCTGGTTGCGTCCACGTCGAAATATCAGCTTCAGGATTCCAGTCGCCAGACATCTTTTACTTCGGCGGGACTCACTTGGCCTTCTTCCCACCCAGCCTCGAACGTAACAAACCCACGTCCATCCCTTCTGGCAGGGGGAACATCTCCCTCAACTTCGCATCATCCGGCTGAACATCCAAGCCAAGGAGAGCCTTCTCCAGGCCCTTTTCGGCCTTTTTCTGTTTGATCGGTTCGCCGGGTCTCGAGGTGATCGAGGTAAGAGGCGGCGGGACAGCCTCCGGGTCTGATTGTTATAGCCGTCACGTGACGCGCCGCTACTCCCGCGAGAGACCCCCTCGGAGGTCCCTTCGGAGACACCTCTCGACATCCCCACAGGGGTCTTGTTATAGCGGTCACGTGACGCGTCGGACGCGCCGTACGCGACTCCCATATGCGACTCCCGCCGGGGGTACTTTTCGGTGTTGTTGTTTGGATGTAGAACTAGTACCTCTGTAATAGCTCTACATCCGTTATTACATTTAGATGTCTACCCATACCTTGCCTCATTCCTGCGTCCCGTCAGCCTATCCAGGGGGATCCCCGTCGGGGGTCGCTCCCGGGCCTTACAGAATAACGGATCATCAAAGGACCCCGAATGGGGGAGCACAAGGAGGTAGCCGGATCCCCTTGCAGTTGGGTGCAAGTGGAGTACCCAACGGTCCAGATAGCCATCTGACGTTGGTAGGAGTGTTCTACCCGGAAGGAGTGCCGGTCCAAGCACTTATGTTGTTGGATTCGGGAGCGACCGGGATGTTCATGGATCGGACATTCGCGTCGCTACATGGATTCGACGTGACGGACCTCGAGACGCCGCGGGTAGTGACGGTGATCGACGGTCGGGAGATCCAGGGAGGAAGGATCACCCAGAAGGCTCGTACGCTGGTACGTACGGGAGTGCACCTGGAACTGACCGAGTTCCACCTCACCGATTTGAGTGGGTACCCGGTGGTACTAGGTATCCCTTGGTTGCGGAGACACAACCCGCATATCCAATGGACTCCAACGCGGTGACGTTCGGGGATGTCTGCATCAGCACGGGGTGCCTCAAGAGGCCCGAGACGGTGTATGCTCCGGACGAAGTAGAAGTGGAGACACGAGGGATCGACCCGTTCAAGAAGATGAAGGGGTTGATCACGGAGGATTTGGTCGTCGCACAAATGCAGATGACCCGGGAGGACGACGAGCGGGCAAGGCGCCCGGACCTGTGGGATTGGGACGTCAAACCTACAGACTCGTTCCAGGATGACCTGGACCCTCCCGAGTATATGGAAAAGCTGAGGGACATGGTACCGGAGAAGTATCATGAACATCTTGGAGTGTTCTCCAAGACGAAGGCAGATACACTGCCCCCGAAGCGATCGATCGACCATGCGATCGAACTCAAGCCCGGTACGTCGCCGACGTATCAGAAGCTCTACAACCACTCCCAGCGGGAGAGTGAGGAGCTAAAGAAGTGGTTGAAGGAGAATTTGGAGAAGGGGTTCATCAGGCCGTCGAAGTCGCCCTGCTCGAGCCCGGTACTGTTTGTACCGAAGAAAGGCGGCGAGATGCGTATGTGCATCGATTACCGTCGCCTTAACGACATTACGGTGAAGGATAGGACGCCCCTACCCCTCATCTCAGAGACGCTAGACAGGTTGAAGGGCGCGAAGGTCTACACGAAGATGGACCTCCGAGGCGCGTACAACCTGCTACGCGTAAAAGAAGAAGACATCTGGAAGACCGCGTTTACTACACGTTTCGGTCTGTTCGAATGTTTGGTCATGCCGTTCGGCTTGACCAACGCCCCCGCTACCTTTCAGCGGGGTCGAACGAGGTCTTCCAGGACCTTTTGGATGTGTGTGTCGTCGTTTACCTCGACGATATACTTATTTACTCCTCCGACCAGGAGACCCACGACGGTCAGGTCAAGGAGGTTATGAAGAGGCTGCAGGCAAATGGCCTGTATGCGAAGGCGGAGAAGTGTGAGTTCGATACGGTGGCTACCGAATTCTTGGGGTACGATATTGCCCCGACGGGGGTCAGTATGAACCCCTCCAAGGTCAAGTCCGTTTTGGACTGGGCTCCCCCGAAGAACATTCGGGGACTGCAGTCCTTCTTAGGATTTGCAAATTACTATCGGAGGTTCATTCAGAACTACTCCAAGAAGATCCAGGGGATGACGGCCCTGACAAAGAAAGGGGTGAAGTACTCCTGGACGGCAGCCGCTGACGCTGCGTTTCGGGAATTGAAGGAGTCCTTCACCCGAGCGCCTATATTGGCGCACTACAACGAGGAGCGCCAAGTGGTGCTCGAGACCGACGCTTCCTCTGGAGCGATCGGCGCGGTGATGTCCCAGGTAGGGGACGATGGGAAGCTCCACCCGGTAGCGTTCATGTCAAAGAGTCTGACGCCCGCCGAAAGGAACTACGATGTGCACGACAGGGAACTGTTGGCCATCGTCTATTGCAGTCGGATATGGCGACATTATCTCGACAACAAGTACCCCGTTCGGATTCTCACGGATCACAAGAACCTGGAGTACTTCAAGAGGGACAAGGTACTGTCTCAACGGCAGGCGCGATGGTCGCAGCTGTTGAACCAGATCTCCTACACCCTGGAGTACAAGCCGGGAACGGAGAACGGGAAGGCCGACGCGTTGAGTTGTCGGGAAGAGTTGATGGAGGAGACAGAGCCGAAGCGAGCGGAGACTCTGCTCCGGCCTGTCGAAGACGTGCCCCTTGGAGGGTGTAGCCCGGTTATGCAACCGCCTTTGCGGTTGAATGGCACCATCCCCGCGCTGGGCGATTGGATGGTGAAAGCGCTGATACCGGCGGCGCAGGACGATCCGGTGGCGAAAGAGCTCGTAGCGCAGCTCAAGGCGGGGACCTTGGCGAATGGGCGATACAGCTTGAGTCCCACTGGGGTTCTCCTGTATAACGGGTTGGTGTATGTTCCCAACGCAGGGAACATCAAGGTAGAGCTGATGAAGCGTCTCCATGACGGGAAGGCCGCCGGCCATTGGGGGCGGGACAAGACCGTGGAGCTGACCAGTAGGGACTTCTACTGGCCTGGGATGGCGAAGTGGATCGGGGAGTACGTCGCTAGCTGCAGCATATGTCAGCGCAACCGGCGACCCCGAATGAAGCCTGTCGGCGAGCTAGCGCCGCTACCGGTACCGGCGGGACCATACGAATCGATCACTTGGGATCACATCACGGACCTGCCCGAGTCTATGGGGTCCAACTCGATCCTGGTGATCGTCGATCGGTTCAGCAAGCGAGCGCACTTCGTCGCTTGTCGAAAGGACAACGACGCCACGTTCTTGGCGCGGTTGTTCCTTGACCGATGGGTGTGTTTGCATGGGTTCCCGAAGCAGATCATTTCGGATCGAGGTACATTGTTTACCTCGCGCTTCTGGAAAGATTTGTGCCGCATGGCGAACGTGGAGAACAGTTACTCCACGGCGTTTCACCCGGAGACCGACGGGCAGACCGAGCGAAGTAACTCCACCTTGGAGCAATACTTGCGGTCGTACGTCAACTTCCTCCAGGACGATTGGGCGGAGTTACTCTCCATGGCGGAGTTCGCGTACAACAACGCCAAGCACTCTGCTATCGGGATGTCGCCATTCATGGCGTCCGAGGGAAGGGAACATACCTTCTCCCTACCAGTGCCCGGCACTAGGGAAGAAGCGGTGGAGTCGGCAGGAGAGTACCGAGACCGACTCGACGGGATCTACAAGTCGGTAAAGGAGGCGCTGGAACAAGCGCGGAAAGACATGGCGGAGTACGCAAATCGGAAGCGTACCGCCGTCCCTGACGAGGGTTACAACGTAGGGGACTTGGTAATGTTATCTACCAAGAACTTGACATCGGTGCGCCCCAGCCAGAAGCTCTCGATGAAGACGCTGGGGCCCTTCCGAATCACGGAGGTCATCGGCCAGAGCAAGATGGCGAGGAGGCTGGAACTCCCCGCGCAGTTACGCCGGGTGCACCCCGTGTTCCACGTGTCGTTGCTTATTCCCTATCGGGCCAACGAACTGGAAGGAAGAGAGGTGGTTGAGCCACCTACCCCCGAAGTCCTCGACAACGGCGACTTGGGGTATGTTGTGTCCGAGATCGTACACTCGAAGGCATTGCGATCCGGAAGGTCCGGGAAGAAGACTCAATACCTGGTACGGTTCGAAGGGTACGGGGACGAGTCGAACGAGTGGGTCAGCCCCGCTGAGTTTGACCACGACGACAAGGTCGTTGCGGCGTTCCACAAGCGCTACCCTCATCTGCCCCAGCCCGGTCGACAGGAGTACGCCGACGCTTGATGCGTTCGGAGTCCGCATCTAGGAGGGGGATCCTGTTATAGCGGTCACGTGACGCGTCGGACGCGCCGTACGCGACTCCCGTATGCGACTCCCGCCGGGGGTACTTTTCGGTGTTGTTGTTTGGATGTAGAACTAGTACCTCTGTAATAGCTCTACATCCGTTATTACATTTAGATGTCTACCCATACCTTGCCTCATTCCTGCGTCCCGTCAGCCTATCCAGGGGGATCCCCGTCGGGGGTCGCTCCCGGGCCTTACAGGTCTACTTTTACATCTCCCATAGGTGCTTATTATAATAGGCTCATTGTATGTATATACTTCATCCGTTATTACACCATTACCCTTAGACCTAGCCCCGCGTAGACTGTTAGTCCTTCCCCCTAATACTGATCCTGTCTTCAACGCCGGGGCCGGAATAATCGACGAATCCGGTCGCACTGCAACACCCTTGCCCTTCCCGACGTCAACCGAGGCCGCGACCGGGATGTTATGCTCGTAGGCTGCCAAGATCCACTTCAAGAGTCCCTTCTGGACGCCCAGGTCGCCTACGGGGAGGATGTCCGGGCGTCGGAGCGTGAAGATGAGGAACATGTCTACCGTCCACTACCACCCCGCCCGAGGTGAACGTCATGACAAAAAAGCCGATCAAACACGATCCCCAATTTTACATCAGCATGTGTATGAGACCTATGACAAGAAGACTCCCTCACCTGTCCGATCCCTCTAACCCCAATCAAAGCCTTGGATACTTCTTCTACACTCGCCGTAGCGAGAAACTCCGTAGACAATTGGCCGGATCTGAAATGTTCTGCCAGGCTCAGGATCAGCGTAGAGTGTCGTAACAGTTCGTAGCATGTTGCATATTGAGCCGCACCAAAAAGTTCCAGTCGAGGTCCCGTTGTAGTTATGGTTCGTAAATAGAGAGAGTGTGTGTTCATAAAGTCAGTTACGGTGACCAATTTCGTAAAGCGGAACATGGCTAAGAATCCATTAAAGCGGAACAGGAAGGATATGAAGAATTCTCTCGCAACGAGAAATTGACCAGACCACTCACCATACTCAGCCTTCCTCCCGCTCAACCCAGCCGTCTGCAACTGCTTGACAGACAATCTCAAGACATCTTCGGGGGCTGGGAACAAATTCTTCTCGCTGCACGCCAAAAAAGGTCGGATCGCGAGCGGATCGTGATGAGTATACGGTATATCGATAAGGAGATCGAGTAACAAGGTGTGAAGGCGGGATTGGGGATATGACGAAGAAAGAGGGTCGTCAGCGTCGATCTTCCCGTAGCGAATTCCTCGAGTGTAACCAGAATCAAAAAAGCTCGATCGAGAGAAAATATGTTACGGACCAGCCTAGCGCTAGGCACGACCGTAACAAAATATGACTCACCCATCCAACCCCTCCTCACCTCCCACACCACCTCCCACACCACCTCCCGCACCACCTCCCGTATTAACCTTCTCCGGCAAACCCCTATCGAACAACCTCCTAAACTTGTGATTGATCGCCCGGGCTGCTAACCATGAGACTTGTTGGCCTATTATCGAGGTGCATAGTGATCTGGTTTCATTTGGGTTGAAGGTTGAAGGTCCGAGATTGGAGGTCAAAGAGAGAATGGCACGGGGCAGCAAAGGGTTGGCGATAGGGGGAGATGATCGAGATGTAGTGAAGAGGTGAGAGGGGGCAGAAGAAGTAGAAAACCGAGATGTCAGCTCCCGTCACCAGATTTACATTCTCTTGCTCAAACGGAATCTATCGCCTAAAGACCATCCTCCAGCCGCTTACTTCGTGCATAGCCCTCGCACTGGGTGATCAGTGAAATTACCGCCTGCAAGCTGATGACGAGAATCGCGATTGTCAGTCCAACCGGTATCGTCGAGAGATGTGATCCTGATGACATACAGTCGCAGTCATCACCCCATACTAGATATCAACGTGTGCTCAAAGCAGTGACATCAAGCGATATCGCACCATTATGACGTACCGATGATACATCACATGACCCGCACATGCGCGATCCTTTGTCGTGTTTCGACTCGAGAACGTTGCTTCCTGTTTTGTGGCTTGCGGTAACAGTCATATAAACCCTTGCCTGACCAAAGAATTCCCATAGTTCGATCAGACTCGATTTCTACATTGATCGACGCATCTTGATCACAGAATAACTACACAAAGCCAACATAAAATGGAACGCGACAACAACAGTGACCTTGGAGGAGTCATGGATACATCGTCCCGTGCAGGTAGTGTTTGGAACAGCATCGGCTCCGTTCTAGCTACCGAACGGTCCCATGGTTCCTCCTCGAAAAGGAGTGATGACAGTGAATCCTTCGCGTCTAAACACGGCAGTCCTACCGTTCCCGGCGCAGGACCTGCCAGTGATGTCGACTCGACGAGCAGTACTGCCGCGAAGGCGATGGTCGGAGGTCAAAACTTGCAGACTGAATATGAAATTCCTACAGACTGGTACAACCTTGAGAAGAAGATTCAGCTCCCCTTCAGTTACGTCCGACCCTTCAAGGCGCCGGAGGGATGCGAAAAGCACGTCGAGTATGGATTCATGACGCTTTTCAGGCCGTCTTCACATCCCGATTGGGACCGCGAGATATATGTCTACTTCGACGTGAAGCCTTTCATCTTCGCGGAACAACAGAGTCAAGCAAAACAGGACGGAATACCGATGGACCAATCTTTGTTGCTGCGGCGGTTCCGATCTGATTTGGAAGACGAAGCGGGTTTGGAAATCCTCCAAACCCTGGTCGATGATTGGGAACCGTACGGGTTAGGACCTGCCAAAATAAAAGCTTTGTCACACGCTTTCGCTCTGCACCGGAATGGGCTTTTTTCAAAGCTTAGGAACGCCAGCTTCGAGGCGACCGAGAGTTCGGTTGAGTCGTCTTCGCCTGGCGCTTCAAATAAAGGAAAAGACTCATCATCGATTCACTCTGACAACAGCGTGCAGACTGTCATCAGATACCGGCCGTCATCTTCTTCAGCCGAGAGGTACGAGGAGGATGATGATGGCAAACACTTCATCTCGCGACCACAGTCTTCGGGACTATCGGTCGGAACCCTGACAGACGCAGACGAATCCGTCGCATCATCAGAGGAGGGAATATTGCGAATTTTATCGGCGGATTGCGACGGAGAGCCTGTCTACGAACCCGCGAGGGACGATGAACTGTGGAGCCGCCTGAAGGTTGATCTGAAGAAACGCCTGGGACTACAAAACCTTCCGCCCAACTGGTGGAAGTCACACGAGACGTTCGAGCTTGGTCGTGTGCCCCCACCTGCGCGGTTATTCGAAGGAGGCAAACGTTCTGCCGGTCAAGGCTATATCACCTTCTACTGGTTGGGTACGAGTCCCTGGTCCCCTGAGTTATCTGTTCCATACAGCGTTATGATCTATCTGGACCCCAAGCATTTTCGTTGTAGGGCCCAGATGGAGCTGGCGGCGAAATACGGGATCCCTGAGGACTGCTGTTTGAGTCTCGGTGGCAATGGTGCCCATACAACGCGGGAACTCCTCAACAGAATACGAAATCATTGGAAAGCTAGTTGGGATGGTTGGGAGCTTGATTTTGCCACTAGAGAGTCACTGTGGTCCGCTTTTCTGTTGCATTGGTATGACCTTGAGCAAACCCTATCCAGGGAAGGGAGCGAATGAAGCAGCCTCATTGATTTTGTCATAGGTCCGCCTTCTGCCAATGTTTGTGCTGTACTATAGTCTTGCTATGATTGGCTTTTATAGTCTCGTGATTTGAGTGTTCGAAGAGTTTCCAGAACATGTCGACATCATCGTTGATGATAACTCGATGACCGAGGTATAACAATTCCCTAATTCCTGGCATTACTGCATGGACAATGTTCGATGCAAATATAGAGGAAAAAAACGTTATGGACGGTAAATCTTGGACTCAAGCTCAATTTCCGATCCAGTCTAGCCCTCACCACTCTTTCATGATGCATCACCTTCTATACAAGGTGTAATATAGCAAATCAGTCTAGTATTCTACTGTCCCTGTCGTGCCAGAATCTTCACGCGGCTACATTACAAGCGATCGAGCTGTCCGGTTGATTTGCAGCGGTGCCGTTGTATGACCTCATAGTTGTAATCCTTTGTCTTGTTTCATCTAGTGGTGGCTTTGTCATCTAGGAGCACTAGGCAGTCTTGAGGCAAGTACATATAATTGGCCCAGCTCGCATGTCATTGAATCTGCCCTTTCCAACTTCTGTCAAGAAACTAATATCTTTCCCTTCCAGGCGCATCATTTTTTACGCTGGTTCTATTGAAAATCCCACAGCATAATCAAGCAACAAAAAATCATGTCATCCAAGCCTGTCAGTATACTAGGTCAGAAACTGTGTCCGACGCTCGGCTCTTCCCCGAGCAGTAGGTCAAGCGTCCAAGATCCTAGCGTCGAAAGGTTGACTGTTAGTGCTGTCATCAAGGAGGCTAGCTTTGGTGATAGAGAGGAAGACTGGAAAGCATGGGGTCACTGCGTACAATTCTTGGTCATTCCGCCGGTAGCTCTGTCGTTCCGTTGGGAAGTCAAAGTCGGGGTGGATCTACTGACCTCAGCGCCAGCCTAGGTCATGACCCTGAAGCCGATCCGGTTCCGACTTCTATTGAGCCTGCGCGCCTTGATGTAATAGACGACACGGATGAGCCGGTGTTTCTGCATTCAGGGTATAACGACAACACTGATAGTATCAGTCTGGCCAAGGCCTTGGGATTTTGGATCCATCCAGACGATGCAGACCTACCCCTGGACTGGTATGACAGCCCAAAGCTGAAGATCAAGCTCGGTAGTCATCATCCGCGACCAGTCAAGTATACTGGAGATGATTGGTATTACGGGAGTAGTCATGGGTTCACCACATACTATCAGGCGGAATCATACACATACAAAATTGTCGTCTACCTGAAGCCGTGGCGTTTTATCTGCGAACAACGGTCAAAAGCATTCAGACAGGGGATACCCGAGTCACAATGCTTGTGTTTGGGCGAGATTGAGTGTCCGCTCGTGTCTCCAGGCCTTGCAATCATGTACGAAGTCAGAAAGTGGATAAAGATGATGGCTGTGGGAAGCAAGGTCGAGTCCGCCCTGTGGAGGAGTTTCAAAGACCATTTGACGGAGCTCATAGTAGAGTTGGAAAAGGCGCGAAAGCGAAGTGAACGGTAGCCTTACAAGGACTCTTCATGATCATCAGTCGCGATTTGCTTTTCTATCTACCCATAGATTTTCCCCTTTGTACACGATCCCTTTTGCTTTCCTATTGCATTTCAAAACATGACAACCGAACTATCGTATTTCTCCCTCGTGTTTCGTTTTGCCGAGCGAGCGATGTCAGCATGATCGTCAGGCAGGCGATGCGTTTTGACTGGCGGATGTGCAACGGATGTCGTTATTCGCCCTCGTGGACGTACTAGTACACTGTAATGTGTTCAAGAATATATCAGGATAAAAACCTCAAAGATGATGATCTCAAACACGATGATAGAAGAGCCTTGGCACTTCAATGGCTTTGATACGTCTACTACGGCCTTAGATCAAGAAAAAGGAACGGTACACGATCTCGACCTCACCGTTAGTCCTTGTAGACCCGTCTCCCCTCCTTTGTCGATATAGGCGAGAATGTGAAGCCGCTGGATTCAGATCTACAACCTCGATGATGGGTATGCAACCAACATGAACAACATTCGTTAGCTAGATGCGCATAATTCTACTGATGAGCAAACAGCTTCGCAACACATTGATGCTGGAAATGGCTACATCTGATTCATCAATGTGGTACCCTTCTGTTTGCTGCTTGAATCCTACAAAGCACCACAGTACCATCATCGACCTGGCACAAGGACTGTGGGAATATGGTGGCGTCCACGCTCGCGTCCTAGAATTGATGCCGATGGGCAAGACGACGATCCGTGAAAGGAAGATGAAACTTCCCCCTCAGCCACCATCAGATTCGGCTCCTACAGGTTTTGATTGTAACGAAGAATCACCCGAAAGGACCCGCTCATAGCAGGTTACTGTTCATTGCAAGAGACATCGCAGCATCAGCTAGGATGACACGCTGAGTGGCGATCGGCGATCGATTGCGCGGTAAAGGATGGTTTGATGGATATCGCGCGTCATGAGGCGCTGGCTTCCTTTGATGCGATTCCAGTCCTTCGAACATCGATCGAGTATAGGATCGGCCACCACGGCTGAAAGTTACGAAGACACTCTCCACAAATACCATATAATTGTAGCTAGGACGGAAGAAACATCGTTGTGCTGCGTGGCAAATATCCTCTTCCTTCGCCAATACATACCGCACTTCAGCTTGCTTGACTCCTCGCCTCTACTACGCATAGCACTCACAAAGATGTCCTCATCCGCTTCTGGCTCCAACCCTGGTAACATCGGTGCCACGACTGTACCCATTTCAGAGTTCCAGAATCCTTCTGTCATTCAGAGACCCGCTAACAAGCTGTCGTTCAATTCAGTTTCTAGCGCTGCGTCTGGATTTAGTGCCAGTGTCCGCTCATGGACATCTAGTGCTACCAGAAACCGCACCCAACACGAATCGAAAAGGGCTAGGGAGGTAAAACGGACCCATGAGCAGGATCCGATAGTGAAATTGGTGAATGGATCTCCCTTCTCACACAAGAGTTCCGACAAGCGTATCATCGTGACCTTGAGATACGAATTCGCTGGGATCGCTGAAGCCAAGCATCCTGAACCTAAGCAGAAGATCCGCCTCACTATCACTTGTGAGATCAAGAAAAGCGATGGGAAGTACGCCCAGTTCACCAAACCATACTTTGATACACTCGACAATCTCAAAGTCTCTGTCCCAACATCCATCCGGGCAGAACTCCTCAACCGGCTCCGAGACGACGACAATGTGTACAGACTCGCGAAAACGTTCCTTGACGACCTCTTCGAGCGGATGTTCTGATCGACGGCATAGGATCCCCTCTTCATAGGACTTGGTGATATACGAGACCTCTAGTCCGACTGTTCATCCTAAGGACTCCGTGATATACGAAACGAATAGTCCCGAGTTGTAGCTATAGCATGATTTGTATCACCATACCCAGGTCAAACACCGGCCTGAACGATTGACCCTTCCTTCCGTGCATGATGAGATTCTCCATGAGACCTTCCACCCGAAGCTATTGTGATCACATGACTCATATCTCAAGCTATTCCAACATCGAGCCTGAAACCACACGCAGGTCGCCGTTCCGGGCCAGCATGATATACAACGAGGAATGTGAAAATCCCGTGATCTTACATACCTGCAATGAAGTTCGACTGGGCTGAAACTGCTTGGATCAGGAGTGGCAGATCCTTCATGCCTCAAGACGCCGCAGTCAGCGCATCATACAGCGCCTGTAAGACTTCTGGCATATGGCAAGATTGGCAAAGAATACTGTATTAGTCGCAATAACGCGCTTTTGCTGTCTTTATGATCTCTTTGAACTGTGACTGCAGGGAGATGGTCACGATTGCCTCGTAGAGCTGTAGGTAGCGCAGGGAGTCTGGTCGTCGATAATTCTCGAGTCATTCTTGGGTAACCTGTTCCTGAAGTACGTCATACCCTACGGGTTCTGTTCTAATACCACGACGTCATGCCCAGATCTGAGGTCCTTTGTCACAATTCGGACGGCGAATGGAAAATGGTATCAGGAACATCACGTTCTTTAGAGCTTGTCATGTATTTACTCTCACTGGGTAGTGCAAATTGAGTTACAAGGTCATACTTCGTTGGCCAGACGCTCAATGTAATCATCGAGTTGATACTCTACACGATACACTCAAGGATTTGCAAGAGGCTTCGTCTAATGCCTGGAAGCGATACTTCAGGAGAAGCGACGCCTTACGTGAACAGTTTGGCTTCCGCGGCGACGATTGCGGCACCTGACCTTGGAGGAAATAGCTTTATCAATTCTTCACACTTTACCCACGCACTCTCAGCAGATGAGCTATTGGAGTCAACAATGGCTACAGGCGATGATCCCGGAAATAGTTTCGGAGATTCGTCTGGCGAAGGAGACAGCTCATCGCCAGCCTCTGACCAGACCGTCAGACCGAGTGCAACCAATCGACTAAAGACATACTGCATCGACCTTTACGATCAGATAATCTTGGAAGGCTTTAAGAAGGACCTGCAGGAGTCCAAAGTCCCAGATCATACAAATTTTGACAATTCGTGCTTCCCAGATGCAACAGAAGACGAAAATTGGGCCAGTACACAAGAAAGTAGCAAACCTCTAGACAGCCTAGACTCCGCAGACGAGGAGGACTTTATCAAGCCAGAGAGGCCATCGACTTATATCTCGTCTCATTTCAAGATGCTCCTGAATCACTGGAACAATAACTGTTCACGTTTAACGGTTTGGATGAATGTCGGGTTCATGATGCGAGATTTCCGAGGCGACATTAGAGAGATGATCACCGGAGTCGGTCCGTTCGAGGATGATATATGGTTATTACAGACTCCGATGGTATCGGCAGATCAGCTTGAGACGGCACTTGAGGATGCCTGGCAAGCGTTGAATATAGCGCAACCTGGCTTGCAACATCTAACAACCCAGGCGAAGCTCGATGAGATCAAGCTGGAGGTCTTTGGGGCAGATGGCTAAGTCGCCTCAACGCAAGACTGCAAGATGAACGAGCTGTTCTAGTGGGTCTCCACGTTGCTGAACATACACTTGAAACTCGTACTCCACCGTCCGATCGCCTTTCCACTTGTACGAATACCCTCATCGATCCCTCTTTCGGGTGTGAATGACGTAGATCTCCCTGAAGCATCAGCTCGTAGAGGAACGGCAAAATTCCACAGGTCTTTCTTCCTTTGCACTTGAGCTTTTTTGATTCTTCCTGTACTGTAACGCATCACGATCGTCGACGCGCTGTTCCCGGAGGGACCGTGGTCGTGTCTTGAAACAGGGTCATTAATTCCGCTCGATCATCTGCGTCCGTTCAACATTCGAACGCATTAAGATGCTCAACGTCGTACTATTCGTACTAGTCACCGCCTCCTCCATGTCATTCTTCACATTTCACTGTCCATTTGTTTTCCTGACGCAGCAGCATCGTCATCGTCGCATGAGCCACAGAATCCTCGACAGTTTCACCTGCACCTTGGTCGGTGAGGGATGAGAATCCTGCCGTGTTGATAACGAGATCACTTTGTATGTCGCCTTTGGATGGTCGCAGGTCTTCCTTTGTCCTGGTCGCCTGATGGAGCATGATGAGGTAGCCAGGGCGGAGCAGTCGACCACTATAAGTACGCATATCGCAGAACGGACAGATGTAACCATGTTTCCGGACTTTTATGACTTCCAGCCCTTTCATCCGGCTCAAATCTCGATCGACAGTATTGTCTTCCCCTCACTCGCATCTCTACCACAATCATTGGACTTGTTACCGATAATGAGTTCCGCCTCAAGCCAGTCTTCTTTGCAAAGCACTGCCGTATCTAGGGTCCGCTCTTTGACGAAAAGGACACTGTCCAAGGTCTCTAGCCTCAGAGGCTCCATCTACTCCCTTGATGAACCTCTGGGCGAGGACGACGACCTGACACAGATCTGCAGCGGCAGTATCGTAATATGGTTTCATATCCCCAAACAGCCCAGCCTCGACGATCCGTATGCGCTGGAGGTCGCCCTGTTACCGCATTCAAAAACTTACCTCGAGGGGCTTCCCGGCAAGAAACGGCTTTCCAGAGCTGGTAGATCCGATACACTTTTCGGGGTCAACGCGTACACTTGGGGTGGCTTGATCAAAGCAGCAGCAGAACAGTGGGATATGGAAAGGGAGAAGTGGGATCTTCCTGCAGAAGCTCGAGTCGAATTGTTGAAAGCCATCGATTCCAAACGCCCAATCGATCCGAATCAGGTTGATGGTCAACGGGGACCGACGTGTCACCATGTTTTCAACTACGATGTCGACCCCGACGATGATTGACATCAGTTGCATAGCGATCAGCATACCAGGATGCAGGATGTACGCACGATTCGGCTGCACCGCATCGACCTTCTTCGTGCATGATGTGTTACGGACAAGGTGGTCCCACTAATGAACGCATCGTTGCGCGTCGAGTCTCTGGTCTGTCTGTTGTACGGAATATGCCCCAGATCCACGCCTCGCCCCAATCGAATCGACCTCATATCATAATTATACAATTGTCGATTGAGCTGCTACATAAGCCCTCCTCATCAGTATCTACCTTCCTACATAGAACCCCTGACCTAGCTTTCACTTGGAACACCCACCATCGATATCCTTGCGACGACCCCGATTCCTCTATCTTAAAAAAGCCAAAAGCACAACAAACAAAAAATGTCTACCGAGCAAGCCCCCGCATCAGCTCCTTCGGGAACCAAGACCTACACCTTGAAGGACTTGCGGGAGAACGGGACGAGGGAGAAGATGTACATGTTGTTGCACGACAAGGGTGAGTTCAAGTAGGGGAGGCGAGACGGTGTGTGGTGGGGATCTTGAATTCGGTTTACGCGGACGTGGAGGTATCCAAGGTGGAGTTCAGCTGATGCTGCTGTGATTGCTCCTTATTTGTTTTTGTTAGTCTACGACATTACGCCTTTCCTTGACGAGGTCAGTCCTGGCTTCGAGTCTTCATATCTTCTGTGTGGTCCGAGATCTGGGAGGCTGCGAACGAAAATGATCGATCTTTGAAAGAGCTGCATGCCGGCACGACAAATCAGCACGAACAATTCCACCTCACCCTCGCTTGAACTGCACCCAATTTTGAACTGGCCGATCAACTTCTCCTGTTCATCCCATCCCATCTACTCCTCCTGCCGATCTTATACATAACATAAATCATCGGAAACATCAAGCTAATACCTCCCCATTCTGATTTTCCTCACCTCACAGCACCCAGGCGGTGACGAAGTCCTCGTCGAAGAAGCCGGCAAGGACGCGACCGAAGCGTTCGAAGACGTTGGGCATAGTGACGAGGCCAGGGCCCAGTTGGTGCCGCTTTATATCGGAGAGTTCGCTGGGGAGGTCAGTATTTGTGCGATTGCGAGTCAGGGTGGCATACAGGATGAAGGCTGATATCTTCCTGTTTTTTCCTTCACTGCGATGATGGTGTGATCTTGTTGTTCAACGTTCGGGCAACGTAGAAGAAGAGCAAGAAAGTCGCAGTAAACTCCACTGGCGTACCTTCAAGTGCATCCAGTTCGGGTCCTGGCGTGTAAGCATCTCTGCTTCTACCGGCCTGTACAGACTCTTTTCTCACGTCTACGCAATCCTACATGGACCATCATCTTTGCTTTGGTGTTGAACAGTGTCACCTACATGATCCCCCTCTCACTATTCTTCGCTTACCTCGCTTGGAGGGTCTACTTTGCCTAGACGATCTTCTTTCTTGAGTCGAGCGGGTTGCAAAAGATGGCGTAGCGTGGGACGAAGTGGAAGTGCGTCGCGCTCGATGGAATGGAGTGCCGAGCGTGGAGAAGACGGGATTGACTGGAATGGAACGGGCGGGCTGGAATGCAACGAGACGCCCGGTAGCGTTAGAGCTTAGGGATCCGAGCTGGAGGGTTGATGTTGACGGCATATGGGGTTACCAGCACGGGAAGGTGCAGGGGTCTCGAGAAATTCTCATTTAGATGATACGTATCTACATGTACGTATGCGGGTTTGTTTTGTTACATTTTCTCTTGTGATTAGATTGTAAGATGCATTTTCAGCGATCGAATGCATGGTTCAGCTTGTAACGTCCGGGACTCCGAGGATACCAGCCCATCGACTTTTTGCTGCTATTGCTGTTGGGGAACGGGCCTGCTGTTCCGGAAGGAGATTGCGTACATGCTGGCCAGGTAAGTCAGAGTAGTACAATTATTGCTGTGATGCATACACGAAACACTTACCAAAGCGAAATTATGACTGTGGATTCAGCGTCCATTTCGAGAAGGATGTCGATTCCTAGTATGCAATGTCACGTGCATATTCTATCCAGTGCCTGTCTCGTCAAAGGAAGTCGCGTTTCAGGTCACTGACCCGCGCATCGAGAACCTTGGCTCATGGTCGCAATTTGAAGGCGAGTCTTCCGTATATAGTCGATGGGGCAAAAGCGAAGATCGCCGACTTGTCTAGAAATACATCATACTCAGTAACGCACTGGCCATTAGTTGGAACCTCAAAAGACCGGTCCAGCATATATGCACGATGTCAGCAGATCCCGCGATCCCGAGGCAACCTTCCAATCTGTCCCAAGTCATGACGATAGGAGACGTTTCTGGACCTTCAAGCCCCTCAACGATCTCCTCATTCGAATCGAATCGATCATCGCATTGCGCGTCCCCGACAGTCAAACTTACATCGTCGTCCAGCAAGCGCTGGAGGAATTGGACCTTTTCAAAGCGATCCGATGACCACGTAGGCGTCACAAGAGGAGACAACGAAGACGAGAGTGTGTCTCCCGGTACGAAAAGTAGCTTCTTCACCTCCGCTTTCAACATCTCTACTTCTTCCTTCCTAACCCAAGCTTCCGAAACTACTGCTCAGCGTCCAAAACTCGCCAGAAAGAAAAGCTCATTTCTGCTGGACCTCCCCAAAATCTCTGCATCTTCTTCACCTTGCGAGACCCCGCCGCCTAGTCCACACAGTCCTGCAGAGCATTTCATCCGCAGGATTTCTGACAAACTACGCTTTGAACAGACACCTCGGGATGGCTATGATGAAGGTGTTTTCTCTGCACGGAGCATACCCGCTTGCTGTGTGGCAGAGGACTACCTGGAAAAACTGGTGAGGAAACGCCGGCTGCGCAATCCGGTCAGGTCGATCCTGACGGATTCAACCAGTGGATATCATCCCGAAATGTCTGGGCCATCAGACGACACGTCGACGATACGGGCAGCTCAGGTCCCTGTGATAAGTCAATACGATGACTCCGATTTTATGCCAACCTCAGAAGAGTACTGGCCTATCGCCAGCGAAAATGGAAGTACGGGGTTCAATGTGAAGGGGCGTGATTTGCAAAGACGTGAGCGCCAGAAGCGGCGAAAGTTCAAGATCAACGGTCAAAAGGAGTTCGCCCGCGATCTCGAAGAGGTACTGTACAAAGGGAGTTTCAGCTAGCTAGGGGTCGAGGCCGCAGCTGGGCAGTCGAGTCTGTCACCGTGTGAGATGCTAAAAAGATCGCACCGTAGGCGTTAGACCGTAGAGATCAGAACAATACTGGCGTTTCACATGTTTCCAATCGATTATTGATGTACCACTATACTCACTGGTTAAGACGCAACATGAAAGAGATCGAAAGAGAAACTTAATCGCGCGACTCTGGGACAATCATCTCCTCTAGAATCCTACGGTTCTCATTGACAGCGAAACAGTCTCATCTCATGACCACTGTATAAACTCACAGATCAAGTCAAACAATCGGCTTTACTCGGCTCGATATCGCAATGCCCGTCGATTAATGCCCCCGTGACGCTCAAAGGAAGCGCGTTTCATCAGATCGAGACGCAAGCCGAGTTAGGTGAATCGACGGGACGTCGTCATATATCGCGATCACTATATCGGAGACGTAAAAATAAATGAAACTATTCAGATGCAGCTGAGCCGCGGGTCGGCTAGAGATCGCTATATAATATGGGCTTGCATACGGCTCTGGGACGAGTTCTTTTCTCGTCCCGCCTTCTTCGATCTTCTTACATCATCCCGCGACTTTCACTCCACTAGAGAACATCTTCTCAGTCTTGACTAAATGCCGGGAAGCCCTAGAAGTCCTAAGTCGCACAAATGGGGCAAGTTCAGCTTTAGCATGCCCGGATCCTCGCGCTCGTCCGCTCACCAGTCGATCGGTCCCTCGGAAGTCTCCCCTCCTGCTCCATTCAGCCTTCTCACTGAGCAGACATCGCTCTATGCGAGTCCGAACACAACTCAGACGGCTTTGACCGCGTCACTTCCGCTTGGCCCAAAAGTCGACCCTGATACCGGGACAGCGACTCCGCCTGTACCCATACAAGGTGGCCTTTCCTGGAGCCAACGTACCAGTCCGATCTCACCCAGCTCTGGGATCAAAGGTCGGCGTCCATCCTTGGAGTCTCCTTCAAGAGATAGTAGCGGGGATAGTACCAGTCCTACAGCGGAACGAAGAAAGGGCTCCCTGAACTCATTGGCGAACAGGATGCGCAAGGCCAGCAGGAGGTTCCTGGGCAAAAAGAAAGCTGAGTCTGGCGAATCGCCGCCTTCTGACTTGTCTGCGAAGGATGCCTTGGGAGACCCTTCGATCGGAGATACTTTGGAGGATAACAGAGATCCTTCGGAGATCCCACCGACAACTCGACCTCCAACTCTCCAGCTATCCATCCCAGGCTCGCCGCCTACAACAAACTTCCTAAAACATGCCGGATCGGTAGGCACGAAAAATTCGGCTATGCCTTCGCAAGACATGGCCTCGATGATGGGCGAATCTTCGTTCTCCGCGGGTGCGAGAACGCATGAATTCTCCCGCGATTCAACCGTGCTTGAGCCCAATCTGAGGAGATTTGCGACTTCAAGCGAAGCGGGATCGGTTCTGCCGGAGGTTCCCCTTGATGACGAGCTCAAGTGGTTCGAAAACCCGCATGATGACCAGTTTCATCTCGTTCCTCACGAGCCAGCGGTTGCGAAGGTGTATGACCCAGTCCACCCTGAGGAACCCGAATCCCCCGCGACGGGGAAGTTCCCTGGGAAGTATGAACTCTCGAGCGAAGATAGCGATGGCGACTATGGAGGGGACAAGACAGCTCCTCGTTCCCCAGAAAAACACAGACGTCGGGAAGCATCCGTGGTGGTTCAGCCTCCTGGAATGAACAGCGCCGACGAGAATCTTTCCATCATCTCGTCAGCCACGGTCGACACAGCTCTTCCTTCGCAATCAGCGAATAGACCAGCGCCCGAGGGCGAGTCTCCTATCTTGGGAAACCGTCCCTCCCCTTTCTGGGGACCAGGTCGATTCCGGGAGGAGACCTACAAAAACGAATCAGATGGCTTCTACAAGACTTGATCGACGCGCTTGTCATGGCGAGCGTGGTATCAGTTGTATTACCAGAAGCAGATTCTTTATTCGCTTGGGAGATATCCCGCAAGTACCGCATTTGGCTTTGTAAAATTCCTGATTGATAAGACGTCTACGCAGCTCAGTAGCTCAGTGGTGCGTCCGTGTTCAGGTAACGACATTGCAGCTCTGGCTAAGTCACGGGCTAAGAGTCCTGTCTCTGGTCCACCTGATGATCCGATAGAACCTCCAATCCGATTGGATTCCTTTGTCCCTTGCTGAAGTGTCTGATCGTGTTTCAGGGGGCCGCCCTGCCGGCACCCACTCACCCCCGGCCTTGGCAAGCGCGCTTATGACCGAGAGCATTCGGCATCGGGCGGGGCACCACGAGGAGGGGAAAGCCGGGGGAGGAAGCCGAGCCGAGAATCCCTTTCGGAACCGAACTTTCGGTGGGATGGCCGAGGAGGAAGAGGGAGGGATCAGCGAGGGATGGGAGAGAGGGAGGGTATGGCTGTTTTGATCAGATGACCTCCTCGTTGCGATTCCTATTTCCAGAGTCAAAGGGAGGGAGGCGATGGTGATGACATCGAGATAGCGTCTTCACTGCTATCCTAAGAGGACAAGCCGGAAGATAAGACCCCGGCAGCCAAGACACAACTCGACTCTCAATCGGTGCCGGATTGGAATCCCTCTTCGAGTTTCGAGCGATTGGGTGAGTACGGGTCGACAAGGCAATGAAGCTGTGCCGTATCCCGGTTCTCACGGATCGTCATTCACCTTGTTAGGCGTAGGATCAGCTCCTGAGCTCCTGAAGATCTCGGATCGACAAACGTGCATCAACACAGCCAGCAGCTACTACAGAAGCACCGAGAGAGAGGATAACGAGTGATCGAGTGATCAGCTGGACAACCTAGCTGCTCGTCCCCTGGCCGCTGACCGGCTATCATCATCGCCACACCTCGACACGATACTCCACAGACTATAACGGTGAGAAGGAAGGAGGATATATATACCTCGCCACCGGTCAAAGGTCTTCCTTTTCACCCCCCGGACGTCTTCAACATCAACCCATCTTCAGCACACAACCGCTACTTCCAACACCTACCACATTACCACCTCCTAGCTACAACTACTACTACACGCCACCATGCCTTTCATCTCAACTCCATCAACATCCCCACCATCAGGATCCTCGGGTTCAGGTTCTTCTTCCCCTCCCAATTCCGCCTTACCCTCATCAGCACCCCCTCCTCCCGCATACAACCTCCCGCAAGACCCACCGATTTACGATACCGTCCTCTCCCGGACGCTGAGTCGACCGTATTATACGGCGGGTACGCCTATCAACAATAATGCGTCTACATCGAACTTGGGCTCGAATACCGCAGGGAATAACGATGAGAAGATAAAGTCGGGGGAGAAACCGGGGATGATGAAACGCCGGAGCTCGATCTTATCCACCTTCAGCTCCAACTCCAACTCGAGAAGAACACCCGCTGCCATCCCCGAACAACAAGAAGACCCCGTAGTCGACCCATCCACCCTCCTCCCCCCAACATTCCGCATCGGGACGGACTATGTCACACCCGTAGTTTCGATCAAGGGGATGAAAGAACATTTGAAGTTATTAGCAGCGCTGAGTAAGAGGAGGGAGGAGGTGGAAGGGAGCGCTTTGGGGTTGGTGGAAAAGAGACGGGCTGCAGGTATCGGGTTCGGAGCGGGTGGAAGTGGAAATGCAGGTGCAAGTAGATTGAAGGAAGCGAAAGCCCGGTTCAACAAGGATGCACCTGGAAAACCTCACCAACCACAATCACAAGCCAAAGACCAAGACGACGAGACCCCACACTCAGACTCAGAAGAAGAAGAGGATGAAGACGACCTCGACCCCCCCTTGACCCCCGACGTCGCTTACCAAGCCTACCTCTCCCTCTCCGAACAACGTTTCTACGCCTGGCTCCGATCCCCTTCGGTAAGGAAATTACGGGGTCGGCATTTCGCTTGGAAAAAGGAGGACTTGCCTAGGGACTTGGGAGTTGTGGGGGTTTGGCATGGGTATTGTTTGAACCCGAGGAGTGAGTCGCGGTGTGGTCCATTCTACTTGATATGGCCGGGAAGGGGGTGAGAGCTGATGCAGTGATATTGGTTTGGGTGTCTAGCGTATTGGGATGATACGAGGGAGAGAGAGGCCGAGTTGGGGGTGTTGAACCGGGCGAATACGTTTCCTTTACGACTCATTGTGAGTTGACCTGCTCTTCCATTTGACCGTTTTACGTGTAAAGAGCTTTAAAAAGATGACTTTCGTTCTTGGGTCCCTGCACTTAGTCCGAATGCATCAACCCGGAGACGCTGGAATACTGCCCGGTCCCGGGACAAGACCCCATCCCTGCCCCGACCGCCGAAGACTTGCTTCAAGCAACGGTCGACGTGGCTTGTCCCTGGTGTTCCACTGCAACGCCCGCTAGGCTGCTCACCGACCCTATCGTACAGGACGGATTCTGTCAAAAGTATTTCGCGATAAACTGCACGGGATGCAAAGAGGAACTCGACCACGAGGTTCTCAAAGTCGGCAAGTTCCTGAAAGACATCCGGAACGTCGTCACCGGGAAATTGCAATACCTCCCTGGGATGCACTTGAGGCCGAGTACCGGGACCGAGGATGACGAGCGGCCGAAACTCTTCTCGCAGCTCATTGCCAAGGTGTTTATCAAAGAGTTTGATAGGGAGATGAAACTCTACCCTGTGCGCAAGGAAGGCCCCTGGACCGCAGGAAGATCACCTGTGAGACCGGAGAGGGACGCCGTGATCACCTCGTTCGGGGCTTTCAACAAGAACGTTCAGCCATACCATACCTGGGAGCTCGAACACGAAGACCGGAATTTCCCAGGAATGTTTCCCCCGATCAAGCGGATTATGGAGGACCAAGTCGTCGGACCGAACGACTTGTACACTCCACGTGAGATGAAATTCTACCACGACAAGTTGAATCAAGCGCTCGATGACGGCCGGTTCAAGACCTGGGTCGCCGGGTTCAGATTGATCGGGGATGAATTGCCGAGGAGGATGGGCAAGATGTGGAGCGCTTATCAGAATGCGGGGATGGCGAGTCTGAATCTGGCCGAAGCTTGTGAGAGGCAGGCGGGGTTTATTGCTAAGATGAAGGGTATGGGGTGGTTGGAGATGGGGAGGTTTGAGGGAGAAGGCAAGGCGTTCTTGTTGCAAAGGAGCGCGGCTAGGTATCGTAAGTCATAAGGCGAATTGATCGACAGGGCTATCGGTGTACTGATGGGTACCTTTGCAGACGCCTTTTTGGACCTGATGGCCACCGTCCCTGCCGGCTTCCTCTGCCCGACCTTGGATATCGACCTCGGATGGCACACCCACCAACTGAACACGCTGGACTACCACGAGCAGACGATCAAGCACATCGGCCGTTTTGTCGACCATGACGACAAGGTATCCGAGAACCGATTGAGTGACGCCTACGCTTACACCGCCAAACAATGGCTCAAGCGTTTCGGCGTACCGTATTCGGCTTGCGGTTGTCATCAGGGCGACGGCTTGATGAACGTGCTCAACCCGGCATTTGCGATTCCTGGGAAGCTAAAATTCTGGAACAAGAACAAGGAGACGCCGGAGGACAGGAGAAAGCGGGTAGTCTTACAGATGGACGGAGAGATGGCCGAGGAGGAAAGAGAAAGCACGCATCCTTCAACGCACAATCTCATTCGCGTGAGTCGCATGGCAGGGTCGTCTACCTGATCTACCCGCTAATTTACGCTTCCATCGAAATACTAGGTCAATGGCTTGTTTACCGAAGATGAAGCGAGGATCTTGCGCCACACCAAGGACGCTGAGCGAGACCGTGCCGTTCCGAACAATACGATCAAAGATCCGGAAAAGGCTCGACTTGACGCCTTGTTCAGGAAGAAGCCCGCCCATCAGAACCCCTTCTTGTACACTGCGGGGTACGACTCGGTCTTGCAACCATACTCGGTTCTCGAGAAAGACAGGCAGCGAGCTCAAGCGGGGGACGTGGCCGGAATGGGTCGTGCTGGATATTGGGGAGTCGGTCTAGGTGCGGGCGTGGTCATCGGCGGAGGTGTCGTTTGGGGCATGTCGTCGCCGGATTGCCATAACGAGGATGCCGATAATCTCAGAGGCAACGCGGGTGAGTCGGAGTCTCGTTGAGGGGTCAAGGACGCGGTGATTAATTGATCGTTCTGTCTCTATTAGGTGCATGTGCCGTCGGCGTTGGTGCCACCGCTGGAGGTTACTGTGGGACGGCAAGCGGAAGTAAGTTGTGGATGAGTTGGCGTCGCTTGACTGCTTCGCTCTATTCAGGTTAGCTGACGCAAATCGCAACTTAGGTTGTGCCGCAGCTGCATGCGCAGGAGCCGGGGGTGGAGCTGGATGCAGTGCAGGTGCAGGTGCATGCGGAGGGGGTGGCGGGGGAGGAGGCGGGGGTGGTTGTGGTAAGTCGGCGCTGTGTGCAGTTTGTGTGACGAGGAGGAGCTGACTCTGAATCAATAGGTGGTGGTGGTGGCGGTGGTTGTGGTGGTGGAGGCGGTGGATGTTGATGACGTTCGCTGGATATCGATGTGACCGTTAACAACCCTCAAACTTTAAGCGATCGACCTTCTGAAGCTAGCACAACCTTGTTGTACGTATGTCTGCAGAGCCGATCACTCATTATCGTGGCAACTCGAAATCTGTCAGTAGAAGTTGTAATACTACTATATGTGTACCGAAGATATGAGACATGATACCCCGCGCGCAGGAACGCCTCGAAAATAGCTCTCACCATGGTACCTCCCCGAGAAATGCCGATCTGTCGGTGTCACCACCAAGTCTCATTGCTATTTTGTACCTTTGAGCTATATTAACATTCATGTTGTCATCCTCAAACATATTACCAAGTTGCCATCTCGTGGTGGTCTACTTGCAGCGAAAAGGTGGACTGCCAAGAAGCGAGGGCAGGTATACGCCCCGCTGAGCTAGCTCAATGATACGGACAAGGGCGGACCAGATGGAGAAGGGTTTCTGTGACAAACGTGCATAGACTATGCATTAGATTTGGGTATCGCTGTCACTGTCGAGGAACTAGTCGTGGAAAATCGTTTCGATTTGATTGTTACACTGTGTGTCATCCTTTGCGGCAGGACCCCTATGAATGCGTGCGCGGGAGCTAGTGTTTCAGTTCGATCGCCTGCATATACACCTTCAATGGCTAGAGTGCATTCCCGACACCTCAAGACGATTAGCAATGAGTGATTTAACGTCTATCAATATCAGTGCTTTGCTTCAAATAAAAATCGACAATCTGCTCGCAATGCCGTCATTCTCATGGTTATCGAGCCTTCGGAGCATGGACCCTTCCTTGACGATGTCGTCTGATGCTGCCAGCGTGCGGTCAGGGCAGAGCGGGTCCTCCGTCGCGAAGTCTTCGCGAAGTCGTGTCTCGACGAACCTCTCTAAGCAGATGACTGATTTCAAGTCGATCAGCGATCTGTTCTCCAACCTTTCTCTAAAAGACCTGTTGCCAGTCGCAGCGCCCAAGACAGGCCTCAATATTGAGACGTCCCGCACAAAACGCCTCGCAAAGCGGCTTTTTAGTACGAAGCACACGCTCAGCGGTCACGTAGAGCCATGGGGTTACGAAGCGGTGTTCTCTACCGTCGACTCCGGCCCAGTCAAGGTTGGGCTCGAACTTACGTTGAGATTCGACCCGAAGAACCCAAAGAAATTCAGCCACCTCCCAACGGAACTGCTTCGTATACCAAAAACGTACAGCGTCTGCCCAACCATCCTGGCAGATCTGCGCGACGGAATCGATGCCATGTGTGAGGTCCCCGCGGCCATTCAGACAGAGTTGTTAGTAGATATCAAGAGCGAAGCGTTTCGTCGAGACCTCAATCTTGTAGAATGATAGTGCTCGAGATGCATGCTACCCTTCTTCACCCACTAGGAAGCGCTTGGGAAGAGATGATACCAAAGATTACTTAGCGCTTTGCCACAACCCTAGAAGTCCTAACAAGGCGATCGTTTTACCTCCAGCTGCGGCTCTGAGTAGGCCTGCCCATGCTTTGGAACTCAGCCGAGGTATCGTGCACATCACTAGCCCTCAAACCTTCCGAACTAGATCATGGAAACATGCGTCAAAAGCGCAAAAAGGAAGGTCGGGCCCACTAACAAAGAACCAATTGATTTTGACTTCGCACAAAGGGCGTTACGACGAGACTAGACAGCTACAAGACAGATCCTACTCGTTCCGGCAGAACGACGCTTAGAATGTGTAGTTCTCTCGTCCGAACTGGGCCTATAAACAACAAGTATCAAGATCCAAATCCAACATCAGCCCTCCGCTAACCTCCCTGCGCATGTACCAGAGCTGTAGTGTCTCGTGGACTTACGGGCTGAGCAGGCTTGTTCTCCAAGACCTTTTCGATCTTCTCCATAATCTCGGGAGTGAGCTTGGGCAAGACCTTGAGGGCCTTGCAGTTGTCCGACACTTGCTCGGGCTTGGAAGCTCCGAGGATACAGGTCGAGACGTTTTCGTTCTATTCCGTCGAAGCCAATACGACCTCGTCAGAATCTTTCGTCTGCGCTGAAACGGCGATCTCGTCGGGGACACGCACCTTGATAGCCCAAGCCAAAGCCAAATGGGTCATCGTGCAGTCCAACTCCTTCTCGGCGATATCCGTCAACTTCCTGATCTTTTCGATCTTTGCCTGAGTCTCGGGGCTCTTGAGCTTTTCCACGGTATCCTTGAAGAACTCGGGGTTGGTTGCGTATCGGGAATCCTTGGGGACCTCTCCAGAGTTGTATTTTCCGGTCAACTATCGGGTCAGAAGAGTGAAAGGTCGAATTTCAGCGGTCAAATGTCTACGAATTTCTTCATAGATCTAAGAAGGCAAGCCGGCGACTCACGAAACCGCTAGCCAAAGGACTCCAGATCGTAGTTCCCAACCCCTTGTGTCCCTCGAACAGAGGCTTGTACTCGACCTCGAACTTCTCCCTGTGCAACATCGAGTACTGGGGTTGTTCGCAGGTAGGTCCGATCAGGTTGAGCTTGTCGGCGATGGCGTGAGCTTCCTGGATCTGCTGGGCGGTCCACTCGGAGGTACTGCAAGGGCGAGATTGAGGCACGGGAGAGTTTGATGATCAGCACTTGAAGACTAGGGCAATGAAAGTAAAAGTTGCCTCGCGACTCACCCCCAGTAAAAGGCCTTGCCAGTGTTGACCAAATGATCAAACGCCCTGACAGTCTCCTCCATAGGTACAGTCGTATCCGGTCGGTGCGCAAAGACCACATCGACATAGTCCAAACCCAACCTCTTCAAACTATAGTTCAACCCTTCGACCAAGTGTTTCCTGCTCAACCCTCGGGAGTTGAGTTCTTTTCGGCCGGTACCGAAGAAGATTTTGGTCGAGATGATGTAATCGGATCGTTGCCAGCCCATCTCGTGGAGGACTCGGCCCATCTCGACTTCGGAGTTTCCTTCGGCGTATCCCCTGTTTTCGATCGATACGAATTGTGTTGGAGATGATGGGAGATAGCAGTAAGCGTCATTTCTAGGGAAGACATCAGGGTTCAGGTAGAGCTTACTCAGCGGTGTCGAAGAAGTTGATACCGTTGTCCCAAGCGGTGGTCATGATGTCCTTGACGACGTCCCCCTTCTGAGTTCCTCCCAGAGTGAGCCATCCTCCCCTATGGTATCACAAAACAAGAAGATGACCCCGGATCGAACAAGGTCAGACTCGGTGTCGAAAAGCAGAAGAAGACGACACAAAGGCGAAGGGAAGCTTACATGGAGAAGCTGCGAGTTGCCGAAAGAAGAGATAAAAGAGCGAGTTAGTGGAAAGAAGTCCGGTACATAGAGGGAGAAGGATTGGCTTACACAGGGACACGAAGACCGGTCTTTCCAAAGTTTCGGAAAATCATCCCGGTGCCCTCGGGATTGCTACGTCAGTCACACATACCAAGCCAGCATCAACGTCGAGTCGAGCCAAAGGCAAAAACAGAATAGACCAAGGGTACGTAGATGACAATGGCGAGGGAGGACGATCGACTTTTGAGGAACGCGGAGACGTACAACATCTTGTCCTTCTGAATACCGAGTTCGGCGGCGCTGGCGGAGGCTTTGGAAGACATTCTGACGATGTTGCGTAAGGTGTTTGTGGAGAACAGTTTGAGAAAGAAAGGGCCTTGTATGTAGAAGAGAGGTGGGAAGTAAGGGTGGGAATAAATATGTCGGTGTGGAGAGGAAAGGGGGAGTGCGAGGAGTTATATACCCATGACCAAAGGGCAAAGGGTGATCGCTCGATTCCTCGCTGGCACTCGCTCCGATGACGCGCTAATCATCATCGCTCAACACCGATGACCTCCACCTCCACGCGATACGTAATCGAACAACGCCACGCTCCCTTTCATCAAGGCGGAATCGACAGCGCCCGGGGGATTCTTGGGGGTGAGGTGGCGCAAGAACCTCTAGGAATAGCTCCCGGCGTTCTCCGTGTCTCGGTTTCGTTGAGACGGAATCCTACTTTCGAAGATGATCTTTGGGTTGGTAAGCACCCCTCAGCGTACCCGGCACAACCCAGGTCAGATCTGGAACCACATGGGTGGTGTCGTTGGAAGATGAAATGCACGTTGCTGCCATCTACCTGCGCCATATCATCGTCCCGCACAACTTTGACACCTCGTATCATAAGTCCGGCCGGGCGTCGAGCCGACCCTAAGAGAGGCCGAGAAGAGGAGGAAGTCATCAGGCCTGTCCGACGTCTCGAGCGGGGGGGGGGGAGGGGAGGTTCTACAGAAATGCGGTGCCGTCGAGACCGGTATACATGATGTATCACCACGAACCAATCCAACTCGAACGAGCACCCGCACTGAACACTGAACAGGTCCGCCTCCATGAACCCGATGCCCATCAAGAGTTCCAAATTGTTGTTGGCCCTCGAGACGACCAGGATCGAATGTGACCCAACATATACTGTAGCGCGAGCGATCTATACTCGTAGATCTGACTCCGTTTTGTATCAGTACCCCCGCTGTTGATTGCACAAAGGAGGCTGAATCTACACGGGCGCAGAGATATATATCGAGTCTCGTAAGATTCGCAACGCTCCAAGTGTAACAGCTCCCTGAACTTTCCCAACCCTCATTTCTTGCAAGTACAAGAACTTGTCGGCCACCACCACCACCATCATGCTCTTCCCTCTTATCCTCCCTATCCTCCTTTTCCTTCTCAGGCGGATAGGATTAACAGCCATCTCCCCGTCCTGGAAAGGGAGCATCATGGGTCCTCCCGTTCCCACCCTCCTTGCTGTGAGTCGTCTCTTTCGGATTATGTTTCACCACTGATCACTTCCGCCCCTGTTCAGTACGCATAATGGATTTTTGAGCGATTAACGGAGATGTTGCCCGTTCTTGCTCTGAGCGATGAGCGACATAATAGTCTGAGCCGATCCGCCTCTTAGCTTGAGTCTTGTCGAAGATTTTGCGGTGAGATCGAGCTCGGTGCTGAGACAATGAGCTTTTACAACACTAGCCCGGGTTTCAAGAAAGGTATCACTGTGCCACACGGTTATACTGGTGATTTTTCTCCTGCGTCATCGACATTCGAGATCCAAGATGAAGACCCGCACATGGGCCAGATCAGAACACAAAATTTCGCGGGACTACAAGCATGTCGTATAACTACCCGACGAAACTGGCTACTTAGATCTGGATGATCCCTCGGGTTGGTCTGGATCCTCCTTCTTCCCCTTCCCTGTGAACAAATCTTTCCAGCTGCCCTTTTTCCGCATCTCTCTTGCCCAGTCCACACCGCCGGATCTTTTCTCAGACAGTTCCTTGGATTTTTTAGCAGGAAGCGTTCTAACAGGAGGCGCTCTCTGCTCCGTCTGAACCCCAAGAGCCGCACGAGGCGCTCGAGAGGGCTTCACTCTGAGGCCGTATGGGATGCCCGGATCGTTGACTGTGTACCCATCCCTGCTTGTGGGGGACGGTTCCGTATCAGTAGCCTGCCTTGCGCTCAGGCTCTCCTGGGGTGCGTCTTCGATGATCGTGTGTTCGGAGTTCCGTGAAGATCCTCCTCGAGAATCCTCCAGCGGAAAGGCAGAATCGGTGGTAAGGAGGGATTGACGCGGCTCTTCGCCCCTACTGATCGTCGACGGCTCGAGGTAGAGTGGGACCACTGCTGCTCCACTGGATAACCTGTGACTGGCGTAACCGCTGGGGGATAATTGTCTGAAACTTGCGCTAGACGCGGCTTCATCCGTTGTCGATCTCCAATCCATTTCCTTGGAAGAAGCTTTCATCCTGTTGCTGAAGGAAAGTGGATCTCCCCGCCAACGCTCAGGCCTTTTCTTGCCGTCGTCGGCCGATATTGGATTACGCATGTCGAGATCAAGTGAGACTGCTCGTCCAGTGAGTATCTGAATCGCTAAAACCTCACCTGCCAGTTGCATCGGATATTCGAATAAACCGGGGAGGTATATATATATATAAATCGCCTTTGTCCCGACCCAACGATGATGACGATCGATTGCGATATATGGCGATGAACCATTCCTTTGTCCCTGTGAGACCGTCTCCTCTGCCTAGCGGGAAGTTCGGGTGTCTCGGCGACACCTGCTTAGAGCTTGAGAATGCGATCGAGTTGCGTTATCTTCGCGTATTGGGTATCATTGCATGACTGCTGGCTGACTTCGAATCCAGCACCTCATCGCGCGTCACGTCGTCGATCGCGGCAGATGAGGCGATCCTGTCGCGAGCACGGTCTTAAGGAGACCGATTGAACGTTTCATAGGAAGACAAGATCAGTCAAATACTGACGGATATCGCCTTAACGATCCGACGACAGGACTTTCGGCTTCCTGCGGCTTGATCGTGCTGTCGTTGCGCTTTGTGCGGGTCATGTGACCTGAAACGCGACATCCTTGGATTCGACGGATGCTTTGTCCTGGCAATACTAGAGTATGTGCGCGTAACCCGATTGGCTTATTTCGACCGTTTTCTGCAGCGATTCTGTGGTATGACTCGGTGTAAGGCCTGGTGCAGGTATGGTACGTTCGCGAAATTGATAGAGCGAAACGCGTAGTCAGAACACCCCTCAAACTCGCCACCCAAATGGAGGTTGGGAACCGCTGACTGGCTCACAGAGTGGATTCAACTGATAGACTACCTGTCCCGTCTCGCGCTAAGTCTAACGAAGTGCACGAAGAAGTTGATTCAACTGTGCTGGAAGGTGCGATCAACTTTTACCTTTGTTGGCAAGCTGGTCCCCTTCTCATTCTCAAACGAAAGCGGATCAGATTCACTGCGTTCATCTCCCGAGCATAACTTTACATATACAAGATCTCACCGCTTCGCGCACGCGCCTCAACGATATTTGTCGTCTATGGCTTAGCGAATCTTTCCATTGCCGTTTTCACTCGACAAAACCTGGGAGGGTCGTCTCGGCTTTGGCTGGTCGTGCATATGTTTACAGTACTCTTCCGCATGTTCGATATCCCAATGGCGGGTATCCTCCTTTTCCTCATCGTCTATAGCATCATCGTCTGCCTTCTTCCTTGCCGGGACTGATCTAGGTGAAAGCCCTGCCCGTTTAGCATCGGAAAGCTTGGTGTCCTCTTGGTGGTGGGCTCTCGTTCCTTCCGGATGCTCTGATACAGTACTTTGTCCTATCGACTCCTTTTTCAACTAAGTGCCATTGCCAAACCTCAGCTGATCAACTTTGGAATTCTGTCGAATTACTTACAGATATATCGTCCTCCACAGAACCTTGTTCAGCTGCCGTGCTCAGACGTTCCCAACTGTCTGCGGTACAACAGGACGCATCATCTTCCTTCAACAGGGTGCCAGAAGTACTTGAAGCGACGGAATTGACTTCTGGGATATCGGAGAGAACGGTATGTTTCCTGGTCATTTCACTATGCGAGGCCTAGTCTGAATATCAAACATCGATGCACAAGTCCTTCCTCTCCAGGATACCTTACACACGCTGGTATATATATAGTCTGATCATGAACTATGTCTCATGACCAGCTGCTCTGGAGGCGTTCCTTTCTCCGCATCCCCTACCTTTCGATCACGAGGTCCGATCGGGTTTGGCGTGGCAAGCCAACTAGCACAAGCTCGGCCGTCATAATTCCGACACCCAGACCGCCAGCCTCCGGAAAATCCAGTCCACAACTCCCCACAATGTTACTGGTGAATATCGCCCAGGTTAAGCAACCGCTCTGTCTTAATCCTGGTTCTGACCGGAAGTCTATCTTTCGATCGACTTTGGCTGCAATCACCTTGCGAGACGGACTGACGTGCTGACGACATCACGATGATACCATCTCTACCATACAGTTTGGTGATACAGGGTGATCAACTATATCTTCAGGCACAAGTATCGAATTCAAATGGACCACAATTGTTCTGATTATACTGTTAGACAAAGCTGGCGACTGCTTTCAACTGCAGTTTACGGCAACGTTACGGCAGGACTAAATCTTCAGATCTCATAATAGAAGACTGCAGTCATATCACGGAAGCAATAATGCGATCGATTTTACATGTGCATCCTCGTCATTTCAAAAGACGATACAAACTTCTTGACAATTTGTAAGCAGACAGTTCCTACCTCCTTGCCACACCTGATACTTATTTTTGGATGCCGTGTGTCAAAGCTGCACCTTGCGAGTTCTCTTTGGTGGGCTGTGTGTTGGTCGCGGGGTGATCCTTCGAGGCGGAACGATGATTTAGACTGACCATCCTCTGATTCTGTAGGAATGGCCTGTGTGGTGACCTGGGACAATCAGGCAGAAGCACTTCACCATTGAAATCTTTGCGAGGTTCCGGTGGAGTAACCGCGCTCCCCGCCGATCTCTGGTCGGTCGCTGACATCCCCGCATGCTTTTGTTCGCCGTTATCACTCGTATTGATCGAGCTGGTAACGGCGGTGTAGACTCCGGCGTCAGCAGTTGCCCCTACTGTGGCTAATTCCCATGAATCGAACGACTCAGGGAAGGACCCTTTTACTGACGCTGCTCTGCTGTCAGAGACAGCTCCCCTCTCGCGTCGCGAAGGATTTTTCGTGAAGGTCCGTGTGATTCCTGTCCATTGGAGGAAGGATTGTTTGACGCTTTGATCTTGAGACATTATCGTAATCGCTCGTGCGGATCTCGAGATCGCAATTTCGTTGCCTGCGACGGAATGACATCAAGGGCGGTTGGGCTATATCATACTCTATCATGAATTATAAGTAATCTAGCATGTCAGTGGAATGAATCTATATCTGGGCTCCGACATATATTACAGCTTCTCCATCACGTCTTGATCGAAATATGACAAAGGGAAACGATGGTTCTGCCTTTGAAGCGATCACGAAATTCCTGGGTGCCGCATGTGCTTCCTGTGATATAACCTTTCGTCCGGACATCTCCTATTATACCGATCGACAAGGAAAGCCAGATATCTTGGATCGTTCACCGGCGAGTCTCAATGGATTCAACAAGCGAGGTCGGGCGAGTCGCTCGCGGTGCGCGACTTTTGGATGGGATCCGTCCATTATGTGATTCGGATAAGCAACCACTCGGCCATATCTTATCCTTCGGCGCAGTCCACGCTTGGAAAAGGAGATCCCTCACGGTGAGACAACGTCATGGGGCAGATGCTGTGAAACGATGAGCTAGCGCCTTCCTATACAGTAGTATGCCGTAAGATTGTTGTTCGCGTTTCATGCTGCTGAGGGAATGTACAATAACTTTGCGCTTTTGTGACTATGCATCGTTGGCATATTGATCATTTGTTGTTTGCTGTTCTTCTCACACCCCTGCTTCCCTCGCCTTGGCCTTTCGCATCCTCTCTTGCTCCTTGGCCCGCCTCTCCTTCTTCTTCGCTTCCTTCAGCTTGTCCTTTGAGCTTTCCGACTCGTCAAGCTTTCTCAAAACCTCATCCCGGACCTCTTTCGTCGGTTCGAGGTAGATGACACGGATCGCCGGTTCTATCCGATCGTCCTTCCACTGTTTCGATACGTCTGCCAATTCCGACTTGGTCGTCGCCGGGAACGTCTCCTGCACCTTTTTCAGCGCGGCTCCAGCCAACAGGTTGCCTGTATGGGCAGGCTTGTGTATGAAGGCAATCTCCACCCGGTCGCCTCGCTCCAAGATGTTCCGGACGAGCGCGATCTTGTGCATCAGGTCCCCCTTGGCGCTCTCCCACGTGATCTGCACCTCGCTCGTCTCCATGACCCTAGCTCGTTTCGCCTTGGCCTTTTTCTCCTGCAAGATCACCTTTTCCTGTTGCGCCTTTTTTCCGATCAATTTGACGATCGGTGGATCGCTCGAGACGAGGTGGAGGTAATGCGTCTTTGTCGAGTAGGACGACAGGATCGAGGCCAGCGATTGTGGCGGTCCCAACGAGTTGTCTTCGGACGATACTAGCTGAACCGTCTTGAACGGAATCGCCGCATCCCGCACGACCTTTGTGTTGTTCGAAGCATGACGTATTTGGTGGTATCGACCGACCCTCCGTAGCGGCACCTGCAAGCACGCACCATGTCAACCCAGCGCTTGACGTTGAGAATTGCCGGGACTCACTCTCAAACTGCTTGTCGACATTGCTCGCGTGCTCTGAACCTGAGGCGATGAGGCCTATCGGGCGAGGTGAGTCGGTCAGCCACGGTCTGAGAGCTTCAAGGCGATCCGTCGCTCACCTTGGCCTTCCACCACTTGCCGACCTTGCGACCGGCGTAAACCATGCTCTTGCTGAACCCAGCCGTCAACAATCCCTTGAAGCTCTGCCTCAAAGCCGGTTTCCCCATGATCCCCTTGAGCGCTACGACGACCCCAGACTCAGCGTTAGCTAGCCTGTACCCGTACTTATTTTCGCACGGTTCTCGCTCACCCCGACTCAAGACCGCCCGCAAATCCGCCTCGTCGACCCCAGCGACCTTTTTCCAAAAATCGTCCCCTGTCAAAGCCGTCGGTCCTCCTTCTTGCGGCTCTTCACCCGGTTTCAGCATCTGCACATTGAACTGAGTGCAGTAATGGGTGGCGATCGATCTTCTGAGCGTCCGAGGGAGTTTCGATAAGAGGTCGGCCCGGTAAGAGATGCTTTTGTCTTGCTACAAAGGCGCATGTCAATTAGCACTGTCAGCTTCACGACGCCTTTCCTGTCCGTCATGAATCTCTTTGGTACGCACCTTCAATACCCCCTCGCCCGCGTCGATACCTAACCCGACCTTCCTCCAAGCCACCTCCCTCTCCGCCTTTTCCTCCTCCGGCCCACCTACATCCCCCAGATCCGCCCTCCGTACCTTCTCCTCGTCTGCAGGTCTGACCCCTCCCATTCCGCTCAATAACCGGCCGTACAGACCTCGGAAACGGTGCATTTGGGGAGCGACGATGTTTTTCACTTTGTGCGGGTTCTCTGCGCCGGGGATCGACATCCTGGGGTCGCCTACGAAGATCATCAGAAGAATAATCAGGATATCAATATCGATCGGGTGGTGGGATGTTCGACGACCTGAGCGACCAGGACTGACCGGAATAACTGATCCCAGCGACCTGTTCCCACAACTCCCTCTCCGTAAACGTCTCTGGCAGCTGCAAGAGCGCGACCCGGAGCGCCGAAGTCAAGTTCACCTGTACGCAGGTTCATCGAACAAAACAGGGCATATCAACGATCAATCTCATATCCCTATGGTGGAGAATCCCCATCGCGCATATACTAACCTGCGCAGCGACCAAAACCCTCCGATCCGCCGCTCCCTTGACGATCCTCACGGGCTTGTGTAACCGTCCGCTGACGTACAACGTCGTCCAATCGAGCAAATCCGTACACAGGGCGTCGGTGGAGATGATCCCGTATTTTATACGGACGGTCTCTGATTCCGGTTCCGGGTCCGTCGCTGAGGCAGTCGATGTTGATGAAGAGGAACCCGAGGCTGTAGCGGGAAGGTTGAGGTTGAGGTTGTCCAGCTTGACGTCGACATCGGTCACGAACCACACCCCTCCTCCCCATTCTTGTACCCGTGCGATCGCTTCGGGTCCTAACCACCTGAACAACCTCGGGTAATGCTCAGGGTTCTTTTGGAGGTTGATCGCGTGGAAATGCGAAGGGTGGGAGGTAGAGAACAAGAAATCCACCAGAGGTTGTTCTTTCCTAGTTTTCGTAGTAGAGTCCGGGCTGGGGATCCCGTTCAACCCCCGACTAGCATATCCCACCTGATCGAACACCCCACTCCCATAAGCGACCCCCCACCTCACAGCGGTAAACCCTCCAGAGATCCTTTCTAGTTTCCGGCGGGTCTCATCGTGGATGGTCTGGTCCTGGTTCTTCCCGAACCGGGAGGGGATCTGGATGGGAGGATGACGGGATCGTGGGGTTGGGAATTGGCGGAGCCGGATGGTAGGTTGTGCTACATCGTTGATAGCGGGGGTTGAGCAAGTGGGGTGAGCTATGAAGCTCTCCGGTTCTCATAGGAAGAAATTCGAGGAGCTTACCAGAAGAAGCTTTTTCTGTTTCCTCTCTCTTTTCACCCCCCTGACTGTTCTCTGTCGACCGTTGCTCCGCCTGTGCATGATAACCTCTCGACCTGAACGTCCAAGAACCTGCTCGTCCCGCGTTCCCCAGTTGAGAGTATGACGAATACACCTTCGAGCTCGTCAACGGCTGGTAACCTGCATGTGACGTTGAGCTGCGATGGCGGACGGACGCCGAGGCCAGGCGAGGTGGTCTGAGTAGCATTGCTGGGGCGAAGATTAGTGGGCTTTGGCGGGATGTACCGAGAGACGATTGTATATGAGGTTCTGAAGATGTAGGTCGTCGATGAATGTCTAGTAATAGCCTGGACGACTGAGGGTGTTAGGTCCTCCTTAAATCGTGACGTGACGCGTGAGAAAGCGAATGGCCGCAGCCCGGATCTCACACACATGCAGTGACTTCCCACCATATGCCATGCCATCATCACCAGGTGTCATCAGCATCAACTCCATGCACAAGACAGCCAGACTAGAACGAGCGCCAACATCCATACGATTCCATAAAACTTCGAAAGGCTCTTTTCACCCTCTAGCTTGCTCTTCCTCCTCGATCGGACGGTCGCAGAACAGAGACCCTCGCGTTCTTTGTGTCACGATCAAAGGAAACGCACACAAAACAACACGCATCAAATACGCCAGGCCGGATCGCCTACCGAACCTCTGCGTAGTAATCCAGACGATATCGAATTCGGAATAGGGATCAAGGAGGTCGAGTTACCTTTCTACCCTCATCGAAGAGCTGCACTGAAAGTTCGAGGTCGATACCGTCCTCGACACAACTTATCAACAAGCCTAGCGCTTAAACAAGGACCGAATTCGGAACACCTCAAGCTCATTCCCCATCAACCGCTCGCCCTCAGCCTCCAATCCTACCTCATCAACATCTTCATTATCTCGGTTGCCGTGCGAACTTAGCACCATTCACGAACACGCAGCAGAGAGCAGGATAACAGCACAGTCGAACGATGGGTCAGATTTCTAGTTGTTGCGGATGTAAGTTAAACCCTCTCCTCTCGCGGTCTCTCGCTGCGTCGTCCATTCTTCGAGCATGCGGCGTCTCGTCTTGTCTCGTGCACAAGGTGCAACTAGACTACCAGACTACCATCACCTTCGCTATCATCATCAATCGTCTTCAGCCAAGCGGGATGTATCCGGTATCGAGGTCGGAGTTGGGGTCGAGCCCAGGCTAGAGGTTACGGGTCGAGATGAAAATCAAAACGATAGAAGGGAATCTCAGACGAGCAACGAAGATCCTTCAAAAAGACCCTCGCGGTTGTGACAAGGGTTAGAGAAAGATAAGGCATCGAGAAAGAGTGAAATTCCAAGATGGAAACTCGAACAACACTGCCTTGGCACGGCCGGGAAGAAATCGAATTCGGTTGTCGTGTGCAAACACTCTCGACAACGCTGCACCACCAAGGCAATCGACACTGGCCGAACCTACATACAGTATAGAACAAGACGTTCTGACATGTTCTGTCATCTCGAAGAAGAAGCTCGTCTCGGGGGTTCTTTCGTTCTTGAAGATCCGAAGCTCCAGTATGACGACACTGTTGAAATCCAGTCGTACCCTTGACTCGCCAGTGAGGGATGTGAGAAGAACGAGGGTTGCGTTCGAGGTCGAAAAAATGTTCTGCGAAGCATAGCGCGATCTCGCGCTTCGTCTCTCAGGAACGGGGTTGGCAAAAAAGCATTCAGAGACTATCGGAAGGCACAAGAGAAGAGACGGACTAGCGATGGTTTTAAGACGGAACACCAGATGAGTTTGGGATCGAAAGCTCTAGATGCCGAGGGGGCTGGGCTCGGACACTCTCGTCTCGAGCTAGATATGAACGACTTCCCGGACGGGTCTTTGTCTGGAAGAATATGTTTTGTGGAGAGGCGCGCTAACGATCTCTCTACCCGTTTTCTCGCCCTTCCCCTATGTTGCAATTGTCTCTGCACGAATCTCAGGCGGTTCGGCGCGTAAACAGTCTTACGAGCCTTTGTTGCTCGAGAACGAACGGGAGGCTGTTAGCGAATTGTTGCACCACCTCGAGAGTGAGTTCCGACAGTGTTCAGATAGACAAATCACATGATCAAGAGCGCTGATATATTTGAAATCCGACAATGCACTCATCTCTGCATGCAACCTTCTAGACCGAACGACCACCAACTTTTTCACCGGTTCCCCCCTTGCCTCCTTGACAACCCTCTCCTTCAGCGACAATGTCGACCTCCAACGATCTGCCGCTTTGGCGTTTGCAGAGATCACGGAAAAGGAAGTCCGCGAGGTGGGGAGGGACACGTTGGATCCGGTCTTGTTCCTGCTTGGAAGCCATGATACCGAAGTCCAGAGAGCGGCTAGTGCCGCTTTGGGAAACCTGGCTGTGAACCGTGAGTCCACTTCAGTCGTTGCGTTCTGTGTGACGAGAAGGCTGACCAGGTTGTCTCACGGTTGTAGCGGAGAACAAACTTTTGATCGTTAGGTTGGGAGGTCTGGAGCCCCTTATCCGACAAATGCTCTCACCCAACGTCGAGGTTCAATGCAACGCTGTCGGATGTATCACCAACTTGGCCACTCACGGTAAGCCCGCTACAAAATCTTGTTTATCGAGCATGGGCTGAGACCCTTTACTTCGGTATTGCAGACGAAAACAAGACCAAGATCGCCAAATCCGGTGCTTTGGTACCGTTGACTCGACTAGCGAAGTCGAAGGATATGAGGGTACAGAGGAATGCTACCGGAGCTCTGTTGAACATGACGCATAGTGGTAGGGTCTAACTTCATTTCCGTATCGTCTGAATGGGAGTTCCAACTGAAAAGACGGTTGTCTGCAGATGAAAACAGGCACCAGCTTGTACACGCCGGAGCCATCCCCGTGCTGGTCGGCTTGTTGAACTCGCCGGATACCGATGTGCAATATTACTGCACGACCGCCTTGAGCAACATCGCTGTTGATGGTGAGTCGGACGCACGGGTGAATTTCTAGCTTGTCGCTGATACGGAGGCTATGTCACTCAGGTGCCAACCGGAAAAAGCTCGCCTCGACTGAGCCCAAGCTCGTACAGAGCCTGGTCGCACTGATGGACAGCCCTAGTCTGAAAGTACAGTGTCAGGCTGCTTTGGCCTTGCGAAATCTGGCTAGCGATGGTAAGTCGCCGTTTTCAGGTTCGGCACCCAAGTCAACGTGCTTAACAAGCCTTATCCTCGACAGAGAAATATCAGCTTGAAATCGTCAAAGCCGACGGCTTGACCCCGCTTTTGCGTCTTCTCCACTCCTCTTACCTTCCTCTGATCCTCTCTGCCGCCGCCTGTGTTCGAAACGTCTCGATCCACCCCAGCAACGAATCTCCTATCATCGACTCCGGTTTCCTGCAGCCGTTAATCGAGCTGCTCTCGTTTGACGAGAACGAAGAGGTCCAGTGCCATGCCATCTCAACGCTCCGAAACTTGGCAGCTAGCAGCGAGAGAAACAAGACGGCGATCGTCGAGGCCGGCGCTGTGGAGCGGATCAAGCAGCTTGTCTTGCAAGCGCCATTGCTGGTACAGAGCGAGATGACCGCTTGTGTGGCTGTCCTGGCACTGAGTGGTGAGTCGAACTGCTTTTCGTTCGAAACGAGTCATGCTCAACCTTCGACTCTTTTCATAGACGACTTGAAGCCGCAACTGCTTGAGATGGGAATATGTGAAGTCCTGATCCCCTTGACCAACTCGCAAAGTTTGGAAGTGCAGGGCAACAGCGCCGCGGCTCTCGGCAACCTGTCATCAAAGGCGGCGGAAGACTACGCGCCCTTCAACGCAGTGTGGAACTCGCCAGAAGGAGGTCTGCATGCATATCTCGTCCGCTTCCTGGGTAGCCCCGATCAGACCTTCCAGCACATCGCCGTCTGGGTGAGTGGTATTCGTCGAGTTTGTCATGTGTTGTCATGCTGACAGCCGCGCGCTTCATAGACCATCGTGCAACTTTTGGAGTCGGAAGACGAGACCTTGACGAACAACATCCGAGCCTCGCCTATCCTGCTCACCCGGGTAAAGCAGCTGGCTGCTCAATCACCCGGCTCGCGATCTCAGGGAAGTAGTCGCCGCGGCTCAACATCGGATGACGAGGGAAGTGCTGGCGAAAACGGCGCGGGTGAGATCGCAGGTCTGGCCAAGAGGATTCTTAGCTTGACAGAAGGTGGAAGTGAACTCGAGGGCGACGAGAACGACGGCGAGCATGCGGAACTGCGGGCTAGCGTACATCAAGCCTTGAACGGACAGCAGCAGCATTAGGTCGTCATCCACAAGATGATCACACCAACTCTCCTCAATATACCCCTCCGACCTTTCGAAAACGCGATCAATCATAATCCCATTGATCGAAATCCGCTATCCGCTCTCCGACCCTTTCATGTATGTTACGATTTGTCATGCCCAAACTGGCTCTCCCCGTTATACTTTTTCTCTTCCATCTTTCTGATCATGTAGTAGAGCGATGCATCACAATACAGAATAGTAATGCCCAAAGGACCTCGAAAGGACGGGTCGACATCCGTTTCAGGAATGCATCGCCCTTTGTCTAAGGACGTTTCAAGCGCGTGAAAGGGACACAACGGAGACAGTGGAAGGGGGTATCATCGGCGAGGCAGAGTATAAAGATGTGCGCTTGACTTCCGCCGTCAGTGAGTCCATGATGAGCAAGGCGTGATAGATAAACGACTCCCTCGACAAAATGCCTAGATCAACTTCAGACGAGCGATACATCCACGTCACCGTTCAGGAATCGGGCACGGGCACCTATCTCAGCGAAAGAGCCTTCCTACATGGAATAATCACAAGTTTATTGCTAGCTCATAATAGCTTATTGTGGTATTTCCCAAGTGGTAAGTGCGGACCTTCCGCTTTGCACCCACTTGATCGATTTCTGACAGCGATCAGCACGATAGTTCTGCGAACATGCGGCTTACTCAACTCTTTTGAAGCCACCGAAGAGTGGAACCATGTCATCGCCGACTACACGCTGCTCGCACACCTTGGTATGGCATATATCATCTTCAGCCATATCGATGGCACCCTCTGTCGGTGGTCTCCGACGTCGGAATGTATATTGCAGACTGTCGTCGTCGTTTTCACCTTGGAAGGCGCTTTTGCTGTCTCCTGGGGTTGTGAGTCCTGGTCTTGCCTAATTGCCTTCAGAAACACCTGAAACTGACATAACAGCTCGATGGAACAGACCTCCTATACCAGAACTTCGGGTTAATGTTGGAATTCGCCAGTTACGACGGATCGTGGAAATCTCTTGGTCCAATCGTTGTTCAGAACCTTATCTTCGTTTCCTGGGCGGGAACGGTTTTGCACACCTTATTGCCGGCGATTGAAGGGGCTTCGAGAGCGGTAGGCTGGGGAGAGTCGCTCGAGGTCTTCGGGATGGATGTTCAGGATTATCCCTGGGTCGGCGGCCGCATCGCTCTGGACGATGAGAACACTTCGGACGCCGAGACGATCATCGATCGTAAGGCGGCCAGCGACCTGGTGTAGCTTTCAAACCCTCGATCCACGTACATGCTATGCTATGTGTTTTATGCTGCTACAATGTATTAGTACGATATACAACCTTGAGTTCTGTATGCAATTCCTTTGTTCGCTGAACCTACGACTGGGACGTTGCCGATGCAGATACGTCATGTTCTCCTTTGCTTGTATGTCGAAACACTGAAGGTGAAAACGATGGCTGACGGCTCGGATCCTGGCCTATTAGACCGGGCTTGAGCCAGTTTCGTATTGTCGGAGATAAGTTCAGACCTAATGCGTAGACTGCACAAGCTCCATAAAGAACAGGAACGATGGCGAGGGTAACCCGAGCGTTTGCATCCTGTTCTGTCCTAATCGCATAGGCGACCGATGGCCAGAGACCGCCCCCGCAAAGGGCTGTGACCAATCCCGCCGATGTCAAGCGCGTGTGTCGTCCCATACCACGAAGAGTGATGGCGAACAATGTCGGGAAAATTGGGGCCTCGAAAAGGAAGACGATGATGCCCATGACAATGGGAGCTTTGCCGTTAGGTAGAGAGATTGTCAAGGCGGCGCAAGCCGTCGCGCCGACCGTACAGATGGCCAGCAACATGCGAGGGGGTATCCCTAGGAAGCAGAGGCCCGCCGCCAAAAATCGAGAGAACGCGAATATACCTTGGCCTATACAGCGTAAATTGAAGGCGTCACTGAAGACCGACCTACCAACCAAGACTGTCAGCTCCGGATTGCGTGACATATAGGGCTCATCACTAACCTCTGATAGACTTCTGTGACAAAGTTGAACCAGTAATAGCTTGTTGCCTCTTGCGCACCGATGTACAGGCTCATCGCCGCGATTCCTGAACCCATCATCAACCACTTGATCGGTAATCCGAGCACTTTCGTATCCGGCGCAATGCCCGTATAGCGTTGACGGTCATCGGCCAGCCTTTCCAAAGTAGCATTATCCGCTTCGTTGAGAGGCAGGTAGTAAAAGACTACGCTCAGGGCTATCACCGCTAGCCCTACCGCCAGATAGCACCATTGCGTATCGACAAGCGAATCTCGGCTCCGCACATTGGTGAAGAGTGCCTTGTGAGCCAGGACAGGGGAGATGACACTCGCGATGCCTTGAATTGCTTGAGCAAAGTTGAGACGGGCCTCGCTGAGGTGATCCGGTCCTGCGATAGCCACAAAGAGGTTTGCGGCCACCTCCAAGCAAGCGAGCCCAGAAGCGAGAAGCATATTGCTGACAAAGAAGCCTGGGTAGCCGTTCACCATATCAGCTTGCAGATATCATCACGAAATCGAAATTGATGACCTCACCTGGGAAAGAAGCTATCACGCTGCTAGGCCAAAACGCCATCGCGCCACAAGCGAATAACCAAAGTCCACATATGAACGTCGCCTTGAACGGCTGTGCGTCACCTCGGCTCAAGACCCAGTATCCTACGAGTGTCGGACCGATCAAGTACCCCACCCAGTATGCGCTGTAGAAAGCGAGAGATTTGCCTGCCGAAAAGTTCAGGATATCCTCGATCTGAGCGTTCAAAGAGCCCAGTAGGCCATACGAGAAGCCCCAGGTAAAGAACAGGATAGAAACTGTGGGGACGAAGATGAGTCTGGATAAAGCTTACTTTCTCATCATGGGAATCGTTCTTACCGCTCATGATCGGCCAGAACGCCTCGTGACGACTCAACTCGGTCAAAGGCTTCGTGCTCGTCAAGTTGACAAAGTCCGAAAAGGCAGTATCAGGCGCCTGAGTCCCTGCCCCACTGACCGCACTTCCCAAGGTCAGGATGGTCATCCGACGTTTCCTCGGCGGTACAGCCGCCGGTTCTGGGTGTCGTGTCTGTTCTCGCCCTAGCAACTCATTGCAAACCGCTGCGGGCTGTCTGACGGTAACCACACCTTCGTCCAGGAGATGCCCGTCTTTCTCTGTACTGTGACCAGACGGTCGACGATTCCCAACCCCGTCCATTTCCGCCTCGGAAATCGCCAGGAAATCCATAAAGTCCATATCGCCTAGATCGACCTTGCGGGTTGGGGTAGCAGGACGGCCGGGATCAACGCAGAAGGGCGAAATCGATCGAGTGAGATTCGGTGCTGGTCTAATCGAATCGCTATCACCGGTCCCAAGAGCTTCTTCATCGATGGGCTGGAGGTCATGCATGACCCCTTGTCGCCGAAGTATCGGGTCAGGCTCCGTAAACCTCATCGTAGGAACGCTCTTCTCGTCGTACGAAGAAGACCTTTGTCGGGGTCCTAGTGCGACAGCGCCGTCACGATCGGCGACAGAAAGGTCCAATCCCATCTTGGCACCTGGATCACTCGTAGAAGCCTTCTTGCTACCGCGACGAGCAGCTCTCACTGGTCCTGGTCCTCCCCATGCTTTCGGACTGATTTTCTTCATGAGCGGTTTCAAGACCAGGACCTGACGATGAATCAGGTAGATATGAGTGGTCGAATGTCATGACGAACGTTTGCATATAGCTCACCGACGCGCAGATCAACCCGGTATTGACCTCGACCGCGCTCCACATATAAGAATAACTCGCCGTATACCCGAAATCCGTCGGCCTCGTAGTCCCGTTCTCATCCATCATCCTATACTGCTGATAAAGCGCCGTCTGCAAGTACGCGATCCGTATGACATCTACGACCGCGACGAACAGTCCCGTACAAAATGTCCCTACGACGACGTATTTCTGTTTCCGTTCCATCCGGATCCCGGTTAGGATCGGTAGGGGAAGGAGGACGATAGCCAGGTCGGTGATCACATTCACCGGAGCGCTGCATAGGTAGAGGTAGACGAGGTTGATGCATTTGGCTCCTCCGGGAGCGACGAGGTGAAGCGCGGCCGAGACTGGAGAACACTGGAAGATGTTCAGGAAGGCGAGGACGATACCGGCCGTATTGACCAGTACCAAGAGGAAGACCGAAGCCCATCGGAAGAAAGGGTTCGCTTGAGACATTCGGAGGTAAAGTATGAGGATGGAGGATTTGGTGGCCATAAGCACCGGATTGTAGCTGATCGAAAAGACGTATTCGGCGCGTTTGAGAGGGAGTTCCCATTCAGGGAGTATGTCTGCGGAGGATGACGCGTTCAAATAGGGGTTGAGTGCTGTTACGTGGATAATGATCGTCGTACTAGGCAACTCACCAGCATCCCGGAGGCCTAGACCATGTTGCGCGGCATACATCGTGGCGAACGACAAAGCGAAAGCCAGGCCCTTCGGTGTCGAAACCCAAATCGTCAGCTCAGACTTCGTTCTGCCAGGCCGCAAGATCCGGCTTACCCAAGCGATACCCATAAGCCCATCGTCCCAATCGATCTTCTTGACGATGAACAACCTCGAGACCATCCTCATCCCCACGAACACGCTCGCCAACGTGAAGAAGACGAGCGTGACCGCGAACACGGCGTCGCCTCTGCTCATGATCGACTATTCAGGAAGTGCTGCGTTTCCAGGCGTCGTGTGCAGGTGGGTGTGGAGTTGGCGACGTCATGGTGCCTTCAGAGTGGTACAGGTGTAAAGTTGGCAGTCATTGCGATGGTATCGTGAATCTCAAAGATCTTGTACAACTAGCAAGAGATCTTGTTGAACTACCTCGGACGAAGAAGTGAAAGCGATGAGCGAGCGATCCCATGACATGCACCATGCAGGCTGTACGCTCGGTCATGGGAGAGTGAGAGGTCGATCGAATCAGGTTCCGTAATATCTAATTACTCCACCACCCCCAGCCCAGAGCCTCGGCCCCGCAAACCGAAGGGCGTCGCGTGCCTTGGATCAGAACGCCACGCGTTACGTAAGTAGATCACCCAATCTGACGATCAGCGTTTCATCTCATCGTCTGACGACAAACCGTCGTGTTCACATGTTGTACGACATGCCACCGTCCTTAACGCCTTTCGAGACTCTCAACCTACTAAATCCGTAATCTTCGTATGTTAGCTAGCTCGATCGCACCTCCAGATTCAAAAATACAAATCGATCGCGTCCCCCACTCCGCTTCACGAATTGGGTGGTCGAAGGCCAATGCCTACCGGTCTCGATCTAGTAGACTGGATGACACAGGAGATGGAACATCTCGTCAAATCACCTGAAACAATAACAGGTTCGACTAGTGATCAAGCGCCGGACTCGTGCTGTAAGCTGCGAGACAATACAATATAACATTATTTGCTAAGATACCTTCTTCAACATATAGCTTCAATGTCAAGCGGTGATTTAGCTTCCTTCCGGCAGCTTACTAATTTACCTTTAGAACCCAGTTTTGTTCAAGGCTGGGTTGACTTCGACAAAGGGTGACCTTGAAGCGACTTCGAGGTGCCGTGAGAATCTTTTACAATCCAGAGTGAGGGTCCGCATAGGCTTGCAGACGATTATGTAGCTCAGAATCATGAACAACTCAACGTCTATACGGAACATTCGATCAGCTCCAATGTTCAACAAACCATCTCGTCGGACCCCGAGTCATATAACATGATATGCACAATAGACTACTCCTCGTACGCCGCATGTACAAATTTCCATGCCTTGATACACTCTTTGTCCCGGGCCGCTTTCCAGATCAGCTCGGAATCCGACAAAAGCTCATTCGACCGCAGGTAACGGTCCCAGTACTCGGTCTTCATGATCCTCATCAGAAGGAACCACCATCGTTCTTGCTGAGACAAGGTTCTTCCTCCGACGCCGCCATGTTCGTCAGCAAGCGGTACAAATTTGATTCTTTGCACCATCGTCTCTCCCTCACGACTTGTAAGCGACACGCCTGCGAGAACTTGCTCGAAATAGTTGCGGATCCGGGCCCATTGGCGCTCATCGATTTGTTCTCCCAAGTGCTCGAGCCCGGCGAGGAATTGCTGCGCTGATCGCAAAGCCGCATTCTGAGCCTTCTCATGCGCTGTAATGGCGCTCGGACTGCCGACAGCTGTTGCAAACCAGTCTGTTGCGGTTTGCCAGCTCTTAGGCGCAGCCAGATGAGCCAGAGGATGCTCGGTGGAATCGATCAGTAGATCCATCGCTGTTGACGTATCTATCGGTGGTCCCAGGGACATGTCGCGCGAAGGATCCGTCGTGGGCTCGATGAAGTGGGCCTTAAAGACCTCTCTTCCCGATACTCGGTCTGTTCCCTCAGCTGGCGTGGTTTCCATCTGATGACCTTGTCCTTGCATCTCACCAGTCTTCAAGGAGGTATTTGACGGATCTTGCCGGGTGGAAGTCTCCGAAAGCTCAGTCCCACGCTCTCTCCCCTCTTCCACCCCCCATGTTTTGTAGACCGTTACAAGACCGCTCCGTAGCCCTACCGATCTGTCTTCTTCGAAGAACTCGACGAGACAGCTTGCACCTGAAGGTGTGGCAGACTGTCAAAGCAGGGACATAGTCAGAGACAGGGTAGTCTACGGGGAAGATTCAGTCCTGTGCGCACTAGAATAGAAGGAGTAGGAGAAGCCATAGAGTAGAGTCAAGTTTTAACCTTTAAGGCAAGGATATTTGGTCACGGTAAAGCTGATTGATAGCAAAGAGGGTTGCCGACATGCCGATGTCTAGCTTGCTTTATCGTACTGAGTATATATACCCTTGCAGTCGGCTTCTACACTGACGTGATGTGCCTTCATTTGTCAATAACAACAAACACAAAAAATCCACGGCCTGCCAGGCATAACGTCTGACACCGTGAAGCGGGACACACCTGGAAGCGGGACAAGAAATCAACAAGTACTTCATACTAGCACATCCGGTAATAGGTTAGCCATGAATTGATTTCCTGGGAATCAAGAACTCGCAAGGGTTCGATTCTGACTAGGATCTTCTTGCATTTTGCCAATTTTGTGCGTCATTTAGACTCGGGTATACCCATAGGTCGGCTTACAGTCAGATCAGGGTTATCTAGGCGAATTCGTTGCTATCCATAGGTCGGCTTACAGTCAGATCAGGGTGCAACGGTCGTCATGTCTTTTTGCTTCTCGTCTTATCCAACAATATTCAATTACAAGGTACATGTAACAGAGTCAGCAAGGGCTGTATAATTATGGATGGTCGAACCAACCAGGTCCTTTTTCGACCAAGAACTCCATGATCATCGCAACACGTGTACTGCATAATAAAAGCTTACAGAAAGGGATTCTCGTCCTCGTCAGCTACTGGGCTAACATATGGACTCTCCTCGCCAATTTCGGGAATGTCTTCTCCACGGCCCCCCTCTGTGTCTGTCTGCGCTGCAGCCTCTCTTCCTTTGCCTTTCCTGCCGTACATCCTTCCCCATTCTAGACCGACCAGCTGTCCAAGGGACTCGTGGGTGGTGAATATGTGTGTACCCATCGATGCAACATTGGCCCCTTTTCGTGGCTGCTTGGCATTAATCCTTCCTTGCTGGATTTCTTTGAGTTCGTTTTCAAGAATGATGTTCCGAGCCTGAGTCTCCTCCGTCATGGTGATGATGCCGTTCAGACTGTCTATGAGACGTCGCTTGCTGGGTGTATGGAGAATGGGGAATTCACTTAAAAGCGCCCTAGTGTCGCTTGCAAGACTAGGTACTGGAGTAATTCCGGCAGTTCGTAAAGGGGTAGAAGGCGGAGGTGTTAGATACCGAACCACCTTGCCAGGCCGAAAGGCATAGATCCCTGTCTCCTTCCATCCGACCATGATATTTGACTGGGTGAATGCTTGCTTCCTGGCCCGAGCAAGATTGGTGATCCAAACCCATTTTGGTACTGGTCCGGTATTGTGTCGAAGGACCATATCTGTCATCTTTCCCATCGCTTTCTTTAGTGGCTGAAAGATGCCTACGTCCAAGGGCTGAGTCTTATGGGAGGAGTGCGAAGGAAGCACGATGAGATCCACCTCATCCCGCAAACACCTAGCAACAAACTCAGCCTTGCAGTGACTCCCGTGACCATCCAGTATGAGCAGACGCCTCCCAACCAGATGTTCGGTCTCAGGGAGGAACACATCGGTGAGCCATTTCTGAGCCAAGTAATCGCTTGACCACCCTTTATTCGAGGTAGTCCATCTCCAACTTTCCACCAGATCCAGATCCACCTCATGCGGCAGGTTGCGTTTATTAAACCCAGTTGTGCCTTTGAGTATACACAAGGGGGGGAGAGCGATACCAGAGGCAGACACGCACTCAATGGTTGTCATCCATTCCCCCCGTGTGCCACCAGCTTTCCAAGCCTTTTGAGATTTGGGGCTACCTCTTTCACATTCCATATAGGCCATAACACGACTAGCTTGGGTGGTACCAATAGCAATGCCTGTTTCATCCATATTGAATATGTTTGCTGGATCATATTGATGTTGATCAAGAAGTGATTTGAGCTCGGCATAGAAGGGTTCTAGCTTCTCTGGTGAACATCCATCTATTCGCGACTGTTCAATAGTCCTGGTCCATACCGCTCTGATTGAGGGATGTCTGGACCTTAGCTTAGCTAGCCAATTGACCCCTAGAGTGATCTCGGATATGTCAGACGGGCAGTCGTCTGATAATCTCAAGCGGCTACGGAGCAACTCCTGGGCTGTCTCGCGGACAATATGAGATGGAGGAGGATGACCTGACAACGACATACGCCGGATATAGTCTATCAGGGCCTTCTCTTCTCCATCTGTAAGAGCTTGTTGGTGCTTGTGAGCAGATCGGCGAGCCTTTCTGGACCCTGATAGGTGGGCCGAAAGAGTTGTCCGAGAGACTCCGTGTTCTTCAGCAATTGCACGTATACTCTGTCGTGCCTCATCGATCAGGCTGTCCTGAGCATGATAGGCAGCTATAGCCTTCTGAAGGGGTGTCTGAGTTGTTTCCATAGTGATCTATATTGTGACATGAATTTATCTTCGAATATAAGTGTAAAGTCAATATTTCGGTTCATCATAATTTACATGAGCATGAAATCCACATCGCGCGTCCCGCTTCACGGTTCGTCCCACTTCTAGGTGCCAGACGTTAACGATTTCTCGCGCGAACAACGTTCCTTTGTAAGGTTGACCTCATGGGTCAGCCGAGAACCCTCATTAAGAGGCGATAAGGCGCAAGAAGCATCTTTCCGGCGATTTCATTGGCCTGTTGACAGTCGGGTGATCTTTCTTTGCTCTTCATAGATTATCGGCAGACCCAGATCCAGGGTTCCCAGAAGCAAAATTGGGACCCGAAATAAGACCTCGGCTACTCCTCCTTTATCCATAACTCCCTATCAGTGTACATGGTGGAAATTTCCCAGGCTTTGTGGGTGGCGGAAGCTTCTCCTATCCATAGCCGATGTTCTGCTCGACGTCCCTTGGTCCGAATCATGAGGTATCGCCGGCAAGTCAGTCCCCGTACATCGAATTTTCAGCAGCTGCTGTGAAGTCGCTCGAGTGATCTGGCGGCTGTGGGCCCTCCATCTTCGCGCTCTCTGTAGCCGCGTTCAGCATATGACTGCTGATAGGCATGCACGATTCAATACTAGTACAGCTATGGGTGGGGAGAGAGGGTTATCTCATGCATTATCTGGAGATCCGTCTGGGCAATCTTTGGTATCACGAAAGTCCGCCTCGTAAAACAGAGCATGTCATGTTTTGCGCTGCTGTACTGGTGAGATGCATGCTTCGGACAAGTTGAGAAATCTTTCCTTACAAGAGCCGTGTTTCGCTTTCTACAAGAGGCTGGGATCATTGCTTATGAAGGCCCTTCTTACTTCCCTGGGTAGACCCACATCGATCAACAAAACAAAGGTAGATGGTGTTTGTGCAGTTACGATCTTCGTGATTCCCATAGCTGATTTACGGTTCTCGTACACATACGCCTTACATTGGACGAAATCAGTTGCCGGATCGGCTCTAGGCTTCTTCAGGGACTTCCATCTCGTGTAGTTTCGTATATCGTTCATTCTTACAAATATATATACTCTGTCTCTGCCTGTCATTGGGAGAGCTCGATGAGGAGTCGGATTCATGGTCCTGGTTTGTATACAAGCGAGGATTCCGAGGCAAACGTATAGGCTTGCGCCCATCGCAGTTGGCGGTCGGCAGGGAAAGATTCTCGCATCATGCCGCAGATACGCTGTGCATCGCACAGTGCCCTGTAATCCTCGATCACACTAAGCAAGACTAGGAGGAAATCGCTCGAATCCGTCTCCAGAGGTTGACTACTCGTTCGAGTGGCATCAAACTCGTCGAGCAAAATCTCTTTCCAGTCATGCTCTGCGTACTCGCTCGACGAAGAAATGGCTTCATCGAGGATCTTCCGCACCAAGCTTTTCAGTTTGCCAAAAGCTGTCCGACCGGGAACGAAACTGCGACCGTCAGCAGAAGATTGGCTTAACAACTCCCACGCTTGCGATATCTGCAATCGCGCCCGAATGAGAGTCTCTTTGTACGCCGCATGATCCGCATTGAATATTTCCCACTTCGATTCAGCCTTGCGATCGGCTAGTCTCTGGTCTTTTTCTTTGACTTGATCAGCTGAAGAGTCCTGGTCCGACCTGGATCTTCTGGATCTGATGCAGGACCCGATCGAATCAAGCAAGGATTCTGAGTGCGTCGATCCCGGCAGCGTGTACTTGAAGGATGCTTCCGCCAGTTCGATCACACTCTGGCATTTAGAGATGAGCTTTGTGACGTCCTACCGTACAAGCAAGTTCGTTATCTATTCAATGCTTCGGCTTCGGAAATTGATATATTTGAGGCTCACGCTGTCTTTGGAGCCGGATGACATATTTGTTTCAAGATTAGGAGAGTTGCTACAAACTGGGAGGGGACTGTTTGTTTGCGTTTTACTCTAACATGCCGGCGCAAGATTCAGATATCCAGTGCTCGGCAGTGCTGGTTTATATGCCCAATAGATATCGGAGCGGCTCGTGACATGACCTCGGATGAGAGAACTGGAACGAAAGGAGTACAGCCTCCACCCACTTATACCGCGACTGAAATTAAGCCGGTCAGCTGAGGAATCCTCCTCAGCCTTATGCTGTGACTGTCCCCTTGAAACGGTTGATGGCCGGCAGCTGACCTCGTGTGCCCCATTGTGATGGCCTCAACATTTGCGCGCGAGAAGCGTGTTTCAGCTTGCCCACCGATCGGTCCCGCGGCAGAATCGACAGCAGAAGCGACTACGGAGAAGCTCAAATCATGCCTCCTGTTATTCATGTCTGCCGGCTGATCAGGAGAAAGCATCGGTCTGGCAATCTCTTTGAATCCTTCATCGAGAGGGACAGCAACAGGATTGAGGCGCCTTCCGCGTCCCGTGTTTGTACTTCGACAGCTACGAGTAGGAATGACCCAGAAGATGGCAAAACGATCACCGGGCCGGTAAGGATGCCGGTGTTACATCCGAAGAACGGCCTCAAGAGCATTTCGTGACTAGCCGTTTCCGGCGTAGTCATGGCTCAATCCATAAGTATGACGCATTCTCATTTCGACCTTCATTGCTTACAAATAGTGACATGGTGCAAGTATCTCTTGATAGGCTCACAGAACGAGAAGAGACGTAGACGAGCACTAGAACGAGTTTCCTACGTTCTGCATAGAATATCAACTCACAGATGTAGACGAAGCAGCACGGTAGATCAGCCTTAGGAAGAATCGCAAGCCCAAAATGCATGCCATCATCATGCTCCGGTTCCTGGAAGTAGCTGATACGGTGTATAAACATAAACCTTTCGCAAGTACACACATCATTCGAGCACAACTGGGGTCTCAGTACGGGTCGCGAATCTCCACGCCTGTCCTCTGAGCTGATATTCTCTCAGTGACCCTTTGGGGAAAGAGTCCCTGTCGCCTTCCAGTAAGCCATAGATGATCTCGACTAGGCGTCTCGATTCTTCGCTCAGAACCTTGGGACGCCCTGAGCTTGAGTGAAACTCATAAAAGTAGATCTTTTCCCAGTTGTGCTCTTTGTTGTTCATGTCGGCGCTGCACCACGGAATAGCCGTGTCCAAGATCATTTCGACATATCTCTTCAGACTGGCAGAGTCTCGCTTGCGCTGGGCTGTGTCCCCCGAACGCAGCCGTCCGTGCGCCTCGAGTATAACTTGCCTCGCCCTCATCAGTACCTTTTTGTAATCCGCTTCATTGTTCAGGAATTTTTCATTCATGCTCGCAGCTCTCTCGTCTGCGTTGGCGATCCTGACCTTCTCTTCCTCCTCATCAAGCTTGACCTTTGCCTTTCCCTTTGAATTAGACGAGGTGGAAAGGCTCATGCTGGGAGAAGATGCGTTCGATGAGACAGAATCCTTGACCTTAGTCAAGGCCCTGATCCGGCATCATAACCGGGCAGCGTGGCTTCGAAATCATCAGTAGCGGCCTTGATCGAGGACGCTATCGTTTCGCACAAGGTATCGCCGTCCATTGACCCGGTGTTACCGCTTCTAATCGAAGGAAGCTGTACGATAGATGAAGGATCGTTAGCACGGACAGTCTAGAGATTAGATACTGCTAACAACTGACATTATTCAATGCAGAGCGGATGGCGTCCATTTGAAAAGCTACCTGGTTGAAGGTCTGATATTTGTTGTTCGTACAAGAGAAATAGATCACTAACTCCCTGATAATCACCACATCGTGAAAGATCAACTCCCATGCCCACTGATTGTATTGTATTTATAACCGTCCATCTGGGGCAGCTCAGATAGCACACCCATGATCCATCGACGAGAATCAAAGGAGATGCGCGAACTCGACTGATATCATCATACTCAGACACCTGCCAGTCACTTCGTCAATATGCTTCGTCGAATCTATCCCTCGAAACACGTGATGGTGTTATCATACTCGAGCAGCTGATGAAACGCACTCCCTGGTGTCCTCAAACAGCCAACACGCGCGAGAAGCATGTTTCACCTCGTTCCCCTGGACTTACGCCACTCACCGGACGAGGCGACTAGTCGCTCGCCTTACTCTCTTCCTTTCAACATGATCGACATGGTGCAATCGAGAACCATATCGATCCCCACATTGCTCATCACCTGATATCTCGCCCTCTTCTCGCTCTACAGGTCGTTGATCAGCTGCCAAATTGCCTAATTTTCAAAGGATGAAAGGGATGCCTTTCGAGAACCCTCAAATCGAACAAAGATTACGATAAAGGCCTTTCCGCCTCATACCAATCTATTTAATAGATGAGGCCGAGATGAAGAAGTTTTAATTAAGTAGGGTTCTCAGCACGCCTTACATGTCGCCATATGATCGGCGTTTGCCTTCTTGGAGCGTTGTCAGCTGATGTGCTCATTTGATTCGACCGCTCGACGGTTCGTGCTTCTCACTGGTTGATCGTGCTAGTAGCGTAGATCGAGCCTGGTCTCCAGATCGATCTAGGAGCGGAACTGGCCTGACAGACGCTGACGGAAAATCGCGAAAGCTCTTGCGAAGTGCCATGTCGGTTTGCTCCTGTCTTTTTGCTATACAATTTTGATTGTCAAGCGGGCCCGTTTCGACCTCACTCCAAATCGTCCACTTTCGCTTGCTGCTGGCATACCACGGTATCGCTTCGATCCTTGGCTCGATAACCTCTTGATCTTTCGCCATTCATCGACTTATCGCCTGCTCGCCTGTCTTGGTTTTTGCTACTTTCGCTTCCCAATGTGTCCCGTATCCTTCAACGTAACATCCCACTCTCCTTTACTTCTTCCTCCCCCCAACATCGTCCCCCGCCTGTCCCGGCTCCCCGATGGAACCCATCATATTCTGCAAGTTCTGTTGTTCCCAGGGTAAAGGCGGATGGTGAGCGAAGTCGTTCCATTCGAAATACACGGGCAAGAGGAACGGAGGCCTGAAGAGAGTGGAGAGTAGAGTAGAGGAGGAAGAGAGACGAGACTCACTTCTGGTGTGACGTCCACCCCGGCGTTCTTCAGTTCGGTCATCAACTACAAATTCATCCCACCCCACCATCATCACAAAACCGCGTCGACAATACGAGCACGAGGAAACAACAGACAAGAAGACGAGTAAACATCAAGCACTGTAAAGAAGAAGAAGAAGGAGAGAAGGACATGAAGACGTACCTTCTCGATCGCACCCCTGAACTCGCTATCGAACGCTAGTGACATCATGGTCATCTTCGATGGCGGGCTGGTCATGTCCACACCTACGGATTCGCGCGAGGGACATGAAATGAAGTATAGCATATCATACGGTTTCGTCAGCATACTGTAAGCGTGTTTGCTCTCGAAAGCAAGCGGAGCCTGAAGGGGTATGTATGGTGAGCAGGAAGCGGGACTAACCTTTCTTCTTGGCGATTTCCCCGGCCTCTTTCAAAGCCGCTACAGCTCCAGGACTCTTCTTCATGATATCCAACAATGGGCTTTTGGCGAAAGCTTCCGCCATGTCGCTCAGATCTGCTCGGGCCTGGGGGGTCGACCTGAACCCTCTTTGTGAGAGAGCAGGAGCCGAGGCGAGCTTGACGCATGGGCGGATGAGGTGCTGGGTTGAACGGATTAGGCGGCTGGATTGGCGGAGAGCGAACATGGTGTCGAGATGTTTGAGTCCAGACTAGATGAGTGTATGGTGTATGGTATATATGGACGATGAAGGACTCAAAAACCAAAGATGAGATGCGAGATATCGTTGCCGATGTCAACTTCGATCCTACCTTAGGGTGACGAATGATGACGAAGTATCAGGATCACGTGAAAGAGAAGAATAAACCGGAAGCAAAGAGCCACCTCACGGAAGCAATCGGTCGTCATTCGTCCGCTCGGAGGATTGTTGGACCATATTCAGCAGCATCGCCGACAAGCTCATCCTCCTATAGAATACTATTCGAGGTCAAGGTCACAAGTCGACTGCATCTCTTCAATTTGCATCTCTCATCTGACTTTTTTCTCAACTAAATCACTGCGACCTTCGACTACGATGCCCCTCTCGATCGACTTTTCAGGCAAGCTCGTCCTCATCACCGGAGGAGGCCGAGGGATCGGTCTAGCCATCACCGAGGCTCTCGCAGAAGGTAAGTACATGTCACCCTTGTCTAAAACACCTACTTCCTTCCACTCCTCACCAACTTACTTCTGAACTTGCTATCTACCTCTTGTAGCCGGTGCCGATATCGCCATAACATACACCTCGACCGATGCTACCCCCGTCGCATCTCAACTGTCTTCCAAGCACGGCGTTACCGTCAAGGCGTTCAAGTGCAACGTCGATTCCAGTGCCGAGATCGACAAGCTCGTTGGGGACGTACAGGAAGCTTTCGGAAGAGAGGTTGACATCGGAGTGAACAATGCTGGTGAGCACGATATTTTGATCCGAGGCTGTGGGTGTGGGATCGTTAAGCTGAAACTATGCTGGAATGTGGGGTATGTCGTGCAGGAATTGCGCTTTGGCAGTCTTCCGTTCACATGACCGATAGTAAGCCTCCTTTCACCTCAGTACTTCTCTCCCTTATTGAGTGTTGAATCTCGGAATCTCACAACTACACCTCCGTACCTGAAACTTGCAGACCAATTCGACAGCATCTTCCGAACGAACACCACCGGCCCCTACTACCTCTCCCGCGCCCTCATGCGCTCCTGGCTCGGCCTACCCATCTCCCTCTCTTCCTCTTCTTCCGAAGTCAGCCTTACCGCCGACGACGGTCAACCGAAGAAGAACCTCAAGGGGAAACAGATCCTCTTTGTTTCCAGCATCTCCGGGTTGGTAGCGATGACGCCGCAGTATCAGGCTGCTTATAATGCGAGCAAGGCTGGGGTGACGATGTTGGCCAAGGTGAGGCGGGGCAGTGGCTGGGATCTGACTGAGAAATGACCGCTGACTTGGAGTGAATCTCGTCATTTTTACTGACGACCCTTTTTGTCCTCGATGAACTTGGGATCTACAGAGCTTGGCGGCAGAATGGGCTCCTTACGAGGTAGTCATCAACTCGGTCTCACCCGTAAGTACCCCTTCCCGTCCTTTGCCTTCCTACATCAAATGAGTATGCAGCTTACGAGATCCCGAACTTGGTATGATGCTGACAGGGCTACGTATCTACGGACATGATCGCCAACCCGCCTGACGAACAAGCTCGAGGTTGGGTCAAGGTTTGGGAGGAGAGGACTCCGATTGGTCGGTACGTCGGCTCGTCCTGTCTCTCTTCTGTTCTTTTTTCTTTCTCTTTCGCTTCGTATTCTTTCCCTTCCTGCAATTCCTCGCTAGTTCTTTTTGAACCCATCCCCTCGCATCGCTCCGGCTGGCAATTCAAGTCATCTGCCCAAACTAACTTCTCAATCTACCATTTCCGCCTCGACGACAGATTCGCATCCGCCGAAGAGATCGGCAAGTTCATTGCCGTTCTCCTCAGCCAACACGCTGCTGGCGCCGGGTTCATGACCGGTTCGGACGTCGTCATCGATGGAGGTGAGTTCATGTATCTGTATCGGGGTTCAATCGCGACTGTCAATACTGATCTTGATGAATCATTTGTGATCATTGACGCAGGATATACATTGTACTGAACGAGGAAGAAGCGACGACGGTTACCAATACGCGTAAGAACGGGCGCCACTTTGTTCCGGACCACCCTAGCATGCACAGCTAGTTGGCGACTGATGGGGCTTCTGTGCAGCCGGCGTCCGCATGCAGATACATCGTTAGGGATCTACTAGGTGTTTGCAGTTCTGGCCGATGTTGACTTACTTGTACAAGGTCTCATGCCAAACAAAAGCGGCTGAGTACCATTTCATTGTGTCAGCGCTTGGAAGGAGGGAGCACCTGAGAAGCTCCATGGGTGGTGACGATATGGACTTCATAGTTAAGAATCACTCCTCTTGCGGTCTCTCTGGCCTTCTGCTCAAGTGATTGTTCATTGTAATTCAAGAAATGGCCAGCGCGACAGGCTTCAGCTGTTCAATCGGATCATTGCTGCTGGAGGCGGATACAAGGACCTATGTTTTAGGAAATTCTGGACTTACCGACCCATGACGACAACAGCTTCAGAGATGGAGGACATGAGAGTCAGCTCGCTTTCTGTGGAAGCGGTTCTGACAGAGTGGCTTGATGTGGGTACAGAACCGCTTACGCAAAAAGCGAGCTGACTCTCATCTCCTCCTGACTGAGTCCTTCATGGACATGCTTACGAACTCGCATGCGCAGATTTGGTGGCGAGCCTGAAGTTTCAACAAGCGAGTACCGCCCTGTGGCCATCATAGCGATTCGCGGTCATCCAGCAAAGGTTGTGGTAGATCACCTCTGTTGATCGGAGCGAAGATCCGCATTACAAGGTGATGTACACTGCAGCGATATCGTTCCTTGAGAAAGCAGTTGAACGCCTTATGAATAGCGGGGAAATCATTAGCGCTCGTGAGACAGCCATTCTCATCATAATCCTCTCCTGCATGATATCGATAGGCGTGGCATCATCGCCAGCAATCTATTCTACGCTTGAGTACAACCTGCGCCTGTCCCTGGTCGAGCTCTTTGATATCCAAGAGCTCCGTTAGGCGAGCGTATTGCGAGTCAAACGCCATGGCGACCGCCTGAGCAAACGTCACGGGCTGCTCCTCTTTGGCTTCGGTCGGAAGTGACAGCAGCCGAGCCGTCTCGCCGAAAGCCTGCCAAGGTAGGCCCGGGCGGCGAATAGCGTCGCATTCTCGCAGTCCTAGGGTCGAAGCTTCGACCCATGCGTTGGTCTCAGCTACCAGCTCTTGGCCACCATATTCGGTAAACTTGGACCATCCAGCGTATACCGCGCGTTGCATGATATGGTTGGTGACATGAGCGACGATGGCACGGTATAGGTGGCCGGCTGCGCTGGCGGGCAGCATGTGCGCGAGATGTCCAAGATGCGCGGAGAGAGTTGTCAAAGGCCCGATGAGCGCCATCGTAGTCCCTTCCTTGTCCATCGAGGATGCATTTGCATCCCAGCGCCTGTCAAAGAGCAATCAGTTTATGGATCGGGGAAATACGCGGAACAACGACTGACCTGGTCAAATGCGTCCGAAGATCTCTCTCGACCTCGGCTGTGACGTGCTTGACAATCATGCTCTCGGCCCGATTGACCAGAGTCCTGTACTGCTCGACAGCGATATCGTATGGGTTTGCACCGTCATCTACGGCGATCCCATCATGCCGCGCGCGAGCAATATAGTCAGGGCTATTTGAGATCTCGGTCACCAACTCGAGATATAGCTGCCGGAAAAGCGAGAAAATCAGCAGCAGATTTGGGTTGACTGGCATCGCGACGCGCCCACCATTTCATCACCCCATCTCTCCATGGCATCCATCAACCACTTCGCGCTGATCCAGGCCTTTGTCAAGCGTTGCAGCCCTCCAACCCCGCTCGTCATCTTAGCGGTATCCATACCGAGTCCATTCTCGCGAGAGTGTCCCGCTAGTGCACCCGGTACTGCTCTGGCAAATGTCGAGGCGAGGGTCTCGAAGGCGTCCAGGGAGCTGGCAATACGCTTGCGATACGAATCCAGTATGGGTAATTGCACTTGGGCCAGGAACGGGTACTTGTGCCGCAGAGTAGGCAAAGAAGCGTATCGATCTAGAAAGTGAAATGGTCAGCGCCTGATCCACAGGGGATGCACGAGCCGACTCACCTGCGACCTGTTCCACGAGTGCCCTGACTTGTCTCGCACCGATGGTCGGCTTGAAATCCCGCCGTCGTTCAAGAGCAGACTCGGACTCTTGGTCACCCCCTTCGCTGACATCGACTAGCGTCCAAGCCTCGGGTGAACTGGTAATCTGTTCGTATTGCTCCGAAGCAACTGTAGCAGCACATATTGTCAGTGATGATAGTGGTAGAATATAGATTTCCAGCAACTCACACTCCTTCTCGCCTTGCCACCACCTTTCGAACCAGTCATCCGTGTTCAAAATCTCTTCAGTCAAGCCTTCCCACTCATCCTCATCGGTCCCACCGTCCGAACCTCGCTGCTGCCTCCGTCTGGTCGCTTTCCAAGCCCTGGTAGAGGAGAAACCGCCCCGCTTGATCGAATCGTCAAAGACAACAGTCTGATAAACCGTATGCGCGAGCAGAGGTGGATGAGGGAACAAGTGAGGGAATCGATGCTTCAGCAGAGCCAAAGGTAGCGTCAAGAGCTGAGCTGTCAATTCAGCCTAAGAGGCCCATTGCATGAGTCACATCAGTTACAAGTATCTGCCGGTAATTCGATGAAAGAGCTTACGACCGCGTCGATATCCTTGAACATAGTCCCCGTTCGTGAAACGAGAGCCTGCAAGTATGTTTCCGCGAACGCCCGCTGTTCGTATATTGTATCCAGCACGCTCGAGAACGCCCATTCCGGCTGTAGCAAAACAAACCGGGTCGACCCATCCGTTATGAGCATTTCTCCTTGAAATATCTGTCAGCGATGTCCGGATCGCTTGCTACTGACCTTGTCCAGTCTGTTTGTTCCTCGATCACCCTCAAAGTGAAAGATGAACCGTTGTTTGACCGACCTGACCATGGCTACGATCGGATAAAGTCCGTTTTCGATCTCGGCATCGAAATTCAGAACAGACTTGAGCTTTTCTGGTGTTGTATCGAGTAGCTTGATACCCCTATCAAAAAACGATGGTGTAGGAGACGTTGCAATCAGAATTTTGCTATTCCGCACAGCGGAATGACCTAACTAGACTCACTCTTGTTGGAGTACCAGTAATTCCTTGAAACTCCTCTCAAATCTCCTCCTCTCCTCCACCCCGACTGATTCATAAGTCACCCCTCTTCCTGGCCACCCAATTCCATCCAATGCGCTCTCCAAAGCCTCTTCACCCCACCCTTTCATCTCCCTCCAGACCTGCCGATGAACCCGTTGCGCGATAGCCAACAAATGGAAATTTGCTGGAAGATTTGTGCTCAGGGAGATGAGGAGGTTATGCAAGTTCTTGAATGGTGCGATACTCGGTAAAGGGGAACGCAGGGATGTCGGGGAGGGTTTTCCGAGTTGACGCGCTTCGAGTGTCTCTTGACTACAGGATACGAATATTGAGAAGGATAAGTATTACCGTCAATACAGGACAAAAGCCTCAGTCGATACTCACGCTGAAAGCATAACCCTCTCCAACACTCCCATCCACTTGATCCCTAAACCAAGCGCATTCAACCTCGTCCTAGCGTTCTCCACTCTTTCCAGCAGAGTCAGCGTATCTTCCGCCCCATTTCCTCCTAACTCTCCTGTCATGTCGCCGTTGGCGTTGGAGGAGACGAGCTCTCCGGTCAGACGACCTAGATCATCCATCAATGCGTATCTTGAGTCTGATAGTTGAGAAGTCTGAGCCAAGAGTTGTTGCAATTGAGCTTGGGTTTGGGAATGAAGGGGAGCTATCTCCGCGTTCACTTTAGCGAGCTATGTTTGTAGCCGATACGGCTTCATCAGCCAACAAGGAGAGGATGATAGATCACAGTCAGCATATCCGAGCTGAATACTACACTCACGGATTCGGTACTATTCCGTTCGAGATCTTTCCACTTTTCGATCTCGGCCTCTAGCAGTGTCATCTCCCCCTTCAGATCCTTCTCCTTCTTCCCATCCGTAGCTACACCATCCTCGAGCTCATCCTCGTCCACATCAAGGTCCCATCCATCTTCCTGCGTAACATCCCCTTCTCCTTCCTCTTCACCATACCGCAGGCCGGACGGACCCGCACCGGCATTCTCAGAGAGCCTGACCAGGTCCTCCCAAGTCGAGTACCGCTCGTTTAATAGCCTCAGTACCGAATGATCGTATTCTTCAGGTTCCGGTTGATATTTCAAACTTTCCAGCTGTTGAGCCATGGTGAATAACGAGGAGGAAGACATGATTGATGTTGGGTATGGTTAGGGAGGGGTAGAACGTAGATGACGTCACGGTGAAGTATCGATGGAGTGAGTGGAATGATTGTGGTCTACCGTGATGTGCCGGCCTCCTGAATATGTTGGCCTATTGAATTTAGACGTTAATCTCTGTAAACTTGGTCTGTGAGTTCCTGCAGAACTTGTGTCGGTTTCCGTTCGCCAATGCTTTCCGTTGCGGTATGAGCTCGTAGTTGGTCCAGGCTATTCGTAGGACAGCTTGAGCGTCACGTTTTTCGTTGAGAAAAGCTCTTAAGAATGATAAATCAAGACGACAGGCCGGGAGGAGATAGGCTTATGTGCCCAGACGCTGGAGCTTAGGGACTCGATATCGATAGGGTTACATCGGTATGAGGTCACAACATGCAACATGATGATTGCAGATGATAGATGTCCCGGTGCTCGAGTAGGTGTGAGCGAGGTAGATCTGGAATTAACACGTCATCAAGAGGTCGACACCAAAAATATGCTAGCACTTTACAGCTTATCAATCAATTCCGAGCGATTCGAGCGATGAGTAAGAGCTCGCTCGCTCGACCTTGTGCCTTGAGATCTGCCTAAAAGTGCAGAGATCATACTGTATCGACCTGCAAACCTGTAGCGACCCAACCCGGTATCCTTGCCAACCTACGATATCTACCACCGTTATGTCAGAACCAGCAGATCCTACACCTTCCACCTCTTCACCACCCAAAACCGCCCCGGTCCCATTCACCTTCAAACGCAAATCCCGACCACAATCTTCCCGCAAACGTACCCCTTCTCCCGACGAAGCTCCCTCGAGCTCAGTGGTCAAGCCTACTCAACGTACTACCCTCAATCCGCTCCTCCAGGGGACCAAGCGGATACGAGAAGCACGCAAGCGGGAGAGAGACGCCGACGAGCAGTTCAAGGCGGACGAGAGCTTTACCGTCGGTGGTGACGAACTGGTCACCCGTTCAGCCGAATGGGACCTCACCGGCGATACCAAAGACGATAGCGGTCGGATAAAAAGACCTCGGCTGGATGAGGACGGGAACATTCTCCCCAGCGATGGGACGTACAAGGGCTTGGGATCGTATTCGAATTTCATCAAATTGGACGAGAGGCAAGCTCAGATGTCGAGCAAGATGAAAGCTGGACCTCAGAAGGCTAGTGCGAATATCAGGAGTATCACCGTGACGGATTATCAGCCGGACGTATGTAAGGATTACAAAGGTGAGTCAAACCATTCTCAAGTCTCCCTCGGCGCTTCAAGCTCTTTTGCTGACTCGCGTTTCATGCCTCGACTTCAATCTTTCAGAAACCGGTTTCTGCGGGTACGGTGACTCCTGTAAATTCTTGCACGACCGAGGCGACTACCTAGCCGGTTGGCAGATGGACAAGCTCGCCGTGAACCCCACGACGGGTCGACACGAAGCGCCAGCGGAAGAGGAGGAAGAGGAAGAAGATATCCCGTTTGGATGCTTGATCTGTAGGAAACCGTTTACCGAGCCGGTGGTGACGAAGTGTGGGCACTATTTCTGTATGAAGTGAGTCTATACGAGTCGACTCTAGTCTGAAAATGATCCGAATAGCAGTTTGAAGTAGTTACTAACGAATGGAATCTCCTTCTCGCTCGTAGCTGCGCAATCACCCGGTTCGCCAAGACGCCCAAATGTTACGCTTGCGGGACGGCCACCGGAGGAATGTTCAACAAGGCCGAAAAGATCCTCGCCAAGATGGAAAAGCGCAACCAAGATCTACGAGACAAGAAGAAGCGAGCGAAAGAAGATCGCGGGGACAGCGATTCGGAACAGGACGGGGAGGGGGAAGATGCAGGGATCCAGTTCGGAGGTGGGGAGGACAGCGAGGAGGAGTAGATGGGTTTCGAATTGCATGTTTCAGTTGATTGTATGGAGGCGGTACATTCGCATCAAGTCAATAGTCTGGCAAATGGTAATGCGGGAGCGGGCTGCAACCTGTGTTCCAACCAGAAGAACGACCAGTCAGCTCGTTAAACATTGAAGTATCGAGAGAAAAAGCTTGCGACTTACCAGTTCCTCTCGTCGTACACGGTCCCCTTGGCACCCTCAATCATATGGAAAGTGTAAATGAACCTGGTCTTGTCTGACAAGTTGTGTGGCGATTGATGCTGTACGTTTCCTTCTCGGCCAAAACCTACCTGTGAGCTCGATGGACACATTTCGTGGCTGGCATATGAGCTGGGACTCACCGTGAATGAGGACGAGCGACCCGGCTTTACAAGTGGCCAACTCCCACCCCGGTTCCTTTTCCCAATCCACCTCGTCCTTCCCTGCTTCTCCTTCCGCTCGCTCCTTTCCATTCTCCTCGTCCCAGTCGATGAACCCCGTTCCACCCTCTCCACCCTCCGCCCGGCTCTTCATCCTGACAAACCGCTTGCCCACCCCGCCCCGAGGGTCAACGTGAGATCCGGGCAAGAACGACAACGCTCCGTTCGTCTCGGTCACGTCTTCTAGTGCGATCCAGAATCCCACAGCTGTAGCTGGGTGGGTGTAGAGAAAGGTAGAATCAGTGTGGATGGGGACTTTGGCGCCGATCTTGGGCTGTTTACAGATGATCATCGATTGGAGCACTACCAGATCCCAAAGGCGGGTCAGCTTTTCTGTAGATATGACTATATAACGCGAAATTCACGTACCTAACGGATCCTCGTGTTCTCCCAGACCCCTGGCGACGTCCTTGATCCTCTCATTCTCCAAAGTAAACTTCTTGAAGACCGGGTCCAGCTGACACAAAGCGTGTCCGATCTTGTTTACGCTCTGCGTCTTCGGTACCGTCAACTCTGGCTTGGAATCCACCGAAGACCGGGAGATGGAACTGGGTTCGAGGAAGAAGGAGATCTTGTCGTTGGACGAGAGGAAATAGTCGTCGCCGACGTGTTTGCCTTGTTCAGAGGTGGAGAAGGTGGTCTGTCAAGAGGAGAGTCGTGTGAGCGTCTAGCCGACCCGGACAGCTGCGGCGAGACTCGCCATAGGATGGTTGGTAAGATCCATCTCCTCGATAAGCTTCTTGGCTCGATCCAACATCTCTTGCGAGTCCTCTCGAGAGAAGAAATCGGGGATGACATAGTATCTGACGAAACGACAGCCGGATCAGTCGGAGCTGCTGGAACGAGAAAGGTATTGGCTCACCCGTCTTTCCGGAACTTGGCTACTGCTTCTTCGTCGAGTATGGGCATCTTGGATGAAGGTCTTGAAGAGTTGCAGAATATGTGAGATGGTTAGTGGAAGTCGGGAGGTTCAGTCTTCGTTGACAGTTGTTGGGATATCATATTGCCAGCTCGATAACCGCGATCGGTCATCGCCGGTAGGTCGAAGTCACAACTTTGTTTCCGCAGAGGATCACCCTCAAACCTTAATCGCTGGACAATTGGAAGCACGACTCATGGGCTTGGGTGAACAACATGAAGCGCGGCCGCCCGATGCTCGATGGACAGTCTTACCTTTTGAGCGTGTTGGTAAGCGACAACGATGTCAAGGTATTGCGGCTCTCAGCACTAGAATACAATCCTTATATCTGACCTATATCAATGATAATGTCGTCTACACCTACAAGATCTCCCAGTCATCGACGGATTTCAAATTTTCCGTCTGTGCGGTGGAGGCTGGGACGCTCTCCTGCTCCGAACCCGACGTATCAGCATCGTCTCCCTCATTAGCACCATCTTTGGAGCTCGTTAACAGCTGAAAGTCGCCATCGACCGTCTCGGCCAGGTCTGGACCGCCCAGCGCCAAGTCGATTGCCTTCACAACGTTGTCCTTTTGCTGAGGGTCTTTGAAGAGGACCTCAACGTCTACGAGTACGGTGCCGTGGAGTTTAACCCTCCGGCCTTGTCTGTGGACCGTTCCTGCGTCTCCGGTCTCAGTCCAAGCAGATGCACGCACTTTCCGAGCACTGATATCTATTGTCATATACGGCAGAGTAGTATGAACATGCAGTCTCCAATCTCTGATACCTTCCAGACGACTTACGTCTTCGTTTGTGAATTCTGACTATGTATCCCGGCATATCCAGAGCAGTGAAGGCATTACTAAGCCCGTCCGCTATATTGACTGCGTACTCAGAGTATAAGCCCGGCTGGGGCGCGATATCTTCGGTATTGATAGACATAGCGCTTGATTCTCGGTTTCTCCGGAACAGAAGTGATATTCAAAACTATCGTATAATCCACTTCAATGTCTCTCTCATTCACTAGGTCGTTCCGCCTTATATGATTTCCCGGCAATAACATCGAGTCGTTCATCGAGGCAAGAGACCATGCTTCTCCGTACCCACAAGAAAGGAAGTGGTCTGGTGTGATATCATTCAGGCTTCTCAAGGCGATGGATATAAGACGGACTGAACATACAGAAAGGTTCACTCGGCATGATCCCATATCGCGTGATCATTATTATGAGCGATCTGACGTCCTCGATCGATCGATCGCAGCTCAACGGTACCCATCGCCTTCCTTATTGGAGCCAAACCGATACTCCTCCCATCGCTCTCATCTCTTCGGACGTACAAGTTGACCAGCTACACGTGGATGAAACACATGACCAGAGACTCTGTCCTGCTTTCGGCAGTGACAATTCATCACTCATCCTCCCCAATCTTGTCCCACCCATCATCGCTTCCTGAATCGCTGAACTCCTGCTTATCCAAGTCGACCTGAGCTGCGTTTTCTTTGCCTTTTTTGTCTCCCGGCCTCAGTACAAGTGACATTGTCGATATACTAGTAACATCCGTATCTCCATTACCCGCAATGGCAGTAGAAATGCTGCTCGAGCTCGAACTGCTAGGTGCATGCTGAGAGGCTGTTCGGACCGGTAGAGAGATCGTTATCGAAGGTGGGGATGAAATCGGGGTCTCATCTTGAACACAGAAAGATTTAATAGCCGCTTCAATCGCGCTACTCAAGCGAGGATCGAGTTCACCAGGTTCATCGGTAATGACATTGACCGTGACGTCGTCGATTATCAGCGGTATCGTCTGCTTCCAGGAGGCGTTGGTCATGGCTAAATGAACGTTGTAGTAGACTTTTCCCCTTCCGCTGCCTGTGTGAGGTTCTCTCAATACAGGTCATAGACCAAGGCATCGGATGGGAAGCTTACTGGGAATAACCTTTGCGCGCTGGAACTTGGGATCTCCAATCCCTATGATCGCTTTAAAGATCTTGATTGCTTCCTCTGGGGCGAAGTCTCCACTGAATCTTCCCGCTCTTTTCATACGCTTTTGAGCAATAGTTTCTTCTCGCGTCATCGAATCAGGATTTGATCTGTACTTCGGACGAAGGGGGAGTGGAACACGACCAGTTGCGCCAATCAACGATGATCGAATTGAAGGTCGCAACGATCGCCAGCACCTATCTTATGGGATTTTATTGTGTTACGGCCCCCCTGCTGCTAGCCCCTATTGGTGAGGCTGGGTCAATAGAGAACAAAGGAAGGTCGTTGCGCTCATCCTGTTGTCGGATGATCAGATGACTGATACCGCTTGACGATCACGCCGCCAATAGCACTATGACAACGCGCCTGCATCCCTTCCTTTCTCAGCCTAAATTACAGAGACAAATCCTCCCGTGCCGCTTCATCGATAAAAAAAGACAGCTCTATACAAGGCAACTGGTAAAGAGTGGGATCAATGACAGATGTCATATGCTACAGCAGTCCGTATGGTGGACGACCTCTGGTTGATTTGTAACCCGATAACTGGTTAAGCAAAGTCTCGCAATGGTAAAGCGTAAGGGAAATCAGACCCGCCAATCATAGATTGATAAGCATGGCTATCGCATATCCGATCAATCAAGTTTGGCGTAATGATGAACCTGCAATGAATCGGTCAACAAGTAGGTAACCTGCATGGTGAATCACCGGATAAATCTATGACATCGATGACGGTGGCATATGTACTGAATATTGTACACCTGCTATTCTATTTCGTCGCAGGAGCGCTGAACATGCTGTTGTCTGTATCATAGCCACGGAGGTCTAAGTCGGTGATTTTATCCCATCTTTCAGATGCATCAGAATCAGACTCTGCGTCAGATGAGACTCCTCCCCAAAAGTCGTCAGATCCGTTTGCGACGAAGCTGAGTTCTGATGCTTCTACCTCTGGATCTCCCATGTCTGGATCCCTGACGAAATCGGCGGGATCTTCCTGGTTTGGCGTATCGGGGGAGACGGGCTGCGCATCATCGGCCGCAGGGCCGTCAAGCTTGAGAGCCTCTCGGATGGAATCGAGGACTGATTTGGGTGACTTCTCAGGATGGTACCAAACGGATACGTACACCACTCGACCATCGGGCACAGTGATATTGTCCTTGGTAAGACCTGGACCTGGAAGTTCGTGATGTTTCGGGATGAGGTTGACCTGGAAACCCGCTACACACCCCATCGGTCTGCTTGCTGTAATGTACCAGAAACTCAGCAACCGATGAGCAGGCAAGAAAGTATCGCAATCACCTTCAATGATCTTCGCTCCGTGCTCGCCAGCTTGTCTAACAGCCGTCTGGATTTTTGCCAACCAGATTTTTACTTCGGAAGGCGAAACTTTCTGAGGGTTGCTTTTCTGAGGAGACATGTTGTACTTGTTGTAACTATGTTGATTCTGATCGGAGGAACTGAAGTGATAGATTCACCAACAAATCCCTCCGGATTGTGTCCTTTATTATATAGGGTTTTCTAGGCGGAGGCTTTGTGAGCATTTCACTTGTCACAGTTATGGTTACAAGCTTTTTACCGGTGCAAGCACACCATGACAAAGGAAGTCGAGGCAACTGTCAGCTATCCTCCTCCTGTTCCCATCGCTTCACCACCGGTCATGACTCGTCCGAATCCCGAAAGGCATGGCATCATTAACATCATTCAGATTCCTCCGACATAAGCAGATGTAGCCGTCAGGTCACTTGTAGCGTGCTTGTCCATCGGTCAACACTCGGCCGAGTTGAGGAAACGTGTATGACATCATCCTACCTCCTTTGAGATACGTGTTGGCTCGCAAATCGTCTAGTCACAAGACAATATGCAGGCTGCCTCGAGCGTTACCTTATGCTGATGCGGGAAGCGATTGTACAGCTATTGGGGTATCGCACGATTTGATGTGCGAGGGCGACTTCAGCCACTCGCCACCCAAAATTACGCCGAGATAGAATTATAGAACTGTACTGGCGATGACAAATCGCTTCATACGATGTCAACAGAAGAACCACATGTATAGATTGATGTAAGGGAGCGAACGTATCCGGGATAGATCCATCAAGATCGACACCTCTACCCTCGGTAATACCGATAAATCCTTACAAGATTGAATAGACGCCCGACAGGATGGAACAACTACTCTTCTAGATCTTCAGGACTGGTCAGTATTGCGTATTGTATCGCTTGAATAGTTTACGTATGCAGACCAAGATTGCCTCGAAGCCATCTTTTTCTATATCATGCTCCAAATTCTGAGGTCATGCTCAAGATCTCTTGATATACACTCTGACTCAATCATTCATTGCCACTCCCTTCATCATCGGTCCCGACTGACGGCCCCTCCTTCATGAAATTCGCGAAAACGAATTGCTCAATCGTCCAATTGTTCGTTGACCATGAGCTATCGGTTGCAACGAACTGTCAACGGGTTATGATGGTCTGTACCGTGTTTCCCTGACTGACGGTGCTCGAGGGCTGTGTAGGGTTTGCTGTGAATTCTGCTGTACTGGAAAGGGTAGCAGCACTAGATTCGTCTGGCTTCCGCTTATCTTTCGGCTCGGTCGCAAACTCGCGCTTCCAGGCGTCGATCAAATCGTCCACCAGCTTTTAGCGTCATCGTCGGTCTTTTCGGATTTGATCTTGAAGTTAACTCTGAAGTCTGTTCCCTTGTGGGTATGAGCGAACTCATCGGTGCCGGTATAAGGCTTTTTCTTCGAATCCTTCTTGCCGGTATGGACCGTGAAGACGAGTTCGCCACTGGACCGACCTGTGACGGGAAAACGCAATTCAAAGGCTAAGCGTTAATCTGACAAGACAGATCGTGGACCACGCTATTACTGAGCATAGGTAAACTCTCCCCCACTTCCGCCAATTGCCTTGGCCACCTTTGCCTGGATGTCGAAGACCCCACTATCAAGGGCGGGACTAGGCTGAGGCGGAGCTTTCGTACGTCGAGGCATGACTGATTTGAGTCGCTGATTGCAATCCGATAGACACCTCGATTACATTGGCCAACAAATAACATTCTACCACTGCACTTGGGATATATAGTACATATAATACAACCCCCGTTCTTAGGAAACAAAGGTAGGAACGTCATAGATCACATGCCCCAGCATCGAGAACCATACGCGCCCTCACAACGACGCACTGAAGTTCAAAGCGATCGCCTAGCTATTATCTGCGACCGAAGATTTGGACCGTTTCGGTTCGATTCTGCCGAAGACTTCTATACAAAATCATAGTCAGCGTTGTCCAGCGTAAGCGACGAAAGTGGAGACAGCTGTGATCTCTGAGCTTTGCAAAGCGAAGTCTGCGCCTCGATCCTTTGCGCTTCTTTCCCGCGACGAGTGACGATGCGACACATCCAGAATTTAATCCCGCGACCTGAATGACCCCGAGCGGTGGCCGGTCGACACGATCAATGACTAACGGCCTGGGGATGTCGACGTCGAGGTTGAACCGGCCGCTGGGCCCGTTCTCGATCTGGACTGATGAGTTGGGAAGATGAGGTATATATATGGTTGCCGGGGAGCACGGTGGCTAAGATGTGGTGTAAGGCCTGTTGTCCTGGACAGTCTCATCAAAGCTGGCCTTCGCTCGAAAGCTCACCGCACCTCTCGAATACTCGAGGACGATCTCCTATCGGCCATGTCCGAACTCAATCCCAACGAACTCCACCCTGACCTCTGGCCCATCCAGTACCTTCCCGGCTTCCCACTTGACCTCGCTCCCACAATCCTCGTCAACTTCTCCAGGAGCCTCAAGGGTAGCACCGCTCCTTCCGACATCACTGTTCAAGACCTCGTTGCCCCCGGACTCAAGCCTTCTGACCCTTCGGTCAACCTCCGGGTATACAGCCCTTCGAATGCCGGTGATCGAGCATTACCCGCTATGCTCTGGTTTCACGGCGGAGGGTACGTCTTAGGATCTCATCGAATGGGGGCGGATACCACGTTCGAACGATGTCGCAAGCTTGGGATCCGGGTCGTTTCTGTGGAATACCGAATGGGACCCGATAACCCCGCTCCGGCTGGGAACGACGATGCCTATGCAGCGTGGCTTTACGTGCAAAAGAACGCTCAAAAGTTGGGGATCGATAGGGAGAAGGTAGTAGTCGGGGGTCAAAGTGCGGGAGGGGGGATGGCAGCAGCCCTATGTCAGAGGATACACGACCAAGGGGATGTCCAGCCGTTAAGCCAATACCTCCTCTACCCGATGTTGGACGACCGGACCGTCCTGAGACCCGATTCGATGCGGTACATCTGGACGACCCGGAACAATCACTACGGCTGGAAATCATACCTCGGCCAAGAACCCGGCCAAGCTACCGTCCGTACCCCCTATGCGGTTCCCGGTCGGCGGGAAGACTTGGCCGGCCTACCACCCGCCTATATCACCGTCGGTACCATCGACCTGTTTCACGACGAAAACAAGGAATATGCCAAGAAGCTCGAAAAGGCCGGAGTGAAGATCCGGTTCGAGACCGTCCCCGGGGGGTTCCATGCGTTTGAAACGATGCCTTGGTTCAAGAACACGACTGTGGGAGCGAGTTATAATAGGACGCAGCTGGCTGCCTTAGCGAGCGCTTTCAAGGGATTTCAGAAGGATTAGAGTCGTGAGGCGGGTCATAGACTCTCTGTGGACTAGTTCATAGTAAATTGTGGTAATTGTAGACTACACGATTGTAACGAGATGACTGCATGATGGGCAACGAAGATTCGGGTGCCGTAATTTGCTTACGTGATTCAGAAGATCAATAATAGATCACGTGATCTTGAATTGTTCGAGCTCTCCCTCGAGATTATGAGCATGAGCAAAGGGTCGTCTCTACCTACTAACGCTGATCGACCATGTTTGCAACAGACAATCAGAGTAAAGACATCCTCTTTTTCTCAAAAGAGATATAGATTCTCTCTTTCCCGCCGTAGCCATGTCCCCACCCATCGCTACCGCAGAATCCTCCCGAGCGCCCAAACGTACCAAGCTCGAGGCTCAACAGAAAAAATCTCAACCGCGTCTCTTTGCACCGTTCCGAGCTCTTGGCTTCATCACCAACCATGTTCCGTTCGCACTTCAAGTCAGGCAAGCCAAGGGAGCCTTGGAAGGACCGAATGTGACGATCGTGACTAGTCTGGGAAATAGTTGGGCGATGTGGGATGCGGGAAAGATGAGGTTGTTGTTTGTCGGTAAGTCCAGGTTGAATCCACCCTTGCAAATAAATTGCGTACGCTAACTGGAATACCAATCACCTGCCTGACTATTCTGTAGGACTTCCTACGCCATCCCCGATCACGAGCCTGGCCGTACACGGCAACGACGTCTTCGCCTCGTCCGGGTCGACCATACACCGCTACACCCGAGGCAAACTCCTCACCTCCTACACCATTTCAACTTCGTCCGAGATCTCCCAAATTCTCATCCTCGGAAACACTCTCCTCGCACTCCACCCTTCCTCTTCAAACTCTTCCCCGAATGGGTCTCTGCAGGTCTTCAACATAACCACCACCGAATTGGAAGGAGAGATTTCTTTTCCCAAGGGGTTTGAACCGAGTACGATGGTTCATCCTAGTACTTATGTGAACAAGGTGCTGGTGGGAGGGAGGGATGGAAGGATGGGGATTTGGAACATCAAGACGCTGTGAGTTTGGTTTCTTTTTCGACACGATTTTGTCTTCCAGCATCTCTTCTCGACCGGAAGAACGCTATCGCAGCTCGATAGGGACAGAACCGCGTGCTAATCCGACTCTGCCATAACCTGTCTGATTGCAACAGCTCCTCGATCCACATCTTCCCCGCTCTCAACCCCGCCTCACCCTCTCCCATCACAATCCTAACTCAATCACCTGCTATCGACGTGATCGCCGTAGGACATCTAGACGGGACCGTCCGGGTCGTTGATATCAAGGACGGCGAGGAGGTGCTCAAGGTGCGGATGGAGGGAAACACCGGAGAGGGAATCGTTGGTGTCGCTTTCAGGATGGGTAAGTACTATATCAAGCTTATCCTCCTCAAATGTCTCTCGAACCTCGAGCTGAGCCAAGTCAAATCTGCTTAAAAACGATGAAAAGACGGACCCCCTATCCTAGCGACCTCTTCGACAGCGGGAACGATTGCCGTCTGGGACCTGAACGCCAAGGGGAAACTCTTGCATACCATTCGGGACGCTCACGAGGCGGGTGTGACGGGTTTGCAATTTGTAGGAGGGTTGTTGATCAGTAGTGCGGGGGACAATGGTGTCAAGGTGTGTACCAGCAGGGTGAACAGTCTGATACTGGCACCTTGAGCTGACATTGCTAGTATTGGCGATCGGTGTCTTGTTGTAGCAATGGGCGTTCGACTCGCCCACAGCGGTTCCTCGACTACTGAAATCACGTACGGGTCACCACTCCCCCCTGACTTCGATTCGATACTATGGCCAGGACGGTAAACAAATCCTCACCGCCTCGCGGGATCGTTCAATGCGATACACCTCTGTCGTCCGGGATTCTCGATCGTTCGAGCTTTCTCAAGGATCGGTCGTCAGCAAGGCCAACGCGCTAGGAGTCCCTGTCAAGAGCCTGAAATGGAGTCCGATCGTCAGGATGAGCAGCGAGGTCACAAGGAGCAAGGATTGGGAAGACGTGGTCACCATGCACGAAGGAGACTCGTATGCCAGGTCTTGGAGGTTACAGGACAAGAAAGCCGGTCGTTGGGCATTAGACGTCGAGGACGGGGCGGTTTCTGCCGTATGCACCTCGGCTTGTGGTAACTATGCTCTGGCAGGATCATCCGTCGGACAAATTCGGATGTGGAACTTGCAATCGGGACAGGAGAGGAAGACCTTTCAAGTGAACGGGGTACCTGCCCCGGTTTCCGTCATGGGGAAGGGAAAGAAGGGAAAGGTCGTCAAGGGCAAGAAGTCAGGGAGCGCCATTACGGGATTATGTACGGATGCGTTGAACAATGTGTTGATCGCGAGTACTCTGGACGGGTCATTGAGCGTGAGTCTGATGCCCGCGTGTTCGGGTTAATGAGTGTGAGCTCAGCATCTTCTGTTCGTCATGCAGTTCTTTGACTTCTTCACAACAAACCTCGAGCACACGATGAAGTTGCCGGCCAACATCACGTCGATCGAGTTGCACCGGGATAGCGGTCTTTTGGCTGTGGTGTGTGATGATCTGATCATCCGGGTGTTGGACGTGGAGACGAGGCGGATTGTGCGAGAGTTGAGCGGGCCGAGACGGCCGATATTGGACATGGTAAGTTTGTCGTATCTATCAATATCATACTTGACGAATATTAACTCTGAACCTGACCTCCCTTATGCAGACCTTTTCGCCGGATTCGCGATGGTTGATCACGAGCTCGATGGATTCGGTCGTACGGACGTACGACGTACCGACTGGTCAATTGGTAGATGCCTTCAGAACGACGAGTATCGCCACTGGTGTGACCTTTTCGCCGACTGGTGACTTTTTAGCTACGAGTCATGTCGATAGCGTAGGAGTGCATCTTTGGTGAGTCGCAACAAGAGGGATATGTCTACATGTTGGTGCCCTATTCACTGATATCGAACTCGGCCGTGCAGGGCGAACAAGGCGCAGTTCAGCGAGGTTGCTCTGCGGCATATCGACGAAAACGAGGTAACCGACGTCGCTATGCCGACGGTGCAGGGTTCTGATGATGATCAGGGTGAGTCCCGTCTCCGCCAACCGTCATCACAAATCTTGACATGCTAACATTGAGCGCTTCAATAGACTTGGACGGCATAGAACCCATCGGTGAACCCGAATTCCAGGACATTTACACGACACCAGAACAGTTGGGCGAGGAGCTTTTGACGCTCTCGTTGATGCCACGTTCGCGATGGCAAACGCTATTGAACCTGGACATCATCCGAGCGCGAAATAAGCCCAAGGAAGCGCCAAAGGCGCCAGAACAGGCGCCATTCTTCCTGCCAACGGTAACATCTTTGGACGATGGCCTTGGTACTAGGTTCGACATCGCCCCCAAGGAAGACGATAGCGCATCAAAGTCGACAACTAGATTGGACCTGCAGAGCGCTTTTGTCGAGAGCGAGTTCACGCGATGTCTTGGGCAAGAAAAAGAGGGCGGACGATGTAAGTCATTTGCGGGATCTGTATAGTACTTGATTACTGACTGACCTTCCCCGTTAACCGCAGACGAGAAATTCTTTATCTATCTGAAATCCCTCACGCCAGCCGCTATCGATATGGAGATCCGGTCATTACTCTCAATAGAGCATCTGGAACGCTTTCTTCGAGCGTTGGTCGGACGACTACGTTCGCACCGGGATTTCGAGGCCGTCCAAGCGGTACTCGCTGTATGTCTAGCCGTACACAGCGACCTGCTGATCGCCAACGAAGAGTTGGCCGAGGTCTTGCAGCAGTTATTGGTAGAACAGCGGAAGGAGAGTGAGAGGTTATTGAACCTCGTGGGTTATAATTTGGGTACGATGTCGTTCTTGCGGGGTGCATAAGGATGTACGATCGGTATACTGTACACAATGCCGATTTCAAGATACAGTACGGAACAAAGGAGACGACCGGGAGGAATGAGACGGACGGTGGTGTCGCGAAGTGTGGAATGGATGACGACGAGCAGCGCGCAAGAGGGCGATGACATATTGGAGGCTGTACGAAGGTGGTTGGCTGACCTTTGGTCAATCGATCGGTCTACATGAATGCACAGAGATACACTTGACTTATTATCCAAGAGATTACAAGGAGATAAGGATGAGAGTCTTGAGTGGGAAATGTAATAGAAAGCGTGATTGAAGACATTTGTAGATCTTGTAGTCTGACTGCTCAAAAAGGGAAGATCAACGTGAAGTCTGAACAAGACGCAACCACCATCGTCGCGCCTGAGACTTGCGACGAAGTCTTCATCGATGCTAGCACAGCCTTCGCCCATAGAAGGACGGACAAGATCCAACTGGACCATCTACATCGGCAAAATCCCAGCGGTAGGCAAGCCGGTTCGCTACGGGAGTCATTTCATTTCGCGCTTACGCCCTTGCCCTTCAGGTCTTGAAGAGCTGGTCGTCAAGCTGGCACAGCAGGAGGCTACGACAATCACCATGCCTGAAACTCGGGAGAAAGTGTTCGAGAGCAAGCATAAGACAGAGACTTTCCCTAAAGCCGTCCACAAAGCCCCATCGTCACGCCTTGGTACCGAGGCCAGGGGGAGAGCGCACCGGGTCGTCAATCCAAGCCGACGGGAAAAAGGTCAGCTGCCTATCAGAAAGCCAAAGATTAACCGGAGGAAGGCCTTTGGGAGAAAATGGTCGAGCGGTGGGATCAGTTGAGCCGGAAACTATCTTTCCACCAGGGTGAGCCATTTGGTCGATAGTGTACATGTGTGCTCAAGCTGGGCAATTGCAGGTACCGTGAAGAAGGAGACGAAAGATGGCATCCCCTTGGGTTTCAAGATCAGTGGTCTCTTGTCGCCGGCAGAGGTCTTGCGATTGACCCAAGTGATTGGCAAACTGTGCAAGTCTTGGACGGCTAGCCATCAGAAGAACGATTGTGAATGCGACGAATGCGATGACTGCGATGAATCCGACGAATACGATAAATATGAGCAGAAGGGTACCGGCCCGGGTCGAAGCATTCCAGCTCCGTCCTGTAGTCGCCATTATAAATATGAAGAGGTATGCTATTCGCTGTCCAAGGTCTTTGATCTCCAATGCTGATGCATCCGATTGTGTGCAGGCATTGAAAAGTATGGGCTCGATGCAGGGGTACTACGTTTTGCCTATTGGATCACCAAGAGGCAGACAAAGAAGAGCCCCATCATCTCACATGACAACATCAAAGGCTCCTGAATCAACGGTCATGTGCGCCACTTTATGCATCAACTCGAATCATTCTTTTAGCTGGTGTCAGATCCCTTCAGACCCTTGCACCTGAAATCTATTAAAGATATCGCAAAGGAATGGACCGACTTGCCAACAAACACGTAGACTTGGTCACCTGCCTCCGCAAGTCATCTTTTCCCCTTTTTTAGGCATGGCATTGGTATGCAACTTGCGGGTCACACCACACACATGTCAAGGAAGTGATTCACAAGGTCATGTATTCATGACCATTGTTGGAGGTCTCAAAGAAATTCATCTGTTGGAGGGCACTCCTTGTCTACGCTGCAAATTAGCCTATGTGCAAGGTGATCTTGTCTTGTTCCGGTTGTGTGCGATGATTCATGGCATCACTAGCAATGCTGATGATAGGACAGCTTTGATTTTCATTCTCCCATGAGAACGTGTTAAAATGGTAGACGTTACGGTAGTTGCTTAGTAGAAAGAATGATATGTCTAGTGGGAGATCATCGAAACCAATCAAGAGAGGGGCCGCAAGATATACCCCAAGGAGAACAAGCCAGATGCGGGCGCGCATGAGAGGCAAGAGGCGGGAGCGATTCTCGGCATACGACAATAGCTGGGGTCAAGGGTAACTTTGAGCCTCTCAGACGAATTGAGGGGAAGGCAGACAGCTGTCAGCAATGTTTTGGGTCGGCGCTGGATATCACCTAGGAGGAAGTACTCAACCATCGTTCGATACCACCGAGGAGGAAGTTATTAAACGTCGTTCGCGGATCTGCACTCTCAATTACACCTTCTAGGGTGCTTGATGAGTGGAAAAGACTGCGTTGAAGCTTGCAGAGAGCCGTTCGACAAAGTTGATTTACATATGAGCTCAAGGTTGTTGCAGAGAGGCGCGGCGCCGTTTGCGTTCGCCATTGGTGAAGTCAAGAGAATATCACACAGAAGTGATTCAGCAAAACCTTGCATTTCACGAGCATAATTATCACAGCATTCCTGTTGGCGAAACGCCCCCAATTGCCGTGGCGATTGAAGGAATGAGGAGGCCGCGCTCCTCTTCCGCATCCTCTGCACGAGCGAGGCTATCATAGATCTTGCTCATGATAGTTGCCCATCGATAGGCGAGGATTGAGTTGCAAGAATGCTGGCAGTCCGCCAAAATGTCCTAGTAGATGGTGTTATTGGCTATAGCATTGTGCCCCGCAAGGTGGTAGGCAAACGGATGCGAAGGTCCACAATTTCCCGCGGAAAGCGCAGCACAGCTAGAGAGCAGATCCCGGATACCACGCTGGAATTGAGATATAGAGGCGAGATTTGTATCCAGATACCGGTACAAGATCAAGCAGATATGTCCGCATACACGAGGACTGTTTGGTCGAGAGTCATAACTTTCTCGCCCATCACGGTGATCCTGGGCCATTGCATGCAATCTTAAATTTGGCTAAGATCCAGACTCCATTACGTGTACTTTATCATCTATGATTTGTTTCCAAATGTATGACATGGCCGTATCCGGCTGAAAGGGATGATATAGTATCAAGATTAGTGATATCGCTTCACTGGGGCGAGAACGCCTCTCTAGCAACGTCGCCAAGGTCTCTACCACAAACATCACATCCTGCATCATTGCTTCTGTAGGTAGGACGTTTTGTTGATTCGCAACGGTCCAGCTCAAGTATCGCCGTCAAATCTAAATCGGGTATCACTGTCGAACTAAATTATACAGGTGATGGTATCAACAGTCTTCTGCCTGATAACCGTTTCAGATTGTCTCCTCCTTGACGTCAGAGAAGTTTCCCGCCGCTTCCGTGGCACATTACAGTAAGCGCAGCCTCGTCCGAACGTCGGGTCTTGAATGTCTGATCTGACATCAGGACCGCCGTCAATCTGAATGACTGTCTGACTGACCTCATGCTGATGCAGACTATTCTGAGCAAAGAGGCTGTATACTTGCTCTAGAGGAGGAATTTGTGCAAGATGTAGGACTTCAATAACCATGGAGGCACCAAGACCACAAAAGGTCTTCTGATGACTGCGGGAGGAGGAACCACTAGTTAGCAAAAGCAACACAACACGAAGAAAGAAGAAGAAGAAGAAGTGCCAAAAAGAAGTGCGACTGACTCACTTCTTCATATATAGATAGACTGGTGTTTGAGACCTGGTCTTGTGCAAGAGCACTCCTGATTTGAATTTTGACCAGAATCTGATTGGGTCGGGCCATAGTCATCCGGCAACCAGCGCTCTAGGCTCTAGAGACCAAGGATATTGAATGATGGTATATCGGAGGAGTTTGTTGTGATCCAGGAATACTAGTGACGATCATCCATTGCAAGATTGGATGCATAAGGATATGTGTGGATGGGAAGAGGCCAGCGGGATTGATATTGCTCAATCTCGAGGAGCTCCCTCTCTGAGATCACAAGCATATGCCCATGAAGGTAGAACTGAACCCGGAGGAAGATGATCCCCATGCGCTTCTCTTGAAGTACCAGGAGTAGAATCTTCCCGTAGGTTTGTACAGATGTTGTCTTGAGGCGTAAGAGTAAGATAGAGGGAAGTCCCCCCGAGGTGGTGATTGTCATCAATCAAGGGTGGATTGGCTGGATTGGCTGGATTATCTGAGCGGGCATGTTCTAGGTGAAATTGCAGTGTGAAAGGCTTGGTAGTGGTTGGGTCCGATATACTATGGGCCTGTAAATAAAAAATAGGGAGTGAGAATGTGAAGAGAGACGCCGACAGACGGAGACAGACAGGACAGGCTTACCCTTCTGGCCAAATCCTGAATCTCTTGTAGTTCCGGCATACTGAAGTCGTATTGGTGTTGTACTGGTACTGTACTGTAGTTGCTTTCGACCAGCAACAACTCCACCTACACGACGACCACGACTCCACGATGACGACTACCCCACCATGATGATGTGAAACGACATCGGCGATCGGCGGATCGCGTCGAAGCCCAAACCAAGCCCAAACCTTAACAAGTGAGAAAAGAAGGCAAGGAGGAAGGGGGAGGCGATACAAAACCGTTGTAAGGTAGGTGTTTGTTGATGCCATCACCTGTAGAATTCAATCTTGATAGTGATCCCCAACTAGAACCAATGAGTATCAGCAAAAAGCTTCTACCTACAATAGCCCCACAGGTGATATTTATCGAAGAGGTGGAAGAGGCGGGATGCGCGATGCGCTCGCGCCACGCGCGCGTGCTATTAAGATGTACCCCCAAGCCAGCATTCCATTGAATCGTCGGTGCAGCAATGCATGTATCTAAATACATGTCTGCTACAAGCGGAACTAGTAAGGGGATGCATAGGTCCGCAGCGCAAGGTCATCCAGCAGCAGGGGTAATTTCTCCAGTAATTGCGATTTTTTAATGGTATATTGACGTATAGTATCTTGCCCGCTTCACCTTGCCCATTCGACTGACTGCCTGGTCCGAAATATCAAGACTAGTTTTCTATCCTGATTAGATCGACGCCGATCCTCTGGGTGGATCCCAAGGAAAGTTTGACCGTCGTGTCGTTGCGCCTTAGCCTTCTTTGTTGTGGTCGTGATGTTAAATCGACGTCGTTGTTGCCAATTGTTTTTCCATCTATCCGATTCTTTGTCGATGATCGTCGCCCCGGGCTAATTCCCAATACTCGACGACATATATTTACGTTGACAGTTCTTGAGATACCCTGCTCTGTTCGGTTCCCAGCTCTCCTTCATTTCATACCTCTTACCCCTGGTCTATATAGATATCGCTCACAATGTCTGCTGCCCTGCCTCCACAACCCAATTCAACCCTTCTCAAGCAGATACGTTGACAGAAAAGGACTCGTGCTTCTCTACTCGATCCTCAGTCGAATCAAGAAGGTGTAGGGGACGAGGCTTCTTTGGCGACGGCCTGGTAATCAAGACTTTCGTGAAGATATTCCTATACTGCCCTTCCAGTAACGTTATGAATCAATATATCTGTGATTTGCATTGATACAACCTGAAGAAAACTGTCGCATTATGCCCTATGTTTGCCGATGAAATTCTTGGTAGCGCTCTTGAAATTCAGATCGCCCCAACGTTGTCGCATTGTGTGGGGACTTGAGGCAGTTGCGATGATGGGCGAAGCAGTACCGATCGAACCTCCTGAGGTCGATCTTGATCTAGGTTGGTCGTGATCGCCCGAATCCTCGTCACTGACACGCGGACGACGTCTCGCCGGGGTCGGATCGCTGTGATCGCCCGCAGCAGGCGAGACAGTTCCCGAAGAGCTACGTCGAGCGGCCCCTGCCATCAACCAGTGATCATTGATATCGACAGGTGTCTTACTAGAAGCCTTTCCAGCAGAATATATGGGCGCCTTTTGTTTTAGCGCCAGGCCCTTTTTGCGATACGCCGCCGCCCGATCCTCGTATATGCGGTTGATGGCCGGTATTGAGCTCGAGGGCGCATGCGCTATTGTGATGGCTGGAGCTGTGTTTGACGAGGGCAATGGTTCGGTCGGGATGGTGGGGGCGACGGCACGCTGTGGCCGACTATCTTGCGTCTTGAGCGTGGCGTTGCTGTCGCTCGAGTCGGTTTTGATGATTCGAGGACGAACAGATCCTGAAGCTTTGGCCAAAGTCACCGCAGATGGCGCTGCGTAGGATCTCGAAACTTTGTCGCTCGACGCGGCTGCCACAAGTGATGTTCCTTCGCTCGAGTCGTTTGAGCGAGATGATTGCTTTTGTAACAACAGACTATCGCCATAGGCCGCTAACTGCTCTGCCAATGACGAGGACGATCCGATCGCGATGGACTGCAAGATGTCCTGTTCGGCGTGTCGAACGCGATCTGCTGCCACCTTTTCAGGGTCTGTCACAGCCCCCTTGCCCTTTGGTGCGGGAACGGGCACATCGTACAGCAAAGCCGGTTCCTTTTCCTTGCGCTTACTCAGCCGACGCGCCATTCCCTTCTTGACATGAATTGCAGCTGGATCAAGATCTGACTGATCAAAGGTGGCGGTCTGGGAGATTGGCGTAAATGGTGTGAAGTTGGTGTCGTATGTAGAGGTACTAAAGTTCATGCCTGAAGCCGTGGTCGAGACGGACGAGACGGATCGATTTCGAGCACGTGTTCCGGGGAGGCGTTTTGAATAGAGCCTGCTCGCGGTCTGCGTTACCGCCTCGGAGGAGGCTGTAGGAGACGGTGGTACCGGATGCACTGACAAGGATGACACTGAATTGAAGCTCCCATTCCTGCTCTTGCTCTTGCGGTATTGTCGCGCGGCCGCTCGGTCCCAAATGCTCTCTCCAACCTGGTCTTGCTTTTCCCCTTGGTGTTTATCTTGATCGGGACTCGGTTCATTGTCCTGGTTATGTCTCTGTCTTTCGACGTCCTTGAGTCCGTCCATCAGGGCATACGGGATGCTCTCGGGCATGGTTGCCGATCGCTTCTTTCCCTTCGATATGGGGGTCGAGGGAAGCGATCGCATCGTCAGTCTGCCCGGCGAGTTCGTGCGCTTGCGCAGGATTGACTTGGGTGCCGGCTCCCCTTTGCTCCAGTCCTGGCCCAAGGGACTAGGCACGAAGACTTCGCTTCCCGAACGCGACAAGGGAGCCGGACGCAGGTCGTCGCTGGGGTTGGATCGCGAACGGCGCCGAGTGGCGGTCGGTCGAAGTTGTTCGTCTGGCTCAGCTACCTCCTCTTCCTCATCACTCCGCGCGGCTGTATCGAAAGTCGTAGTCGTAGGCGGAGCCGATAGCGGGGTGGGACCTGACCACGGATAACCACTCGACGTCGTGCCTACCGAATGCACCGAGTCCGAAAATGTAACTTGTGATGCGCTCCGCTTTCGCCCAGTATGACCCGGTTCGATCGACGACGGTCTGGTCACTACCGAACCAGTGCTCGATCTCGCCCCATCCATGCTAACCCTCTTGATGCGCTCGATGCTTTCGTCGATGTCTTCTGGTAGCGGTGTAGGCGCCGATCTAGGTGGACTGGGAGACGGACTTGGCGGCGTGCCGTAGGGATCCTTCCGAAACAACGTCAACAAGGCCGCTCTGGACATGTGCCGGGCGGTCGAGTGTATAGACGAATTTGAATCTTGAGCTTCGGAAAAATCCGAGCTGCGAGACATGAGGCGGCCTCGGAAGTTGAGGAGCTCGGCGGGCAAGTCTGACGAGAATGATTCGGGCCGTGAAGACGATGGCGGTGCTGCAACCGGAGCTTCCGTCGATGCTGCCTGCGACTGTCTTCGCAGACTCGACCGCCTGAACCCGAGGTGCCCCTTGCCTGCCTTCTCGAAGATGGACGGCAGCGAGGGACGTCGAGAAGAAGGCGCAGTGGGGCCAGCATCGAGCGAACGGCGATTGTCGATGGGCGACAAGTTCGGCTCGACCGTATCACCGTTTCCGTCGTCAGAAGGTGGTGCCGAGACCGGATCCACGGCCGAATCGCCCGCCGTCATCTGCAACGCGCTCTTACGCGCTCGCAAGCTATTACGACGCTTGGATTGAAACATGTTCTCTAGACTATGCCGTAGATGGGCCTTTTGTGCAGTTTCTCCCGAACCATGTGAGGTCGCCCGATCCTTTTTCGACCAGCGTGATGAAGAGGGCGTATTTGGTGTGTCTTGTTCCATTGAGTCCTGCACAGGCACTTCTTCCTGCTTCTGCTCTTCTACTTTGGCCCTCATTTTTTCCCTCTCCCGCTCGACCAAGCCTTCCCAAGCTTTCAGCGTTTCGACGACCTCTTCGTGTTCATTCGCCTCGGCCAACATCTTTGGTGTATGCCCGTGCTTGTCCGCCTTGTCATGTATAGCCCCACAAGCCAACAAGATCCGGACGATCGGGACGTGCCCATTAGCAGCGGCAAAATGCAACGGGGTCGACCCTGCCTGTCCGACGATCGCCAGCGGAGCCGGGCGACGTGTCATCCGCGTCAACAAGTTTGAAGAAGATGCCGTCGAATTCGTTCTCGATCCGGAACCTCCCCCTAGATGTAGAGTATGTCTCGCCCGATCTGCTAACGACGTCGACGACGAGGCCGCCATGATCGACGACTCGCCTGCATTGGCTTCTCTCTCCTTCTGCATCTGTTTCTGTGCGGCATGCAGGCTCTCTGCATATCGTCTCGGTAATCTCGGAGCGTTAACGTCTGCCCCTCGATCGATGAGCATCCGTACGATCTGTTCAGATCCGGAGGAACAGGCAGCGTGGAGCGGCAAGACACCGTGCAAGAGCGAATTAACGGGCTGACCGTGGGTCAGGGCGCTACAATGAGCAGAATAGGTTTGGGAATGACGAAACCTGATATCAGTACAAAATCGATCAAAGTAAGCCCAGACGTAATACTTACTACCTGACCAGCCCCACGTCCCCACTGGCAGCCGCACTATGCAATTCCAGATTCGGATCTGACCGTATCACATTCCGTTTGACATCGGGGTTTGACATCGAGAGTCAGATTGAGCGGACCGCATCGAATCGATTTAAATCGAGTTGAGCAAGATCGGGCCGCGACCAGCATCGACACAGAATGACAGCAACAGAGCAACAAAAACGAACGATATCAGCTTCCCGTCCTGAGATACTGCCGGGTTATCTACGTATCAGGAGGATGTGAGAAGCATTATACTCACAGTCCACCGTAACGTCGTACTTGGCTTCGGCCCGCTCTACCTTACTACTCCCCCCTATCCCACTTCCTAACCAACCTCCTCCGCTACCTCCTACCCCACTCCCACTCCCGCTCCCACTTGCGCTGGCATTCCCGCTCCCACTGGCGCCTCCACCTCCTATCCCGAGATGTGAAGCGGAAAAGAAGGCCGGCACGGGTCTGTTCGTTGATCTCGCTGGAAGAGCGGGTTGCGGTTGCGATTGCGACGAACCCTGAGCTTGAGGTTGAGCTTGGGAATCGGGACCCATGTCGAAACTGTACGCGTCTCGCGCTGTCCTACGTTATGAGCTCCGTAGTTTATTTGATCCGAGGCTGGAGAATCTGGATCGAATTTAGGTCCCAAGCTTCGCACACAGGTTGAGCTGGAGATTAAGGCTAGATAACCACGTTCATTATCCCTGCGCGTCGGTTATCCTCGGTCCAGATCGTTATCGTCTTGTCAGGTTCGATTATATGGTTGTTATCGAACACCGAGTATATCCTGGGGTATGAAATCGAAATAGAGGTGTAGCTTGTAGCTGATGTAGAAAAGTCGAAAGAAGGGCTTGATACAGGTACGAAGTTGGTGATGTTACCTGGTGCTCGATTTCGATTCGATCCGGACCGCGTCGCCGAGGACGAGTACTTCGTACTATCGATGGTCTGACTGTCGAAGCGTGGTGATAGCTTGTCACTGTTACACGGGCTGAATGGCAACCACAAGGATGATTATAACGGACGGTTTGGATTGCTGAGGCTGAGAAGGTCGAGCAAGAGTTGGGGGAGATACAGAGATGATAGAGTTGAGCCGTCGATGACGACAAGACCGGGACCGAGAGACTAAGTGGCTGATTTGGGTGCGTCGCGCGCGCGTCCGAGGAAGGGAGATTGTGATTGCGTCGACCTTTGGCTCGATCGGGATGGTGAGGGATATCGCTATTCCGATGTACAGATATCAGATTCGTGAAACGCTCAGACCAGAGAGAAGCATGACTAGCTCGTAGAGATGCGACTTGATGACACCTGGCACCAGTCTCATATGCCCACCCCACGTCGCGAAGCCGGTCGAGCTGACCATGCCGGTCCCAGCCAGATAGAGATCGGGGAGTCATTTGACACAGGTGGAGGCTCGCCCCGGACTTGGCATCACACCTCGTGCATCGCATCGTGGTATCCATATCCCACATCACCGAGCTCGACGTTTGGTCTCTTTTTTCTTACAACACGATCGACCTGGACGCCAATAATAATGCGATATCTGCCTCGACATCCAGATGGTCTGGGGATGCTTTGCCTCTTTGGGACGAGCTCAAAATCGTTTTGCAGCCATGCAACCATCATCCGGCGACCGGCGAAGAAGTGGCGAAGCAGCGGGAGTTTAATCCCCGAGGGACCCGGCAAATACATCCGATGCCCGATGACGGCATCACGGCGGAAGCATATCTTCTGAGTGATCCCCGAACGATTCAGCGATCAGCCAGCAGCCAGGACCATCTTTATCTATTGAGCTGAGCTTGGACGAGCTTGGACCCTGGTCGCACTTCTCGACCTTACGCTCATGACTTACATCGACGTCAAAACTGTCTCCGACTATGCCAACTCATCACCTCTACACCTTTGGTCACAATCCGCATCACAAACTCCTACCTCACCCAAATCTCGCCCCGACGGTCATCACCGAACCCACAGACGTCCTCCATCCGCACTGGAGAGCTCTGGCCAAAAAGACATACGGAGTGGAAGAACTTGCCGGGGAGTACGTTTGGGGGGACTTTGGGTCTACTATCATTCGGTTGTTTGACGGTGAGCCAGTGTCCCTTTTTTTTGTGGCTGGATTCAGAACCGAGAGTCGGACCAGCCGAGCTGATCGTCCGTATTTTTCTTCTCTTTCGTTCGTGTCCGGATCCGTGATGCCCTCAAACACGGTTCAGGAGACAATAAGTCTGGATGTCAACAATATATACTCCTAGGATACCCCCCTGATGAACTCTTACCGGAATACGTATCGAAAACGAACGAGTGGGACATTCCATCAGAGAGACCGGGAGAGGTGTCTGCGCAGGGATCAGCACATGCAACGGCATCCACGACTGCACCAACAGCTTCTAAGAAGTTAGGAGTATCAGAGGCCTCAAGAATACGTTCTGAAACCGTGACTTCCTCTGAATCGTCTCCACATGCCACGACTACTCTGCCGCTTGATACGAGCTCACTCGCAGATCAGACCTCGGATGTTAAAAGCTTCGACGATCATCACCTCCTTGACGATAGTCCGGACCAACTCCTTGATGACGATCCAGATCACCTTCTTGACGACAACGACTCTCTTCTCGATGATAATGATCACCTCCTCAAGGATGATCATCCCCTCCCCAATAACAATAACGCCAATCCGTCTTCCTCTCGATCGTACGTCACCCCCTTAGCAAACCTCCCTCATCGGATAAAAATTATCGGGTATGAAAGGCTCGAAGGGTACTTGGATATGGATACGGGGAGGGTCAAGAGGTTGGTCCGGAGCTCAGACCAAAACAAGGGAAGAGCAGCACAACGGGAGACCGAGGAGGATGAGGCGGACACGGACCGTAATAACGAAGACGAAGAGCGGGATGAGGAGACGGGAGACGAGTTGCGATGGAGGGACATTGTCAGTCTATCTGACGGGACGATCTATGGCCTCCCTATATCGGAACCCCAGGTTGACCCTACGTGTCCATCTTCTCCTGGATTATACGTCTTTCCGACCTTCACCGCCCTCCTCCAACTGCGACCGTCCGACCACATCCCCTTACCACTTCCCCCTGGGACCAAATCTGCGGGGATATCATTACAAGGCGGAACCTCCCATATCCTCATTCACGCTCGAGAACCTTCTTCGATGATCTTTGGACTAGGTGACAACCGGTACCAATCCGCAACCCCTTTCCCCCTCTCCTTATCACTTTCGACCTCTGGTTTGCCTACGGGATCAAAGCCGAAGCGTCGACCCGGTCAAGCATCACGGCCAGAAGAGATCGAACCCCTGAGCGGGGTCCCGATCAGACAGGTGACAGCTGGAGAATCGGTCAGCGGGGCTGTGAGTGCGATGGGTGAGGCCTGGATTTGGGGGAAAGGCGTGGGAGTGGGAACGTTGCAACGGGTCGGATTTGGGGATGGGCGAGGTCTCAAAGAAGGTGGAGAGAAGGCGCAACACGAGGACATTGCAGATGAGGATCAAGACGATAACGAGGAAGAGGTCAAGTTTTTGGCCCTGGGCGAGGGGTACGGAATGGTTGTCCTGGAAGACGACCAGGTATATGTCCGAGGTCAGAGTAAGTATCACGTCTCGACACCCGCACAGCCTAGGTTCTGACCCTGATTTAACGCACAGACGACTATGGCCAACTAGGTCTACCCCCCAGATCAACCAACATCGATGTGTTCGAGACGGATCCCGATCCCCAGTATCCCGAATGGACGGCACATCCCTTCTTTGCGGCGAATGAACTGCGTGTAGAGGCTGTTTGTACGAAAGATTGGGCTTCGTGGGTACAATGTGTCGAGAAGTAGCGAAGGGCAAAGGCGACAGCGCGTACCTTGTGCGTTTCATCGTGTGCACAAGAAGCATCGGCGGCATAAGCGTATATACATAGAACAGAGATACTCTGCTTTGGCGCTTACGTGACAATAGTCGACGATGTCACATCCATTCTCTCCCATCACTCACCTTTCGATGACCCCAGTGCCAGGCGCGACGAGGTGGCGAGACTTGGTGTCCTCATACTTATAGGCAATATCATAACCACCCGATTTGGCCGCAACGATGTTGCTGAGTTCTGAATGCACCATGGAAGCGACCCCGACCCGGTCCCACTAGACTTGATGGCGCGGTGACGAACGATAAAGCGATCACGACCCGGTCCCAGACTTGATGGCGCGGTGGCGATATCGCCATGGAAGTTTGATGGCGCGGTGAGCGTTGCTGTAAACAGCTTGCTAATATCGATGGAAGGGCGTTTTTGTGCAGCGCCAGACCCTTCGCCATCCATCGTCCGTCTCATCGTCTGTTCCGTCGTCCACAACCCGACTTGTTACTTCGAGGTGCGATGGTGCTAGTAAAGAGAAGCCATGAAGAAGACCTCGCATCTGATCGACGACAACAAAATGATCTCCTGCATGCGCAGCTTTCGGTATCGACCAAACATCGCCTTCACCGACGAACGGTTGTGTAACCGCCTAAGCGAAAACCAAGCTCTTCGACATCGATCATATCTTCAAAGGATTGCTGAAAACCCGGAGATGCCCATCGAACGCTGCCGGAGGTAGGTGATCCGTAATTGAGCATGTTCTTTGTGAATAGTGTAGATGGTATACCGGAACAGGATCGCTTGACCAATAATGGACCTGACTTTTGACCTGACTTTGCTGTTGTCAAAGGTGTGGTGAATGTAGGTCGTTGCCGAAGGTTCGCCATAAGGAATCTTCATAAGGACAGGCCAGACGTCTGCTATGTAAGTTCGGGCCCACTTCTGCTTCTTCAGCAGCCGCGCAGTCCAACAATCGAGGTCGACGATAGAAGGGAAGTGCTTGAGGTGTCTCATCACGCTGGTGTTTGTGGCGCACATTCGCATTGCGTCATCGTTTACTGTACGCGACATTGATGATGTCCCTTTGCCTTTTTAGCGTTTTTGAGTTTGGTTTTACAATTGTCCCTTTTCGCAATTTTCGACTGTTTTTGAAAGAGTTCATCTGGTGGCGGCAATCTTTACTCCGGTGGCTGTAAAAGTCCCTTTTTTGGCTTATTTCCACCTATACTAAAAATCGGCCTCCCTAAGGAGCCCCCCCTGAGCCCAACAAGTCACGCAAACCACTCCAAACTTCGCTAGACTATGGGTTAGGGGTTAGGGGTTAGGGATTAGTGGTCAAAATTAGGGGTTTTTGGTCAGAGGGTGTTGTTTGAGCTCGTTGTAAAGTGCAATGATTCTTGCTTGTTTCCACCTTAATCTTTTGCCGCCACCAGAGTAAAGATTGCCGCGACCAGATGAATTCTTTGTTTTTGAGCGTTTTTACATAATATTATGTCATAAAATTACGTAAAAACGTTAAATTCCGGGAATTTTTGCCTGGGACATTGGGACATTTGTCTCTTTTTGGCTGGAACATGGGACACAAAAGGGACATCATCAATGTCGCGTACAGTATCAGATCCTAGATCCGTCTTTAAGCTGGAGTCGTGTCTATTCTTGGTCATCTAGATCGTCTTCACCTCGGCAAGACCGGTCTCATCATGCCAGATCACATAAAACGAGATGAAACACCGATCGACCATGCCCATGCCCGAGGCTGGCGCATGCACGTCGCCCCTTCCTTTGGGTTTGATCCCTTGATTGGCGCGAGATCGCGTTCTTGGTGTTTCAAAGGAAGGTTCGCGCGATCGAGGCAGGAAGAGGAGGGAAGAACGTGGAACGGATGATAGCTCCACCGATTCCTATTGTGATTGATGTCTCAAAGGGATGGAATGCCTGTGCGTCATAAAGGTATCAACGTACGAGATGTGGAGGCCCCTCGTAGATCGCCGAGGGGTTGAGGGGAGAAGGGTCGATGATCACAACAAAACACGAACGACAAAGATTACGGGGAAACGCGTGTCGCGAGGTGGCTGACCTGCAGGGAACAAAAGGTATATAGGGATGGTACATAGGGAGTCAGTCGATAGCTTGTTCCCCACAGTATCTTATCCTTCACCGCACTTCGAGGCGGCCATCACATCTCCGAATATCTACCTCTTCACTTCCTGTTCGCGACACAACACGGCCTCAACATGATCGTCAACACCGCCTTGGTCCTCGCTACCCTGACCTCCTTTGGTTCGGTCCTCGCCACTCCTCAAGCGGATTACCAGCCGTTCCCTCCCAGTGTCGGTCCTCCTCAAGCTCCCCTCGGGAACTGTGATACCCCTCAACGGGTTGTCGGAGGCTACATCGCCAGTTGGGGTGCGTCCCCGTGTTCCCGCCTGATGCTGCCATATTGACCTTGCCATTGACCTTCTTGTCGGTTCTTGTCGGTTATCAGCTGCCTACGAGCCCAAGTGGTACCTCTCGGACGTTCCTTACCAGGACTTGACCCACTTGTGGTACTCGTTCATCTACCTCAGGACCGACGGCGGTATCGAAGTCGGGGACCCTGATATCGACCTGTACGGCTTGACCGGTAAGTCTCTTTTGTACTTCCCCTGTGTCACCAACGATGAAGCGTACTTGACGTACAACCCCTTTCTTACATGACTGACCGAAACGACGGGTGATCCCCTTTCGTAGACGAAGAGAAGGAAAAAATCGTCTCCACCCTCGACCCCCGCCCTCCTCCTGAAAACAACCCTCCTCAAGCTCCCCTCAACTCGACTCTCCAACCAGGTATCCCATTCGACCCTCCCGTCGGAAAGAACCAGACCGGAGATATCGGTCTCAAATGGTTACGTGATCACAAGAACGTAACCGGGGACACCAAAGTCATGGTCGCTCTTGGAGGATGGACTTGGTCGCACAATTTCGCCGCTGTCGCTGCGAATGAGACCAAGAGGGGAGTGTTTGCGGAGAGCGTCAAGGGGTTCTTGGACGAGTGGAAGTTGGATGGGATCGGTGAGTACACTCGAGTCTGGATAAAAAGAGGTAGGGGACATCAGGCTGACGAGGTCGACGTGGATGTTTGTAGATATCGACTGGGAGTACCCTACCGATCCTCGAGTCAACGGGACCCTTGAAGGTATGTTTCCGATTCCTTTCTTTGAACCTGTTTTCCGGCCGCTTGCTGACTCCACGTACCTTCAATCTTGATTTCGATGTCCGGCCTGCAGACAAGGAAAACTTTGTCCTCCTCATGAAAGAACTCCGTGAATCCATCGGTCCCGAAAAGGTCATCTCGCTCGCCGTGAGCGCGAGCACGATCATCTCCCCCGAGAAGAACAACCAGAGCTTGATTCAGGCGGGGATCGATGTCAAGTTGGCGGATTATGTGGACATGTTCAACGTCATGGGTTATGTGAGTCCGAAGACTGCTTGGTATACTGTCCTGCCAAGGGGTAATGTGTGCTGACTCTAACCTCGACGCTTCGCAGGACTTTGCTGGATACTGGTCCGAGGTCGTCACCCACGATGCTCCTCTATACGGTAACATCTCCGCCTCTGCTGCCATCGCTCAATTCAAGGAGATCGGTATCCCCGCGTCCAAGCTCAATCTCGGCATTCCCGCTTACGGCTACATGTTCTACAACACCGACGGAACCGGGATGGGCGGGAACATGTCCACCGAGGGTAACCGGATCCAGGGGACCTGGGATACCGCCGAGAACAACATGAGCTGGACGGGTAACTTTGATTACAGCCACATCCAACAGGCTTTTGCCAACAACTCTGACTGGACTTACCAATTCGACAACGCCACCGCCGGGAGCTGGTTGTGGAACAAGGAGAAGAACCTGGTCTTGACTTACGATAGCGCCGAGGCCGTTCAGGTCAAGAGCGACTATGCCGAGGCCGAGGGTCTGGGTGGAATGTTCGTTTGGGAATTGTCCAACGATCGAGCTGGGGATCTCGTCAGCGTCATGGCTGGGGTGGTCGAAGAGCCCGAGGCGCCAGAGACCTCTTCGATTCCGTCGGAGAAGACTTCGACCGTTAGCAACTGGGGTCCTGGTGAGTTTTGTCCGACGCATGTGGGCCTGGAATATTGCTGATCGGAATATTCCCCATGAACGCAGTGCAAACCGGCTCCTCGTCGCCTCATTACCGACGCAGCCGGGCCCGTCAGGCTGGCCGCGTTTGAATGGGCTCGCATCTCTGACTCCGGATCGAGTACGGCAGCAGGCTGTCGTCTGATACACTCTCTTGAAAGGGATTAGTCTTGTCAGGTCAACCCAATACTGTCGCTTCTCTTGCGCATGACCATTATTATATCATTTCTTGCGCGATTTCTCGTCATGTCGTGTCCTCTGTTACAGGTATGCGGATGCGCGTGTGATTGTATTCCCTCAACTCGATTCGTCCTCGTCTTCGCGCTGTCGTTTCGTCCCCGCTTGGTCATCCGCATCTCCCGCAGCTTTCCGCTTCACTCCGGTGACTGCAGCCGCTGTCACTCCACCGACCGCACCTCCCGTACCGTTGTTGACATTATTGTTATTGTTAGTATTGTTGTTCTTGCCACCATCTGCATCCATTCCCACCCCCTTGGCCTCTTCTCGGGGGACGATATCGATCAGGAAATCAAACATGTCTGAGTACCCGATTGCGGCCGCCACATCCGATTTCTGCAACGTTCTCCGTTTATTCGATTGTGCGACCAGCCATGCGCGGGACGTCAATTCGGCGATAAAGACTGTCGCATATATGCCAAAATCGTAAGTCTCTTGACTAAGGGTATCTAGGGTAGGAATTCGAAGACTCACTCTCACAGCACTTGCCAAGTAACACAGGCACCTCGGCGCTGATCATCTTCACCTCCGGATCACTCTTCATGACCTTTTTGATCCTAGCCAGTGGTAACGCGAAGTTTTTAAACTCTTCCTTTGGCGTCCCGTTCGCGTTTGCGTTCCCGTTGCCGCTGGTTGTATTCGTGATCGTCCCTCCAGCACCATTCTCGTCTCCCCCCTCCCCAGTGGCAAAGGTCACCCCTCCCCCGCCAGCCGACGAACCATCGGACCCCCGTTCGGCGAGGTCCATCTGTCTCGTCCAGAACCTGACTAAGAGCGCTTCGAGTGCCCGGGCTTTCTCCTCTGACAACCCCGGCGGACCTGGGACCGGTGCGGGCGGTGGGAGTTGATCCTGCGACTGAGATTGTTGTTGAGACTCGACTGGCGGGAATTGCTGTTGTTGCTGGTGATACGACGGTGGTAAAGGATGTTGCTGTCGATGTGGATCAAACCCTACCATCCCGACCGGGGTCCCTCTCATCGAGCCCGTCAAGTCGGACGTGTTTACCGTCCCTCCACCGCCACTACCACTGCCATCACTCCCGTTCTGATTACGCTCATGATCGTTCCCTCCGTAACCCGGACCGCCCATCCCCAATGCACCCCGGATGCCGTCCAGCACGCCGCTGACAATCGTACCTCCGGACTGGTTGTAGCGATTCCCCTCCTGCCTCTGCGTCTGCCCTTGACCCTGACCCTGATTCTGATTTTGACCCTGGTTCTGGTTGTGACCATGGTTATGATCGGCAGACCCATTACTCATCCCCCCGATCGAAGTCGCCAAGATGTCCTCGTCCGATAGGTCGTCCATATCCATATCCAAATCCAGACCCATATTCCCATCCATACCCATGCTCATGCCCATATTCCCTCCCATGCTCATATTGCCGTTCATCCCCATATTCCCGCTCATGTTCATGTTGTTCATATTGTTCATGTTGAACGTCAAACCGTTCGGGTTATTAAGGTCGAGGTCAAAGTCGTTCGGATTGAGGTTATCCAGGTTCCCGAGGTTTCGCAGGGTATCGGTATCGAGATTATCCAGGTTATCGAGGTCAAGTTGGAGAGAAAGAGGCAGAGGGAGCGGGAGATTCGAGGTTTGTTGACGGGAGAACTGATTTTGAGGCTGTTGTGGTGGCTGCGAGTGGTTTTGGGGATGAGAAGGTTGGCGAGGTGGTTGAGTCTGGATAGGGCGTGATGTCTGGGCATGTGATTGAGGTTGTGCTTGTACAGGACGGGCCGAGTTGCCGTTCGATCCTGGTCGTGGTTGTTGCTGTTGTTGGATAGGTTGTTGCGGTTGTCCGCTCGGCTGTCGTTGAGGAGCAAACGGCCGACCCGTCCCCTGGCCTTGAACCTGATTTGCTTGTGATGTTCCTTGCGGACGAGGCTGCCCAGGGGTCGCAGTCCCACTACCTCCCGGCTTGTAATCCCCAACTCCGTTCCCACCACTACCACCTGAAGGTCCCGCCGTCCGACCTGCCAGACTGCTTCCCTGTTGTTGCTGCTGCCAACTATGCGACAACGGTGAGTGCGAATGATACGGATACAGGGTATTCGAGAATGGATGTGCGAGCGGGTTGAACTGGGCGGTCGATGGTGTCGACGAAGCCGAGGATGAAGATGTCGGGTCGACGAGGTTGTTTTCCGGAGAATCGCCCAGATCGAGGTTGTTGTTCGGGCGAGACGATGATGAAGGAGGTGAAGTGGAGGAAGAAGATGACGACAACATCGTGGATTTGTCCGTTGATGATCACTCTTGATGATCAAATCGATCAGAAGCGATGGTTGCAACAATCAAGATTCCTTTCCCGGATCGCTTCGTTTCGCTTCTTGCTGAACCCAAAGGTCCCTCTTCAAGAACAGATTTTGACCGCTTGATCAACTGACGGGCCGTCTCGTTCCAACACGGGATGTGACGTTTGGACGACCTTGAGATGGACGAGGTCGTATCCGTACTCTGTTGATGATGGGGTGGAGATCAGTCTTGATGCAACATCTTGATGATGATGATGATGAGATCAGTCCTGATCGCTGATCACCTGCTCCCTCTCCTCATCCCCCGAAAACACGAATGCCGAGAGGTTGTTACGTTGAATAAGAATTGATCCCGAGCCTCGTGAAATCGCGGAGACCCCACAACTCTTTGTCGTCCTTCTTGATCATCCTCATATCTGTCAGCTCGATGTCAACGATCGATCTCGAGGTCGACCACCTTGCGATACCATACTTTAGAGATCGTACAGCACACGGGTGTATACAACCATACCGTTCGTCGAGGGAACACCGCCGATAATGTCGACGCCCCGCACCAAGACCATCCTGATAGCCGTGGGCGGACCGACGTGCTCGGGCAAGACCTCGCTCGTCAAACAGCTCTGTCAGATCTTGCCCGAGGGCGACTCGTTCATCGTCCATCAAGACGACTTCGCTCCGGTAAGTTTCGACCGTCTGTTACTTTCGTTACTATTAGGTACCTCTTCGTATGAACTTATGCTGACAACAATATTTGTCTTGGACAGCCTGAAGCTCAGCTCCCTTACCACCCCGACCACCCCGAATGGCAAGACTGGGACCACCCCCCTACAGCCATCCTTTGGCCCGAATTCCAACGAGCTCTCCTCCACTCCAAGGCCCACGGAGAACCTTCCCCTGAAGTCCAATCGCACGATCACCTGAACGTGCAGAGCGAGGAGGAGAAGAAAAAGGTCACCGTCAGGGACGAGGCCGCGGGTGTCTGGAGGGAGAGGTTTGCCGGGTTGAAAAAGGAGCTGGAAGCCGAGGCTGAAGGTGGAGAGAGGGTGGTATTTGGGTTCGTGGATGGATTCTTGCTCTACTGGGACGAGGTACGTCCATCTCCTTCAGCTTTATCCCCTTTTCGCCTGGTAGCGCCTCTGTACTGAACTGATACTACGCTATCTGTTCTGTCTCTTTTCGCTCTGCCCACGGTGACGCTGCCAACGTGCTTCGTAGCGCTGTAACCCGCTGTACGACGTCTCTTTCTTCATCCGTGTCCCTCGCGAATCGTTGAGGGAGAGACGAGAGACGAGGGCGCAATACGTCACGCAGAGTGAGTCCGGTCGTAACGAGCTTACAGTCGATCGGAGAACGGTCTAGCTGATCGGCATTGCCCTCGCAATCACTCCTTCTCCTGTCATTCGATTCTGCTTCCTGTGTAACACTACCACACGACGACGACCCTCCACGACTACCTTCCACGCGAACCTATTCGATGCGCATATAGCCGGCGACGTATGGACAGACCCACCCAACTACCACCCCCTGATAGTCTGGCCAGCCTACGTATTCGGACACCGACACATGTTCCAGAACCCCGATGGGGACGTGGAGCAGGGAGAACTCGTCCGCGATATGGGGGCTTGGAAGAAGGACGCAGAACAGAGGAGAGGAGGTTGGGCCGAGGGCAAGATCAAGGAGTTGGAGTTACAGTCTGGGGCTGGTAACGCCGGGAAGGTAGATAAAGGTAAAGGCAAGGCGGTCGACAACGAAGACCAAGAGGAGATTGAAAAAGCGACAGCGAGCGGGATTCTGTACGAGTTCCGTCCGAAAGAAGGACCCGAGGGGATGGAGGAGATGGTCGATCGGGCGCTGGGGATCATCTTTGATGCCGTCAAGATGATGGCCTAGAGTCGCTTCGACTCGGTGAGATTGAGCTTGAGAACGAAAGTGAAGGCGGGTGGTTGTATAACGTCGTTCGCGATATAGAGATATGAATTGTCAAGTGAGAGTCAAGATATCATCGACTAGCCGAAACTAGCTATAGCAGGCTGGAGATGAGGCGCAGTATCACGCATCAGGAAGAGATTTCCATCATCTGGGTTATCATGGGCGCCCCTCTTAGAACTTCTTCGAATAGGCCTTATAGATCCCATCGTTACACTATCAGGCTATTGTTGCCCAAACATGTCCTTCAACCAGGGTAAATCTGAACCCCCCTCAATGGATTCAGAGCACAGACCACTTCCATTGAAACCACGATATCATCACGTATCCTCGATGCCCCCAGACTGACAATGCCCTCAGACCGACGGCCGGTAACGACGACGTCCCCTGACCCACAATCACCAACAACAACGCCTCGACTTACTATACGTCTGATCGACGACGAGATATTGTCCTGTCAAGCTACTGCAATCTATGCAAAAGCTTCTGAGCAAGATCGCTTAGAGGCTGCCAAGGTGTGGAGCTGGGTGCAGGAGCGGCTGTTGAACTGCTCCAGACTCATCTATCAATTGGCTCAGCAGATCAATGACGAGCTCAAAAGACAACTCACTCTTTTCGGATTCGGGATGAACGGCTTCATCAGTTACACGAGGAGTGAACAAGGACATGTGTATCAGTACTCGAGGTCAATCATCCTTGTTTACTACACCCGCGGAAACACTGAATCAGCCAGAGGCACCGAAAGCTTCAGTTTCAGCTGGCGACTCAGACTATGTGACCGATGGTACTGTATCAGTGCGATTGTCACCACTGATCGCCGAGCGAAACGAGTGACAACCAGGATCAGCGCATCGATTCCATCCCGGTACCTGCCGAATGCACCCCGCTAGATTAGGGAACGCCACACGTATTTTCACTTACTATGGATGACTCTTAACCATTCTATCAGAGTCTTGGGAGTTCTCGGTCGAATATGCCTCTTTAATCGCCCAGAGGGGCTCTGAAAGCGACTCCTCTACGTCTCCGGGACGGGAAATAATCGAGACAGTCCAGACGGCAGGGAAAGAGACGATTGACGAGGGGCATCTGCTTCGAGGGCATTTAGGAAGTTACAGAAAAGGTGGAAAAAGCGCGCGCCACGGACTTCGCTACAGCAAGACGATGGCCATCGTTCTGTTTTTCTCTCTCTATCTCTAAATACAGATCATCGTTTCGTCCTTCTCCTCCCTCTCCCCGCTCGTCCCGCTCGTTCCTCCACACAGCGATGATCCGTAGCGATTCACTCCCGTAAGCCTCTGATCAAGGTTGTCAAGTGCAGACACAGCGTATCGAAGGCGATGAGAACTGCGAATGAAAATGTCATAGTGGCGAGTCCGATGTCATTCATTTCTGTTCGGTGGAACGGCGACGTAACTTACGCTCTCGGGACGCTTCATGACCGCCTCACTTCTTGCCGGCATCGGCTCCGCCTTGGTTGGCGTTGGTGTCGCCGGCGCTCTGAGCCCTAGCAGCAAAGCCCTCGGAGCTCATATCCTTTCCCCCTTTGTCTTGGGTGCTTTGAATGCGCGAAGCATCGGATTGGGTCATGGGGGTGGACTTGTCGGACATGATAAAGGTTTTGTATCGAGTGGTAGTTTTTGTGTCGAGGTTGTGGCTTTGGGATTGGATCGAAGATCGAAGAGGGTGATGAGGGTGTACGACAGTTATCGAATCTGAAATAAGAAGGGAAGGGAGGGAGCGGCTAGCTATATATATACACTTTTCTGCTGCAGATGGACGATGTAAGCAGTCGGCGGTATGCGGTGGCAAACACCGTCACATGACCACGGCAACCAAAGTGATGACATTACGACGATGTGTATGACATCAGGCTTATCCACTTCGGGGTGGCAAACACTTCGCAGAGTACGTCAGACGAGTGTTCTATCGAGAATGCGACGAGGAATATCCACTTCGGCGCCAGATGTTCAGCGAAGTTTAAATGATACAGTTCATTAGGGTTAAACTTCGGTTCCTGATTTAGATTAGCGCCGCGTTTCGAAGAAGAAGGTGACAACCCTCCTTTGAGCGATCATCTGCTTCGCCGAGTATGTCACCAGCCGGATATCGTTCTTCGACCTTCCAAGCCAACTGGCGCTGATCTCGATCTCCTCGCCGAAGGTACGCGTAGAGAACACGCTGATCTCCTGAGCTCCTGACTTGCGATTCTGCCTGTGAATGAGGTAACGGGTTGCGACGCATGGCCTCTTGCAAGCTGCTGAAGTAGTCGTCGTCATCTAAAGTTGATGCCTTTCGAAAGATCCTTCTAAATGGGTCTCCATACGTCATTGATCACGAGACGACAAGGCGATTTCTAAAGGACGGACCGACTGAATGATTCGTCTTGCGATTCCGCAATCGTGCTGGCGACTGTAATCTGGTGTCAACGACGAATCGATTTCAGATATCGCGTTCGCTACGGCGGGTGGGCGTTGAATCACTAGCAGGTGAACATGGGCGTTGTAAGATTGCCTCTGATACACGATCCCATCAGATCCTCATGGACGATGCCGCTATGCTCGGTCCCGTCTTTCGCATGAGCAAAAGCATCCCACTTTCAGCAGCCCATAATTTAGCAGCCTGAGAATTCTTTCCAGCCTTTGCAGTGTTTACCCACAAGCAAATGAAGAGCCTCCATGGCCATTTTACCTTGGAATGAGGACCGCCTTCGCATCTGGTTGCCTTCTCATATCGTCCGTAAGGAGGTACATAATCTCAAGACGGATGACGTCGAGACGGACACGAATGAATACGTAGCACAATACTGATACAGGCATTGAAATCTCAAGGCAGTAGCGATGATTGCCTACTCAAGGACGGGTCCTGGTCAAAGGAAATGCAGATTCTCACATCGCTCGGCAGGAGAAGCGTGTTGAACGACCTTGGAATCATGCTGACCTTGGGACTGATACGCAGACAAGCGGAATGCTCACTATGGAAAGGCGGCCTGTAAACGCAAGGTCAGTCGCTGCTGTCGACCGGACCAAAGCTCGACCGTTCAGTTTGCACGCAAGATCGACCCTTTATTAGCGTTGTATACGTAAGAAGCGTCTCTATAGACTCGGCCAGCAGCCAAGACCTTACTAGGACAGTAGCACTTGAGGAATCAGTCATTCCATGCAAGCGACTTCTCTACAGGAGTCCAGCGCTCTCTGCTTTCGCAAACAAGGACCCGCAGGTCACCTCAATCATTTGGAGAAAGTACAAACATGAAGAAAAAGCCAGAGTCGGGGCAATACTTGCGGATAGAGGATTTCAGTAACTCAGTAACAACCCTTGTGTAGACTTGCCGGAATGTTACATACGTCGAGGTGAGTTTGAACCTACAGAACGATCATTTCGGCATCTCTGAATCATGATCGTGTTCAAGTCTTGTATGGTGAAGGGCTCCAGGTTCAGCCTTATGTAGTACAGCGCAGAAATCCAGTTTATGCTCAAACCATCGTCTATCTAGCTTCATTACAAGGTCGTAAAAAGTTGTAAAAGAGAAATCATTATAAGGGTTGAGAACCGGTCGTGCTGAGTCGTTACCAAAGATACGAGGCGGGGACCACGCCTTCCCTTCCCTCCCGGTCCCGTACATACCACCACTGCTCCGATTCATCCTCTTCCAAGACGTTGACGTGGTCGCCCTCACATACCGTGAGTTCCGCCGGGTCAACGGCCTCGAAGTTGTATTTAACCGTAGTCGGTCGTCCCATATGGGAAGGCGAACTTGATTCCCCATGCGTGACATCTGTCGGCACACCCATCGTGTGTCCTTGACTCGTGCTATCGTAGCCAAATGACGAGCGGGTGTCATCGTTGGCCGTGTCACGAGGTGATTGAGCTTTGCTCGCCGCCGCGAAAGATGTCGCGGCCACTGCTGAGGATCCAAAGACAGCCTGCTGAATCGCCCCGAGCCGGCGCAAGCGAAGACTGTCGGTGTCGCCGAACTCTGAACTCGGTCGTTTTTCCATGAGAGTGGTGACGACCGGTGGGGGTGTAGGCTGTTTGCGGTGTCGTCGCCACCAGAATAAGACTAAGAGTCCGAGCAGGACGAAAAGGAAGATCAGTCCCGTCGAGATGGCTAGAGCGATCAGCACGATGAGACCAAGTGCCAAATAGTCTGAAACCCGTACTAAATCAGCATGGTCCAACAGAAGGCCTTGCAGAAAGTGAAACTCACGTCGAGTGTGGAAGGAGAAGTCGTGAATCGAAAAGAAGAGGCCGCTGGCACCGGCACCATTGCCGTTACGCCCGACGCTTGTCAGATAAGGGATCCATTCCTGCCCATCATAAAGAGCCGCGGTCGAATTGCCCGAGTTGGGAAGCACCAGAGAGCCGATGACCATGAGCATCCGATCGTTCTCCATCATCTGGCTTTTGCTGTACTCGGTAGCGAGCGGAACCATGACCATGGATGAGACCTGGGTGCCGGCAAGCGGCGAAGGTTCTATATGAAATCGTTGTCAGTTGCTGTCTCCGAGAGTGCCAGTCTCATGTTATAACTGACCCTGCGTCTCCCAATTCTGACCATTCCACCGCTGTACGTATGGGTTGCCATTGTTATCGGAGCTAAAGGCCAAGGAGAGCGCTCGTCAGTCATTTATACCGAGAGCGGTCGAGATCGTATGCTGTCAACTGACACTCCAGCCGCATAGATCTTGTCCACATCTCCGTCGTCGAGCGCCATCGCAGTGACCGGTCCTGAAAGCTGGTCGCTTGTCGCCAAAGCGGTCCAGGACGCTGAATCGAAGTCATACTTTGCAACGTATGCCGAGGTCCCGTCCGACAAGGCAAATGTTCCGGCGATGAGCAGCGATTGCTGGAACGGAACGGCGGGTCAGCTATCGATGAAAGACGCAGATGATCTCGACCATGGGGACTCACATCGACAAACTCGATCGTCCGAACGGATCCATGCGAGAGTCCCGAGCCGAGCGCAGACCATCTCGCCGTGTCGAGATCCCATGCGCAAACGCCTACACAAGGCAGCGATCCGGCAGTCGTAAAGGCACCGGCGGCGATCAGCATATTGGCATTGGGCTGTTTGCGGACGACGTAGACGTCTCCAGCGCCGGTACCGTTGTTCAAACCTGGTACCGCGCTGTTCCACGAGTTGCCAGCGAGATCATACGATGCGATTGAGTTTTGCTCGCCGAGCACAAAATTACCCGCTACGACGAGCGTATCACCGATGACCTCGAGACTTCGCACGACTCCTTCCGGCTGTTGACCGTTGACCGGGGTGGTTGTACGGCTTTCCTGGTTGTAGAACCCAATAGACATGCCACGAGAGTCGGCAAGGCTAAAGTTCCCACCGATACAGGTCACGGTAGGGCTGCCAGAAGCGCTGCTGTTGGTCCAGTAAGCAGCCGTCAAAATAGTCGGAGCTTCGGAAATGACTTGAGGAATCCCAGCTGGAGTGCTCGCTGGGGTAGAGGCCTGCCGTTTCCTGAGCGCCTCCGAGAACCTGTTCATCCATGTACGCGTAGGATGACCGTGTGGCAGGATACTTCGCTTGCGGCTGGGGCTGCTCATTGTTGTGTTCGAGGCGAAGTCAATGTTGCCAGCCGAAATGGAAGCATCCTCTCCACTACCTGAGAGGTAAGCGATTCCATTAGCGGCATTCTCGCTGACACCTTGAACCCTCCCTGCGAGATACGTCTGGTCGCCATCGACAGAGACGGTGTTGACGGTCCCGACGACGATTCCAGAAGTAGTCCACGACTCGGAGTTAGTGTTCCATACAGCATAACCGCCTGTAGTAGAGGTGGTTCCATCCGAATTGATGGTGTTGGAAAAGTTGCCCACAATCAGGATCTCGTCGCCCGAACCCGCTTCCAAACTGGACACGGGTCCGTCAACTCCGCCCGCGAGCGTAGACCAGCTTTCGTCCGAAGGATCGTATCGAGCGAGTCGATTCAGTGAAGTCGATCCTTCAGCTGTCCCGGTAAACTCTCCCCCGAAAAATACTCGATCACCGCTAGCAAGAGCAGAGGTGACAAGTCCGTTCAATCCTCCTTGAGCCAGGCTCGAAACGGCCCCATCCTTGAGTGCTACGACATTGGAAAAGTTGCCTTGGTCGACGAACTGTCCGGCGGCGTAGACGACGTCATTCAGAGTCACAACCGTCCTAACGCTAGCGTTGTCTATCTCTCCACTCGTGGCGTTCTGTAGGACAAACCCGAGCATAGTCAAATCCGTCTCGGTTTCGTTACCCAGAACCCTCGTCGCATCCACCTCGGCACCCCCCTCGACCCACTCGAACACGCCGAACGACCTCCTCGTCGAGCCTTCGCCCAAGGTCGTATTGCCGAATTCGGTCGAGTTGACAGTGACCGTCGCGTTGAGCCCGGTAACAAGGGGAATGCTCGTCCCGTTCCGAGTGACTGCGGCGGTATACTCGAGCGTAACGCTCCCAGCGACGACCTCCCACCTTCCCGAGCTCGTCCCTCCCGGGTTGGCTGCCAGCGCCAAACGGACGGTCGACTGGAAGCTTCCCTGCTCCGAAGCTTGCATATATCCGGAATAGATCAACTCGCGCGTATCCGCATCGACCGTTTGGGCGATATTGCTCGTATACCCCAAACTCCCCGCGTAGGGAAAGACGCCGACGTCAACGCTCGTCCGGGAATCGCAATCTCCCATCCTCTGACACCCAGGGATATTGAGAAAGACGGAATAGTTTCCCGAGCTCGCGATATAAGGGTACCAGGTCGTACTCGGTCGGTCGCCCGATCCATTGGGTACACTGGCGACAGACACGGACTGAACGGTTCCCGAAATGGACGTGTCCACTTGTCTATCCGTCCACTGTCCGGTCTTCTCCACGTTGGATGAGGCAGACGTCGACCCAGAATCTGACTGACACACCGGATAATTGTCGCCAGAGACGGCCGAGGCGGTCCCTCCGCTCGACAACAACTGCAACCGACTCAACCCCGCCCCGTCCCCGGTCCATCCTTCCAGGTAGACCTGAAACCCGGTGATACTCTCCATTCCCTCGGAGAATAGGAAATCCTGGGCGGCGATGCTGGAGTTGGTGGATAAGGGACAGGAATCCGAACAAGTGGCATTCGATCCTGTGGCTGGGTCGGTGTAGATCAAGGTTCGCTGAGTGTTATCCGGGATAGTAACCACCCTGTCAAGCCAATGCCGTCAGTCAGTCAGTCCAATCTTGAAAACCCGCCAAGAATAGCAATACTTACCTAAATGCAGTGGTCCCCCTTCCCGCCTCCAATCCATTCCCCAACCTCACTCCCAACGCCCTCAACTCCCTGAACAACCTGACCGTCACCTTGACCGCACTCCCATCTCGTCCGTAATAACCCGCCTGCCCTGCTCCCGAGGGACAAGTGATATCCTTGACACTGGCCGACCCGTCCCTAGTTGGCCCAGCGTCGATCGAAGCGTTCGTAAGCGAGAGAGGGGTGAGGTACCGAGAAAACCCGGTTGTGATCGTCCCCTGAGGTGCGTCTCCCGGGTAAGCTTGCAAGACCTCGTCCAGAGTCACGGTGGTCGAGTTGGAAGTCGAGTTTGTGGTCGTGTTCAGTCCGTCCGTACGGAAGAGAGTCGAGAACGACCCGGAGAAGATCAACCCGCCGGGAGTCGATGAAGGGGTGATGGAGCTGACGGATCCGTTCAGGCCAGAAAAGGGAGGGAGGGAGAGTTGCATAGAAGAGGGGTCCAAGATGAGAACGTTGTTCGCTTCATCATCATTGGAGGTGTCGCTGTTGCCGAAAGAACCGCCGACCCAGACTTTGTCCTCGTCACAGTAAAGCGCCCTGACACCCGTCATCCCGTTTCCTCCTCCCGGTCCTGCTTGCACCCCCGAACTCAGAGTCACGGGCGTAACCTTGACCTCTCCTCCGTCTTCTTTCGGCACGAACACCCTGACCAACCCCAAGCCCACATCCGTTGAGATATCAACCTCGCCGAACCGAGTAAAGTTCCCCCCCACATAGACCTCTTCCCCATCCCCATCACTTCCGGACGAAGCTGAGGTACTGCAGATCGCATAGATCGACCCCCCAGCATCCGTTCTCCCCAGTACCCTTGCCCCGTTATCTCCGCCTCGGGCAACCAGAACATCCCCTTCGCCCTCTCCTTCCGTCGTAGAGAACGCTCCTAATGAAGCAGAAGAGTTGGTGTAAAAGTCCAATCCTACAAAAGATCCTGTGAGGGTAACCGTTCCCATCCGGGTATAATCAATTTGAGGGAGATTACTAGGTGCGGTGCTGGATTGAGCGCGGGCTGGGAGTGGAAGGAATGAGAGGACGTTGATGAGCAAGAAAAGGAGGGTAGTCGGGATCGAGAAGTTGAAGGGCATGGTGTTTCGTCGACAAGGTCGGTCAACATTTGGCAGCTTTCGTGAAATCTCCATGCACCTTGGCTGCCTTGATACAGACGAACGTCTTGATGTTGTTGGCGAGGAAGAAGGCGAAGAAGAAGATGGGGAAAAGGACCCCATGGCTGGTGTTTTGTTTGTTATGATCCTCCTTCTCGCCATCATCACCGTCTCCTTCAAACGGACCCGCTCGTCTATCCTCGTCCTATTTTCCTTCGACGAATGAACTGGTACAGTAGCTATCGTAGCAGAGACTTGGCTTATTGTCGTGTGGCGGTAAAAATCGTTGATCAGAAGGCGATGGGGCGAGGTCGAGTTTCGCGTGACGCGTAAAGGTTCAAGGTCGGTTCCTTTGTCTTTCCTGCAGGTCGACCGAACGGGAAAGGAAATGGGGATGTGTCGAATCTAGGACTAGGTGGTTGTAAACGAGTGTAAAGTGTGTATGAATTCAGTTGTCGTGAGTTGATTCGATGTGTCTCTCTGTCGGAATGATGGTAGTCGAGTCGTGATTGTGTTGACGGGGTCGAGATGTTGATGGTTGATGATGAAATGATGGAATAAGGTTTACACACAGAGACATAGAGAGGTGAGACTACTGGCAGACCATATGGAGGTGTACGTAATGGCTTTCATCCTACCTCCCGGATCAGCTCATTATTTGGCAGGTTTGACCTATCCCCAACGCTGCTCAGGGCCATCCGGGGACATGTTCAGGGGCAAGGGACAATTGGCAGAGACATGACGTACAGGCTTGAACAGAGAGAGCAGGTGACGAGGCGGGCGGGCGAAATATCATCGATTGCACGGCGACAACGCTAAGCGCTGTATGAGGTTCGTGCACGAAGCCCTCTGTACCTCTGTCGATGCAAAGACGTAGAAGGTGTGTGGTTCGGCCTATGCAGGACTCAGTTCAGAATCGATACGGTTACTTTATGCCATGTTGTATGACGATTGGGGGATGTAATGCGCTTTCAGGTCACAGATTTATCGATGGCTACGGGGACGACTCCGTAAGATCGAGATTACACAGATCACTGTTCACTGACGACGTCTTTTTACATCGTCCGCGAAGCTAGAGGTGAGCCAATACGGAAGAAATACTCGAGGTCGGCAACGCTGAAAACAGTCCTACCGGTCGGTAAACTCCCTCTTCCGGTTCACCGTCCCGATATTGGCGAGAACATAGTTTGAGTGACGTCGCTCGAAAACACGCTGTACCCCTTCCACATGGTATTATGCTGAAGACATCGCTCGTCGGATTCTCCAGGTCACACGCAAAGACCCACAACTCAAACTGCCCGATCGGGGATCGAGCTCGTCATCCATTCTCTCGAAGGCCATCACCCCCATCTCGGGGTGGAGCAGTACGCTATGACGGTTTTTTCAGCTTTCGGGTCGGAGGCCAAGGGCTACAAGCCAATTTCTCTGCTCCCCTGATAGACTTTCAGGTAAGACTATCGCCGCTCCTCACTCTACAGCTCGTTGGACGTGAACGAGACTGAATAAATGGTGCTTCATAGACGGAGATCGTGTGTGTCCCTAGGGATCGAGATGGGCACCCTGGACTCGACTTGCGATACGTCCCTCCTGGCCCGAGTCGACGAGAAAATCATCTATCATTCTCGGAAGACTCTTGATATTATAGGAAGACAACTTTGGAGGGAAGACAACACAGAAAGACGATAAGAGAAAAGGACAGAATACAAGTATCGAGTTGGGACGCCGGTTAGATCTATTTGTTGTGATAATACCGACCGATCTGTCCGTTCCTCCTAGTCTAGCCTCGAAGTTTGGCTTCGAAAGACATCTGCTGAAGGTGTTGATCGGGTATGGTTATATCCCGCAGTTCATTGGGGCGAGGGAGATACGCGACAGTGTTTTGGCCACTGTACACTGTCCACACCTATTAACGATTGGCAGTTGATTTGGGCTGAGCGTCAACGTACTTGTCATCTGAGGCCAAACCCAGCCAAGACACCAGAAGCGTCGCTCAAATGGGGAATTCCTCAAGGCTGAGCAGTTGGCTCATAATAAATTCATTGCCTACAAGGTCAGGAAGGAGGTCCAAAGACAACTGCAAGCACACAGCCGCCCTGCCCATGAGCATGTCTATCCCCTGGAGCACCTTCCTTGGGTCAACAGGATCAAGGCTTTGGCAATCCACTTGACGTCTTGGGCTTTGTCGTCCAGGTCCAATTTTGCCCCGGCTCTCACGACTTCCGGTGGTAGCGCAAGGACTCCGGTCAGGCAGCCAAGCCAAGAGACGAGAAGACGTGCGCAAGTGTCCAGCCCGTCAACCTGAACGAATTCCAACAGGTCGAGGACGAAGCGGTGGGTCGACTCGATAATTCGTCCTCCATTTGGGGCAGGACGCCTTGGGTCGGGAATGCGGATAATCGAGACGCCCTGCCAAAAGGACTTGAAGAGGGCCTTGAACATCTTCCTCGTCAGTTCGTAATTATCCCGAGAAGGGTCAGTACAGAACAGCCGAGTCGCCCTCAGCACAGGCTAGTGTCAGTAGAGAGGATTAGCGACCCTGTCGGACTAAAGACGAAGGGGAGCACTTGACAAGGTCTCATCCGAGACTCATCCGAATACCGCACATGTCGAAACGATGTTCAACTCGAGATCCGCCCGGATCGACAGCCGACCCGAAACCGGCCCGGATCGATAACCGATGTTTCGGTTGTTCCGGATCATCGTCCGAGGTGCCTAGTGATCATCGATGCAACTTTGACTGGCTGCTGTGGTAGTCTTGTCGCAAGATCGATAAACAAGTCGATCGATAGTTCGGGGTCGATGAGTGCTTGCGTTTCATCTCACTCGAATACCTCGAATGTGTATTCGCTCCTGAGATATGTGCTACCTCTTCGAGGTTTCTCAGCTATTCTCTGACCTGTCAGATTTAAGCGATGAGCTGACATATTCAAACCAGTTAAACCAGGTCTAGACGGCAAGGATGTTCACTCTGGGGGTCGACATGCCTTGCATCAAACAGCTGCCGCTCCGTTGCTTTGACGAGGGTGACCCGAAAGCTCGACGACAACCCAATTCATCTTTGACCCACCGTATCCGAGCTGCCAAACTTCGCATGTTAAGCTGGGTCTGAAGGCTCACCATCAGCGACGGCGCTATCAAACCGCGGGATCTTCCATCCTACGCGTCGGGGGATGATCCCAAGAATGGCCCATCAGGCTGGTCTTACAACATGGCGAATCTAGTCGGCGTTGTCCAGAAGACCGTTCATTTTCGCGCTCGAGCTCGGGATATGCGCTTTAATTCGCACACAAAGGGTACATCCTGGTTCATGTCGCACAGCGCGCAGCTTGCTCATGGCGCATGGCTCGATCAGAGTTCGAGACAGGCTGTCCGTTACCGAAAAGCAAGCTACACTAGGCGCTTCGGTCCGAACGATGTATCATTTCGCGCATGACACCTATCGCACCTCTATACCTCTCACAGAACATGTTATACCCGACCTGCCTCGCCTATCTTGACCGATTCTCACCCTTGCCTACCTGCGCCCGAGGCATATGGCGATCCAGCCGAGGTCAAACGCCAGATCCGCCAGAGGCGCTTCGGATATGCTTCCGCGAGTCCGCTGATCAGCTTCCGAAACAATTTCGGTTCCGGATCACGAGCTCGGGTAGCGACTTTTGAACGAGATTGGCTATTTGGCTGTTCAGTCATAGCTATATAGCTATCATAAAGGTCATAATAGCAGTCTTAGCCATCCTAGCCGTGGCGATACAACAATAGATACAGGTACATAAGTTAGATTGGATCCTGATACGATTGAAGATGGCCGATCTCGGTGGTTATGTCAAGTAAGTATAGATCGCCCAAGCCTAGCATTTGGCAACAACTATCCCTGACCACCCTCGATCGTAGCATCTGCCAACTTTCGCACCTCTCCACCCATACACGTTTCGCTCTGACACTGCGAACACAGTCTTCGTCCAACCAATATCACCGACTCTTGCTCTTCCGCTTGAGTCCGCTCGTCGAAGATGGTACCCCGGAGCTCTACTGCATGGAGTCGACCTGTCCGCATATGGGAGCCCCTCTCTCGCATGCACCCCTCAGCGTCGATCCCTCCAAGGAGGAAGTGTCACGATCAGAGAATGTGTCACCGGACGTAGAAGATGTTGACCAGAATGAGCAGGACCTTATCGATCGTACCCTCAATATCGCCCTCGCTCCGGAGCTAGCCTCGGAAGACATCGAAGACCTGATTGGAAGCCGAACCATCACCTGTCCATGGCATCATTACGACTTTGACCTGGTCACTGGTGAAAGTCCTGTGGGGATTCAGGCATGTGTCTACGACGTCAAGGTCGAAAAGGGGAATGTGTGGGTGAAAGGACCAGAGCTGGATGAGGGTGACGAGTGGGAGGTTGTCGAGGTCAAAGGGGTCAGCGAAGAGTTTGCCGATCCACCTCCGGCAAGGCATCATGAAGTAACATCAATAGCAAATAGCAGCAGGAAACCTACGGTCAACAAAGCGACGTCTTCTTCAACCGAACTCCCACCTTTACCTCGAACGCTCGTACAAGCAGCCATCCTGATCCTCAACACTCCCAACCCCTTGCACAAGATCGAGCTCACCCGCCAGGCCAACCGCGCACTCCGTCAAGGTACCTTCCAGAGTATCCTCCCAACGAAAAAGGACCTTTCGCTCGTTCGTGAGACGTTCGATAAGGCTAGATACGAGGGTGAAGGTATCCGCGGATTTACACCGCCGAGGGAAGGGTTGAAGGAGGTCGAGCCCTGGATAGGAGGCAAGAGGGGGAAGGGTGGGAACGAGAAGAGTAGGATATTGATGATTCGTGAGTATTTGTCTCGGTGAGGCCCGAGATCGTTGTATTTCTGACTTGGAGTTGAGTCGACCTTGTAGATGCCCTGGCGAACATCGAGCAATGGGCTATCGATCTTGCGTACGTCTCAAAATCATCGTATTGTCAAAGACATCCTGATTCGGCTCGCTGATCTGGACGACGGCTCTTACTCTACAGTTGGGATATAATCGCTCGATATGCTGAATTCGAAATCGACGGGGAAAGATTGCCAGTGGAATTCTTTTTGGACTGGGCTAAGGCAAGCGCCCTTACCTTCACTCTCCACCTTCACCGATATGTACCAGCCTGATACAATACCTACCTTGTTTGCAGGTAGCCGAGGATGAGGCCAAACATTTCTCGTTGTTGAAGACTCGTCTAGAAGAGCTCGGGTCATATTACGGCGCCCATACGGTCCATGCGGGTCTGTGGGAGAGCGCGCTGGATACGCAGGATGACTTGTTGGCGAGGCTAGCTATCATCCATCTGGTACATGAGGCTAGGGGTCTGGATGTGAGTACAGCTGGTTCCATGCAAAATTCGATCGACGAGCCCGGCCTTACATCATCCCGCTCGCAGGTCAACCCGATCACGATCAAAAAGTTTGAAAAAGCCGGCGACATCGCGAGCAGCAAGATGATGGAGATCATCCACTTCGATGAGATCACTCATGTCACTACCGGACATCGATGGTTTACCTACGTATGCAGCAAGATGGACATCGACCCCGTCAGCCAGTTCCGGCAGCTCGTCAAGCAGAACTTTGCCGGGAAGATAAAAGGACCATTCAGCGTGGACGATCGTGGCAAGGCGGGAATGTCGGGAGAGTGGTATGAGAACCTGGAAGGGCATGGACATAGGCTCGATACCCAAGCAGGAGGCGAGGGGGACGAAAGGGTCCATCCGAGGTTGACGTGAGGGTTGTATCAAAAGGAGATGCCTATATGACGGCTCTGCCCCGTGCGCGCGGCTTTGCTGGCCATGAGACCTTGACTGGTTGATACGCTGTCCGAATGAGCACGTCATCAATAGCATTATCTGCAACGATCACGTATGGACCGAGCCGGAGAACGAGTCTGAGCGGATCGACACATGGGCATCGTTCCCGAAGGCCTTGACGAGGAGTGTCAAGACCTCCTTAGCCGTTCGGTCCGTGTAGAAAATGGCCTGTGGCTCTTGAGCTCTGAGTTGTGTCAAAAAGTCTTCGACCTGCAGAAGCGCGGCCTGCTGCGCCGATAGCTGCCCCACCGGGGTCGGCTTGCGCCGCAACCAAAGACCGTATACTGTTCAAGAGTGGTTTGCTCTGCCACGGCTCCATTGGATCTCTTTTCCTGACGGTGTCGAAGCAGAATTCTGCACGGGCAGACTTTTGATCGTCATCAGTCCCGTTGTCTCTGTTTAAGGGATGAATCTTGGGGGTATCACTGGCCTAGCTCGTAGGTAATATCAAATGAAGGCGGGGTCAAAAGCTGTTCCACATCCACGTTCCGTCCCACGGAGTCTTCAGGGGAATAGGTCTTTAGATCTCTGAGACTGTCATAGCGTGGTCCGGGGAAGGAGGGGGGGATTCGATGTAAGGATCCGATAGAGCTTTCCAAGACGTTGTCTGGTTGGATTCATGCACTGCCCATATAAGATTGTTTCGTCACATTCGACCCCAAGTACAGACTCGGTGACGCTTTTCTTGACTTGAGGTCTTCGTAGCGATAAGCTTATCAGGACCACTTTGTTACTTTCTGCATGTGCCAACAACTTGAGTTGCACGAAGATCGCTGCAGCAAGTACATCTCTGGATCAAACCCACATGACCGGAAGGTCACGTATTGAGGTTAAGGCTATTGTCAAAGACATTAGTGATGCGGTAGAAAAAGGTCTTGAAACGGTATCGCATATGAAGTGGTCGAAGGTAACATGTATCTTAGCAGGCTCATCCACATATAACTTTTTTCCGATCGAGACGACCACCAGCGCAGGGTCGTGGACCTGACAGGGGCTCAGGTTCCGCTTTGTTGCCCCAGAGAGTTAGCAGGTTGCCAGCCAACAGTCTAGCCTGGATTAGGGTTGGCCTGCCATTTGCCTGCATGCTGTGCAGTGAATGGTCTTTGAGCGGGGGCTTTCTTGCATATCTCGGCAAAGGACATACCAATTGTTCGTGATCGATAAAAGTGCGTCGTCTGTCTTCTATCAGAGCCACGATTGCCGATTGATCGGGAGCGAGCAGGACAGCTCGACGGCCGGCACAGCGCATCGCGCTCGGCTTCCCGTTCGCGTTCCTGTGGCAGCGCTGATATTTCAATTGCCTTGAGATATCGGTGCACGCCATAGGAGTCTCGTAAAGTGATATGTTGGTAAGGGTCAGCCGAGATAGGCTCGCTGCCAGTAGTCCTCCAAGCTGAAACGTCCGTAATCGCAGCAGAAACAGTAGTAACTGGCTGCGAAATATGAGCAAAGTGGCGTCTCTTGGCGTGCCAAAAGCGTGCCCGGGCAGCGAGACCGTGGCTCGTGATGAAATCCCCGAGGGCTCCGGGAAGATGCAGGTGAACAGGTCATCCCTGCATCATCAAAAGTTGTCAACACAACGATTCGGTCCTAACGATACCCCCATAACTATAGCAACTCTTTCTTGATACCAGGTTCGATATAATCCACGGGATCCCACATAGTCTGGTGACGTCGCTAGCTGACCACCCTGGGTCGTACAAACGCACGAATTCGCCGAGTCGACCAGGTCGACGATCCCTTCGCTTGATCCCCGGGCGACTATATATCAACCAGAGTCCACCAACAAGACCGCCAGCTACGTCTGTTCACGACACACAGTTCAGAACCTACATCACATACCACCTCAAGAGCTACCAACATCACCCTCATCGTCATCGACCCCTCGACAACCACGCTCGTTACCCAATAATCCCCGGCCCGCTGGCTCAAAAACAAAACATTCATTCGCCCGCCGCCGATTTGAACCAAAGATAGACACTCGCTGCATAGCCACCTGCCCATCACATCTCGACGGACACTCAACAGCTCGGCTGCTCGTGCAGATCTTTCATCTATCGTACATAGATCGTAGAACCCATCACAAATTGTTGATCGGACTGGATCTCGCCGACTGGACATAATCGCACGATGCTGTGAGTTCTCGTCTCGCTGCTGCGCGGGGAAATTCCGCAGTCGCGTGAGGAATGAATCCAAACTGAATCGCTCTCGTCTGTGTGTCCTTGTTTTCGACGTTCTTTCCAGTTATCTGACCGCCGACAAGTGTGAGCTTCGAGTGTGTTATGTCAAAGCGCAGTAGATCTTGAAGCTGATACGTGGGGAGGTATGCTCGATCTTGGGTGACAGTCCCGGTGTTCGTGCCTTTTGGGATCATCGGGTGAGTTGTCGTGTTCGACCTGGATGAGGATTTTATGTAGCTGACCTATAGCTCGTCGTCATGGCATATCTAGGTTCTATCGGTATGCCCTTGGTTGCAATCTCGTAATATGAACAGACCAACAACTGACACTCGCCTCTACTGGAATCGCACTGTTTAGATACCTCTGGTAAGCTTGTGTCCGGCCATTTACTGCTCGTCCGAACACATAGGCTGATTCGAAAGCATATTCTCATCTCTGCTCTCGTCGAACCAATAGGTACTGCATCCGACTCATCGCCAGCTTCGTCTACCGACCGGTCCCCTTGCCAGAGAACCCGACGTATATCGCTAGCGAGGATGTGACGATCATTGTGCCTACCATTGATGCTGGAGAGGAGTTCCGAGGTGAGTCTCGGATATGAGGATGTAGATAGACTTCCTACACCAAGTTAGGCTGATACGATCTGCCCTGTGGCCCGTAGAGGCCGCCTTTTCGTGGCTCGAGGGAAACCCCAAGGAGATCATTATCGTCACCGAGGAAACCATGAAGGGGCCCTTGCAAGAGCTCGCCAACTCGGTCGACCCGAACAAGATCCGAGTCTTGACCGTCCCGCTGGCCAACAAGCGATTGCAGATGGTTCACGGGATCAGGCATACTACCACGGACATCATCGTCTTTGCCGATGACGATGCCATCTGGCCGCCGACCCTGTTGCCCTACGTGCTCGCTTGTTTCGAGGATCAGCAGGTCGGGGGTGTCGGGACGGGTCAAAGGGTCAAACCCTGCGGGACGAGGATGACCGTTTGGGAAGTCTTGGCCGCGTTCAGGTTGACAATCAGGAACATCGAGATCTCGAGCTCGACCCATATCGACGGAGGTATCCCGTGCTTGTCCGGAAGGACCGCTGCGTACCGTACCGTCATCCTCAAGGATCCCGAATTCATTCACGGCTTCACCCACGATTTCTGGATGGGCAAATATCACTTGAACTCGGGGGACGACAAGTTCTTGACCCGCTGGATGGTCAGCCACGGATGGAACACCTACGTCCAGGTCTGCAAAGAAGCCGAGCTGTTGTCCACCATGAAACCGAACTGGAGGTTCCTCAAGCAGGTCCTCCGTTGGACCAGAAACACCGTCAGGAGCGATTTCCGAAGCCTGGTCACCGAACGGCACGTCTGGCATAAACACCCCTACGTGGCGTACAGCATGATCGATCGGTTCATCAACCCGTTCACCTTGCTCGCCGGGCCGGCGTTGGTCTGCGTGTTGTTGTGGAAGAGTACGAGGGCGGTCGAGGATGGCGGATATCATTTGCCGGCCTGGAGGATCGTCGTGTCGGTGAGTAGCTCAGCTTGTCGAGTTGATTTAGCGGGCGTTGTGGCTGACACGTCTTGCTCGCTATCTGTCAGTACATTGTCTGGTTAACGGTGACCAGAACCTTGAAATTGCTGCCGCATTTGTGGAACAACCCGAAGCACATCGTCTACGTCCCTGCGTTCATCGCCTTTGGTTACTATTTGTGAGTCGGCTGGCGAAAGCCTTGAAGCTTCGGAACAAGCTAACGACGCCGTCGACGTGGATAGCGCCGTTATGAAACTTTACGCCATGTGCACCTTGCACGAGACTGGTTGGGGAACCCGAGCCGGTATTTCCGATCGTGAGTCTCGATTCTGGCAACCTCTTTGACTTGCATCGACTGACTCGCTTGCGACACGTAGCCACCGCCGCCCTCAACGCCGCCGACAAGGAGAACGCGGCGTCTGGGGTCCAGGGATACTCGTCGGTCCAGCCCGGTACGCCCTCGAACGAAGGCTACGAGATGTCGGGTGGAGAGCAAAAGGGCTACCAGCGTTGGTAGACCCCCACTTCCGAACAGATATCTAGAATGACCCGCATGACACGACAGCTTGTATCGATTAACCGCCTTGGCGCTTTGCATGTTTTGTCCCTCTTTCTTTTGTTTTCGGGGCCTCGTATGATATAATCGCATGACCGTGACGAGGGGAACATGGGCGGTCTGAAAATGAGTCGAGGTCGAGGTCGCAAAGTCTTGACGATGCGTCGCCTACAAGCGGGGAGACTCGGTCACTTCGCAGGAAATGACCATCTCGATGAACGTCGCGAGATAACGCTCCAACCTGGAGGTTTGGATGGCAATACCGCCTCTATCCAACCCTGGCAGCCCCTGTCGTGTGTAGGCACGTAGCTACAGTGCGTAGGTCACGGCTGTTGGCACGAATTTCTGATTTTGTGTGGTCGAGGTTGGAATCGGGACTAACTCCGGAAGCAACTAAATTGCACAGGCAATTTAGTTGTCCGCCACAACCTCCTCGTTCCTTCGTGGTTGATATCGTCGCGAGGTCGTCGACTCGATAGCGATCAACCAGTAATTCGGTCACGACCCTCGCAATCCGATGATACTTCATAGGCCTATGGATGATACATGATATTCTTGGACGATGGACTGAACTCTGCTCGCTGGCTGCGTTCGACGATGGAGCACGACACTTTCAGGCTTGCGAATATGGATGGGCTCGAGCTGCCACGAATGCTAGGCCTCTCCTTTGACGTGTCGTTGGCTCTCGACCCTGACCTCGGCGGATGACTGGCATGTCGGAAACATCTATATGGCGATCGTGATATCATGGTGATATGATATCAGCTGTGATCCGGTTGGCTCATGTTGCCGTTTCGTTCGTCTCCCAGCTAATGGTGCGAAAAATCGCTAGGATCGCTCATGCCTCGAACCCCATCTGCATGTAGCTGCATACCGCTTCAACCATACGGAACCCAGATCCGCGGCAGTGTCGTTTGAAATCGACGTCCGATCGAGCGAAAAACAACGGTCGGCGGGGTGACTTTCACGCTGTTTAAAAAAGCGACCGTTTGTTTACTTTGTGAACTCCCACAAACTTTGCGTATCGATATCGTATTGCATAAGTGGATTCGGATCATGCGGTCTATGTCGACGACAATCGTGATTAGTGCGAGCGTAAGACAGTCGAGAGTACAGATACGAAGGTGGATTATAACGTAGAGAAGAATCGAGATCGAAATCATGAAACCGTCACTTGCGTCGATGCCAGTTGACGACGTAGAGGCGGGGTAGGGGGATGTTGATGCTATCCTTCACCGAATCGGCGCCTTTCCTTTGCGAGATGAAGCCTTCCTAGGAGGCCCAACGGTCTTCCCCTTCGCCGCTTGACGTTTGATGAGAGCCGCCCTCCTCTGGTCTCGTTGTTTGGCCTATCGGGATAGTGAACCCCGTCATCATTCGAATCCTCACTGCACCTGGTTCTACGAAACCCACCTTGTGTTGTCGTTCCCATTCATCGGGATCCGACTGCTTGAGCGCTCTCAGCTCCGCATTGGCGATGGCGGCGGGACTTCGCTTTTTTTGATGTTGAGCTTTCTCGTAGTCGCGCTTCTTCTGCTGTTGTCGTTCCCACTCGTCCGGATTCTCCGTCTTTAGCGTCTGCTTCGCGGCCGCTTTCTTGACATGAGACTTCGCCGCGTGTTTGCGGGACTGCTCGAGAGACTTCGCATATCGTTCCGGGTCGTTCTCCTTGATGTCGTTGCGGGCCTGCTTTCTCTTCGTGTTGATGCTCTCTGCACGCTTTGCATACGAGGCACGGCTCCATTTTCGTCCTTGCTCGCGGGCGGCTTGGTACGCTTGCTCGTCTCCCTTGATCCGAGCTCGCCTCTCTGCGTGTTTTTGGAGAACCTTGTCCTTGTTCTTCCAGTAGTATTTGAAAGCGCCCTCTCTAGCTTTGGCAAGCGTCTTTGGCGTATAGACCCTCGATGCTTGTCTACGGCGAGACCTCTCCCTTTCCGCGATGATTCTGTCGGGCCGCTGCCTAAGGTAGGAACGCAAGAGCATCTTGTTAGCGAAACGATCGTGTTCCGGACGGGTTTGATGCCTGAACCTACCTGTATTGTTGGCCGTAGGCCCTCCCGTATGCTCGGGCGTGGGCGCTCCTGCGTCGGTAAGCTCTCGCGTATTGAGCCTTTTGAGCGAGGTAGGCAGGGCGAAGTTCTGGATCGTATCGGCGAATGCGAGCACGATCGCGGCAGCGAGCGAGGTAGGCAGGGCGAAGTTCGGGATCGTATCGACGAATGCGAGCACGATCGCGGCAGCGAGCTCGGTACTCGGGGTCTTGCTCCTTCAGTCGTCGAGCTGCGCGAATCGCCGGATCGCGATTCCTGAGTTGTCGAGCTGTGTAAGCTCGAATGATAGCAGCCGCCTTTGCGTGGTGCCAAGCGATGCGTTGTTCGGCTTTTTCGGCCGCCGTCTTGCTGCGTCTCGCTCGGATGATGTCGGCCCCGGCCACTTCCAGCTGCCCTTCAGGGATCTCGAGTCCTCCCGTGATGGCCATGCGGCACTCACTGAAATCCACGATAGCCATGCGTGTTGTCGCACATGTGGCGACAAGTCTCAGTAAGGACAATGTCGCATCGATACGATAGGCATTAGCAGCTGTTGCAGTGACTACCCGCACGCAGCTGAGGTGGGGTATGAATAGATTGATCGACCTCTTGTAGACGACCGTGTATACAGGCGTAGTAGCACGGTATATGGATACGCTATCGTCGTTCGCTACGACGTCGAGCGCCGCCTCGAAGGCGCGTCGAGCGTAAGCTCCGGAGAAGACATTGACCGTCCCCCCGCCGCTGATCAGCCGTTGTACGATGGTATGAACTGAATAGTGAGGTTCGCGGGTAGACGGAACACTTTGTTAGCGATTCGCTCGGCGCGCGTTCTGTCCGGGCGCGGACGTACCTGTATACCGGAACAGGATCGCTTGACCGATAATGGACCTAACTTTCGACCTGACTTTGCCGTTAGCACCACCAAAGGTGTGCCGAATGTAGGTAGGCGATGATTCTGCTTTCGAATCCCTATAAGGAATCCTCATCTGAACAGGCCAGACGTCTGCTATGTAAGTTCGGGCCCACTTCTGCTTCTTCAGCAGCCTCGAGGTCCATGCATCGAGTTCGGTGATCGAAGGAACCGAATTTGGATCGACAACGGAAGTTGGATCGACAACGGAAGTTGGATCGACAACCGAAGTTGGATCGACAACCGAAGTTGGATCGACAACCGAAGTTGGATCGACAACCGAAGTCTTCTTCTGCTTGGAGGCAGGGGGGTATGACAGAAAGATGGATGTTGCCGAGGTCGAGGCTGACACAGGATTGACAAAATCCTTGTTCCCGGTGACGGCGGTAAACGCCTCCCGAAAGACTCCAAGCAGGGGGTCGTTGACGTAAACTGCCGCTTCGACATGCGACCGCGTCGACGCCTCAGAGAGAATGTCGAGGCCTTCAGGGAACTTGTCGATGATACCGGAAAGCAGTTGCGAGCTCAGCTGTTCACCCTTCGAGCGCATGTACTCAGTGAGATCGAGCTTGGAGCGCTCGGTGGACTGCAGGGACTGCAGGGACTGCAGGGAGGGAGGCGATTGGTGGATCGGTGGTAGGATGAGGTCGAGGAGGATGAGGTCGAGGAGCTCGAGGATCTTCTTGGTTGGTTCCATTGCTCTCGCTTCGGCTTCCTTCCAAGTGATTTCCGATCCCGATTCTTCTGCAGCTTCAGTAGCAAGCTGGGTGATTCGATTGATATCCAGCATTTCGATGCGGGTTCTGGAAAGGGCGGGTCCAGTCGATTCAACAGTCGGAACGAGAGCAGATACTTTGACACGGCTTACCAATGCTCAGTATCCTTCAAAGGTGCTTGCGGTGATGGAGAGAGTTCGACCGAGATTGAATCCAGAGGCCGGGAGTCGAGTCGTGATCGATCTTTATAGGAATCCAGCGCCCGCTTCGCATTGCCTGTCGTCCTGGTACGTGCTGCCTCGTTTCTGGCCGACTTTTCGTCGTCAAACGTGCAATCCCGATCGGGAAGGATGCGACGGAGAGAGGAAAAAAGCTGTGCTGATTGATCGATCAAGCCGTTGCATGACGCTCGGACCTCTTGTTGGCCCCTCCGAAGATATCTGAATCAAAGACAAGCCTCCCGGAGGTTTAGCGCCATGAAAATCTACGGGGTAGATATGAAACGTACGTCGAGCCGTGGCCAGCCTTGCACCCTCGTCGAGGTCGCCATCCTGCAGACCCGCCCTGATTCAGTCCCGAAGCGAGCGAGTGTGATGACATGCGGTCGTCGTGATGTGTCCAGTGATCGATGCAGCGTGACCTCTGATACGAAACGCGAATTCTCGCCTTGAGCGCTCGATCAAGGGGTCGACCCGAAAATATCCCCTCGGACGGAGACTCGACCCGGAGGCCGTAGATTTACAGCTTGCAGGTTAGGCTATCTCAAAAGTTCTCGAGATACGGTCGACATGACAAGGCGCCGCTCGAATTGTCGCCTTGAGGTGAGCAAGATTGAATTGGTAGTGAGAAAGGTATATCAACGAGCCAGCCCCACATCTCGCCAGACTCACCCGACACGCTGGACGAAAATTTGCTCACCAAAACCGAAGATCGTTTCGGCCGGGCAAGAGCCATGTCCGAGAAAGACGCAGATCGCAGAGATCCACCCAGAGGCCAAAGAAGTGTTCATCATCTGACGACAACGACGACCGGACAAAGGGCCATGTCCGAGCACTGCGATCAATCCAAAGGAAGGTGGGTCCGCGCCCGAATCATTGGTCCTTTTTCGCGACAAGGATACCCCCCGAGAAGCCGAGAGGTCCCAAGCGTCGACCAGGTGTCTCACTCTTTCGTGTTTCGAGTGAGAGAACGATCGGGCGGATTTGTTGTGATCGATCTGATCTCAACGATCGACTGCCTGGATCGAGAGAAGGCCGTCTTGTTGCAGGACCTCTTGATGCCTATACGCTTCTGTATCTGTCATTGAGCATCGAAACTGCTGAAGTCGCCCATAGGCTTGCAAAGTAATGCCATGAGAACATGAGAATCTAAATCCATGCTTCGTGAATGTAGCTATTCCGCAATTAGCCGTCTATGCCGCAATGAATTATGAGTTTGAATGCACGAGCTCGAAGCACTACCGGATCGGTCGCCCGTCGTCAATGATCACCGATCGGCTGACCTCAATTGATGGCGATAACCGAGAGTTCTAAACCGCAGATCACGACGATCCACCCGAAAGGAGGGTCCTTTTACGACACAGCCCCAGGACCGCTCGAATTGATGGGCCGGTGGCTGATAGCTGATGAAGTTTCAAGAATTGGGGACTGACCACGGCCAGGTCGAAGTCACCCTTTCAACAGGCAACGGGATTGTCCCTTGCGCCAGGCCCTCCAGTCAACTCGCAGATCGCAGACCGGGCTATACGCAGTCAGTCTTTCAAGGATTAGGGCGAGGTCTGGGATTGAGGCATCATTCGTGTTTTCACCTGCCTGCTAGATCGATGAATCGAAGTGGGCCGATGATCCGGTCAGTCATTCATGCCCGGAGACTTGTGGCTTGTAGCTTGTTCGCGGTCGCTCGGTTTACGGGGATTGACTGCATGAGGTCATGATATGCTGATACGAGGTTGGACGTCATTGACATCAAGACTAGCCCATGAAGAGGTAAATTGGGAAGACAAAGCTTCAGGTCGTGCAACGATGCCCATATCATCAGCTGCATTTCTTCAGGGTCAGTGTCGATCGCTGCGCTCGCTGCCGGTCGGCACGACTCTGTTTCATAGTCGACTGCATGAGCGTCGCGCGGAATTGAGCGGAACCAATTTCTTAACACCGACGCCAGGCCTGGAGCTTGCAAATGCCTCGGCCCAACGGACATGTAGTCGTTCGTCTATCCGCGTTTGCGGTTCTGTCTCGCCATTGTCCTGAGACTCGCCGTCGATCAGAGCGGGAAGGGGTTCTTCCAGTGACCTGTGTCTATCGACCAGCCAGCCACAAGGCCCGACCTCATGGTTTTTGGAATCGTCTGAGATACGTACTTCGATCGACTTTAGGGACTTCGACTTAGCAGAACCGCACCTGTCAAGATGGCCGACAACAAGTACCAAGACAGCCTTGCGCTCGATGCCGAAACCGCTTCGTAAGGATGACCTTGCACCGCTATCTGAACGGCCGGAGGCTGATGCCACTTGTGGATTTTCTTCTCTACCCTGGATCATCTCCTTACCTCCTTTCCCGACGAAATTGGTTCTAAACTGGTTATCTCGACGGTTCTGTCTCTCCTGGATCTATCCTGGATCTGAAATCGGTCAAAATCTCTGGACTTTTCGCCTTCATCTCGACTCTTGCTCCTGGATCGGTCCCCTTCCTTTCTTCCTTCTCCCAGATTGATGCTTTCCGGAGGCGTGCATCTCGGCGGCAAGAACGTAGATTCCTCGATGGAGTCGTACGTATTCAAGCGTCGCAGCGATGGCGAGTATCAGCTAGTGGATTACTTTGGATGTCTGAGGTCGAAGTCGCAAAATGGGGGAGGTTTTGTCGGCATACGGAAGCGACAACGCGTCAAGATAGCGGGTCAGCTAAGGGCACGGTGACGGAGGACGCAGGCGGTTGAGGAGATACGCCGAAGGTCGTCCGGGACAGAGTTGGAATTCGGCTGTCGGCGAATCCGGAACGGAGGGGTGCTTTTGGCGAAACCGTACCGGGAAAGGATGTCATACAGCTAGGAACGTCTTCCGCACCCCTTTCCGTATCAGGAGCAACAAATACTTCGCCAAAACCCCCTTTTTATGCGATTTCGACCTGACTCGACGCCGCTCAAATTAAGGTAGAAGCCGTAACTAACCGTCCTTTTTGACAGGTGTCAACATCATTGACATCGGCAAGACCTACGCGTAGGTCCCCACACGGCCGGATCATGAGATCCAGCAGAGTCACTGATTTCCGCCTCATTCCCTCTTTTGTTCCGCAGCAAGATCGTCCTCGCTGCTCGAATCCTCGCCACCATCGAGAACCCCAACGATGTTTGCGTCATCAGGTAGGATCGCGCAGAGACGGACGTGCAGCTGGGAAATCCATTAACCCTGCCATTTCTTTGCGACTAGTGCCCGACCCTACGGTCACCGAGCCGTCTTGAAGTACGCCGGATTCACCGGTGCTCAGGCCATTGCTGGACGATTGTGAGTGTGGCGCGAGGGTCTCAAGCGAGCCGAATCTGATCGCCACGACCCGATAGCACCCCCGGTTCTTTCACCAACTACATCACCCGATCGTTCAAGGAGCCCCGATTGATCATCGTCACCGACCCCCGAGTTGACCACCAGGCCATCAGGGAGGCCGCTTACGTCAACATCCCGTGAGCGTCTCCCGGAAAACGTTCGCCAAAGTCGCCGTGCTGATCAGCTTGTTCGCCAAATCCCAGCGTCATTGCCCTCTGTGACACTGACGCCTCGTTGAAGTTTGTTGACGTTGCCATCCCTTGCAACAACAAGTCGCGTCACTCGATCGGTCTCGTGAGTTGCATAGCCTAAAATGAACAGCCGAACAAGATCTGACAATTCGACCACGGCGTCACAGATCTGGTACTTGCTCTGCCGAGAGGTCCTCCGTCTCCGAGGAACCATCGACCGAGGCAACTGGTCGGTCCTCCCCGATCTCTTCTTCTACCGAGACCCCGATCAGGTCGAGGCCGACAACGCCGAGAAGGCCGCTGCCCTTGTCGCCGGAAACGCCGCTGTTGAGGGTACCGTTGAGGGTGCCGTCCCCTCCGAGTGGGATGCCACCAACGCCGCTGAGCCCGCTCAGTTCGCTGCCGAGCCCACTGGCCAGGGTGAGTCAAGGTGTCGTGAGATCTGCGTTCGCCTTTCAAAGCTAAATAAAATTGTGCACATTGCCGCAGCTCTTGACTGGTCCGCTGACAACACCGCCGGTGACTGGTCCGCCGACCAGCCCGCCCAAAACTGGTAAACGCACCATACGCTTGCTCGGAACGAGGCTCGCCGTCCTCTAATAGGGAGATGTTAGAGGCGCCATTCACGACGGGTCGAATGAGAGTGGAGAGATGAGATGTATTTGCTTGGCTTTGACGGGAATGAGGGTGTTGAGATGATAATCAATTTCGAACCCAACGCGTCGCTTGGAAGCCGTACCCTTCTTTAAGACTCTCTGATCATCGCACGTTGGAGGTGGAATTGTCTACCTTCAGAGAGCAGGACGATACGCTGACCTTCGCGGGCGATATGAAACAGCACGATTTTCGATGCATCCTCGGCTTCGGAAAGACAGCCCTGGATCCACCTGTCCCTATGACGCATGGGCGTTTCATCCGCCAGATGTGTGATTGCCGCACAGACCTTCGCTTCATATTCGTAGTCGTGAAACGCGGTCGTATAAGCAGAATCGTTATGCGCCCTCAGCAATTGCGTTGAGTAGAAGTCGCAAGTCATCAGGCTGCTCTAGCGGTGCAGCGTAGCGCGAAAATCTCAGTGCGACGGCCGCGAGCAATTCTTCCGACAAACCAATGCTCATATCGCCTTGTGCTAAATTGGGCACTGAAAGACCGTTTGTATGTTGGCCTGGATCCTGGGAACGGCGAACCATTCACGGAAAATCTGATTCCATAACGTGGATAGAAAAACGAAACGGCACGTCCTCATACAAGAAATGCCTCGTACCTCACGCCAGATACGTGAGCACGTCACGATAATCTTCATTTCGCTCAATGTACTGGAACGTAAAGCCAGTATCAACATTTGCGTCCGCCGTCCAATCCGACCCTGACCGACTCACCTCTCTTTCTATGAGACTTTCCACCTGCGCCTTGATCGCCTTGACCTCGGGATGGAACAACTTTTTGACAGCGTCAATGACCTCGTTGATGAGGTCCTGCAGCTTCAGCTGCTTCTTGCTCTTCATGATGCGGACGATCTGAGCATCCAGAGTCAAGTTACGGTCCTCAAACACCTTCTCGCTGGTCTGTTTGCTCTCCTCGGCCTACGCAATCGACGTATCGCGAAGTCAGAGCGAGAAATCCGAACGTCAATACACCGCCAACGCTCACCGAAAGATCCTGCTGAAGCTGATTGATCTTGAACCGAACCTTGTCACGAGTGAATCCAGAGTTCCAGGTAAAGGTATCGGTCGGGTTGACGTCTTTTCCAGGTGGCCGCTTGACAAGCACTCGAGTCACCTTCAGAGCGTATAAAGATTGCAGCGTTCGAACCAGCTCCTCTCTCTCTGTATGACCGCCCGATCAGTCAGCAAGCGTGGACGCTCAAGTACAGGACCTCGCGGTTCCCCTTACCGATTCCGGTCCTCGCTAGCAATTCTTCAAAGTTGAGCGTGTCCACGTCGTTGAACTGCAGCAACACTGTTGCTTGGAACAAGCTGACTCCAATTTCCTTGTTTCCTCCGGGGAATCTGGCGGTCATCGTCACTGACGTGTGCTGATGACGCCACGAAAGCATTCGCCCAGAGAACGTATGCTTGTACCAGGCCTCGAAGCCGTCGAGTTCGCGTTGCATCTGTTTTCCCACGTGCTCAGCACAGACTTATGGGGCAGAATCTGAGATGACCGCATCAAGCGACTCACGCTGGGAATCAGTGCGAATTGTTCCCACCCTTTACCCAGCTGCTTGTACCTGTAGCCAGCCGGCTTTAACACAACGCTCACTCTTTAAGCACGCTGCTCGACTCACGGTGGCCACTGCCCTTGAGATAGAACGTTGACGGTCAGGTTGGTGGGGTCTTTCCCGGTCGACATGCGAAGCTCCTGGAACTTCTTATTCATGCTGTAAAGGACAATGAAAGGATCTATGAAACCGCCTTTGCAAACAAAAAAGTCGCCGAGACTCACTCCTCCGACTGGGACAAGTCCTTCATCATTGCGTCACCCGTCGTAAACTCCTCGCCGTATTCTGCCAAGGTACAGCTTCCCGTCAGAACCATCCACAAGCAAGACCATAGTGGCACTTACCGCTCTGCAACTTCTTGACCATGTTGATCTCCTCCTCGGTACTAGCACTTCTCGCGAGCAACAAACGCTTCGCCAATTGAGTGATATAAAATTCCTTGAACACATCCTTGTCCTTGGTAAACTTGACCAAGTCAACGATATCGTCGAGCACCTTTTCGAAAGCTTCTGCGGACATGGACCCTTGACCCTTCCGCATGGTCTGGTCGAGATGTTTCGCTGAGGGTTCCGATTACAAGTGTCAGCCATCAATACATCGAGACAACTAATTCTTAGCCACTGACCGATGAGCTCGGCCGGCGTGGCTTGACGAGTCTCCACTCCAGCCTTGATCCCATCACGAATCTCACTCTGGAGCGCGTTCCTTCTCTTGGTCTCTCGATTACTGGGGCCTGCCAGCTGATCATCGTTCCGCAGCGTACTCGGCTCCGATGTCAACAAGGCATCGACGGTCGATTCGCAGAATCTCTTAAAGTCGAGCAAGGTAGCCACCATCTTGGTATCGTTGGCGGGATCCGAGATGAGCTTGGTAGCTCGTTCCCTGACGTGATGGGAGAGCGCTTTGCGGAAGTCTTTGTAGGCACCGTCGCTGTCGAGGAGGACGTAAAGCTTTTGCAAAGTCTCGGCGTCCGAAGCGTTCATCGCCTCATCCAGCGCTGTATGAGTGGACAGCAAGAAACAACGTTGCGGAAACTAAATCAACGATTCACGCTCATCACCCGCCATCAAACCGAAACTTACCGGATTGAGTCATGGCAATAATCGATCCTTTCACCAACGTCGCTCTGAGCTCGCTCTTGATAGACTTCCAGACCTCGTCTCGGCCACCGGGCACGACCGCTCCGGTCGGCAAGGTCTCATCTCCAAATAGATCATGACAACGACCCTTCTCTTGCAGGCCCTTGTCTGACACCCAGGAGATATATTGCGTGTAAAGCTTCTCCTGTTGATCAGCCATACCAGCCGTGTTCTTGGAAGAGGGGGCCCGTTTGTCCACCGCCTTAGTGTAGTAATCGGTGGTGGACTGCAGGTAAGCATCAATGATGGGCGACGAGGCACCGAGATAATTGGTGGATGTTATGAAAGAGCGGACAACGTTTCGGTCGATTTGATCGAGTTCAGAGAGGGGGCCCGCAGTACCGTCCCTGAAATGAAGAATGGTGAATGAGCATTACACCCATACGGAATCAGCAGGTCCGAAACGATACGAGACTCACGAGGATAGATCGTGCCGCTCGCGATCTCCGTTGATCCAACTGACAATGGCCTGCAAGTACCTCTCCTGGATAATCTTCTCACTCAACACCGCTTCTCGGAAAGTCCTCTGAGCGACCGATCTCAGAGGATCGGTTCCAGCGGTCTGGAGGACAAACGTGCGGTCCAAGTGCAAAAGCACCGAAATCAAACGGTTCGAGCACCTCTCCCAAGCAGTCCATTTGTCCAGGATCAACCGAAGAAAAGCTGTCCCCTTGACCGAATCCCCTCCAGCGAGCACGCTAGCTCGAAGGTCTTTCCCGATGACGGTAGAGCTCTTCTCGAGCTGTCCGACCGCCTCATTGTAGATCGCGTAAGCCGTCTTTTGCCAGGCATTTGAAGAGGCAGGATCTAGCTTGATAAGGGGGGAAACGAGATTTTGACAGATTTTGAACAGAGATTCCAGCGTCTGACTGGCGGGAAGTGGCCTGTCGCCGAGGATTGTGGGAAACGTCGAGGTCAGCGTCTTGAGCGCTTGATCCGGGTCGAAAGCAGGTCGAGCAGGACCAGCTGCAATTGCGCAACCGAATCAAAACGTCGTATATCAGTTCCTGATCCTCCGATGACACTGCAATACAGGCGTGACCCACGAGCAAAAGATAGCTTGATCCGCTTGACACCGTTCTGATCGATACCCGGTTGGCTGCTGTCCCGCCTCAGAGAGGTCGTCTTGACCGCCGAAAAGGCGTTCGACCTGGATGGAAATATTATCTTGGTCGACATAGTGAAAGCAATAAGCTACTAAACTTAAGAGCCGGTATGACTCTTGGTTCTGCGATTGGAGGTGGTAGGTTATAGGTTATGACATGTCTGCCTGAGGTCGTAAGTAGCGATCGAGGAGACGGTGGATGGTGACCTCCACCTTCTCGGATCCGGGATGACGCGTCCGATCATAGCCTCGTACTGTGGGAGCTTCGAGCTTGGATTGCTATAAAATTGACAAGGCAAGACCGATCCACTCGGACAGATGGCTTATCGGTTCACGGGTGTATGGAGTGAACCGGTCGCTGTTATTCCATCAATGTAACGGAGCTAGCAGTAGCCCTTGGCAACACGTATCGTTCTTCAATCCTTCCAGCCACGGTTATATGATTATACCCTTCCACCCTGGCTCGCTCACCATGGCCACCTACTGTCCATACAACTTCTCGCTCAGTTCCCTTACCCTCGCCTTGGCTGCCCCAATACACTCGCCGACGACCTCGATACCCGCCTTGCCCGCATACCCTCCCATTCCTTCTTGCCTGACCAACCTGATCCTCGGCTCTACGGTTTTGGTCGACTTGGTTTTCGATTTTAACGTCGAGGTTGGATCTTCAGAGTCTAGAGCGATGGTGATAGTCGTCGGACAAAGTGGGAATTCGAACGCAGATGGATCGGGTAAGAGGTATTTGCTGAGCGAGCGAAGAGACGGTTGTCAGCGTCCGGTCCAGTATTTAAGTCGATCCCATAACCAGATGACCCACTTGTCAAAGATCCCGAACGTGCAAGCCAGAGGTATGCTCCTCAGATCGTCCTTCAGATTTCTCGTCTCGGTCCTCGAACAGATTGTCTGATCCGCATCCTCATCGTACGTCGCTACCGGCAAGACCGCTATATTTCCCATGACAAACACAGCACGAAGCAGATGTCCAGCTCGTCAGCGTCTATCTCGCCGTGTGTCGACCATTTGACTATCTCGAGAGACCAATGGTTGAGGTAAGGGAACGAGAAACTTACTATTCCGTAAAGCCGTCATTACTGCCAATACGGCAGCGTCAAAAGCGTTCCCGTCGTAGTTGATGCAGACGATGTCGATGTACAACACCCAGGCTGACTTTCCCGGTCGGATCCCGAGCTTTCTTAGTGGTAGTACATTTGATCTATCGCCAGATCCAGGATCAGATTCAGAATTAGGACACTTTGGGTTGGAAGACGGTAGATGCAGGATGAAAGGCAGAAAAGGGTATGCCTCTTACGAGATGAGGAGGTCATAAATCTGTTGTGAAAAGACCTGCGCCTCGTCTACCGGTGGTCCAGGCTTGAAGTTGGGTGATGAGATGGCAGGAAGGTCGACGTTCGGTACTGTCATCGTAAAAGCACGTCGGCTATATCTATTCAGCTTGCGTCTCCTTCAAAGCGGGGCTGTTTTGCTCTTAGCTAAACGACTCACCCAGCCACCCCTCATTCGGGCGATCCCAATCTGGTTCTGCCGTCTCTGCCTTGATTCCACAGACCACTGTCGTGTCCCCCAACCTGATCAGAGCCGATCCGTTCGCGGTCGATACCGCACCTATAAGTACCGCCAAATGGACCGGATCAGCAGCGCAATGCAGCCCAACAGCCCAGTGGAATACAATTTCTCACCGGCATTGACTCCGACTTCTCTCCAGCTTTCCGTCGGTCTCCCATCTGGCCGTCGATCGTGCTCCAAGAACCGAGAAAGGTATTTCCGAGGATACAGTCGCTTGAACGCTGCGGCCTCTACGGCTGGATCCAGCTGCGATGGAGCAGATTGCGAGGGAGTACTAGTGGTTTGTGCTACGGATGTCATGGCTAATACTTGATGTCTTCTTTTAGGTGACTTGAGAGTCGAGGTACAGAGTGTTTGACGGTTCGATCATGCCGATCATGCCAACCCAAAGTTCTTACGTTCTTACGAACTCGAACTGAATCTGCCTCGAGATCCCGCTCTGCTCTCGTAAAATCTCTCGTAAGCTCGGGAACTGACTAGAGCGCGAGCTCTCTGTTGATCTCCGGGCGTTCTAGAGGATGGCGACAATCAACTCTTTCTTGAACAACTTGTTAACATGAGACTGTTTCTCGAATGGATCCATCATTCCATACTGATTATCCCCATGAGGATTATTTAGATATGAAAAAAGGCTAATGTAAGCCGACCTCTGCTTGTCTAGGATCGGACCCTCTGCACATCTGCCTCGACCTCTTCTTGGCACAACAAAGCTATGAGCTACAAGCCATGCACCGGCGCACCGGCCATATGTCTACGTCAAGGCCCAGTTGTGATACCCCTGCGGCCTATCAAGCTGATCATGAGACGCTTTAGCGCCCTATAACGAGACTTGAGCCGCTCAAGGTCGCCAACCATGCTAGTCTCCGGTACGGCCATAGTATGACTCCATCACATTCATCCGGTTCAGGTTTCGACTCCCATGAAATGCGTATATGTATAGCTCTCCATACCTCGAGACAACATCGACAGACCATGCGATTGATATACAACTCCGTTGACCGTCAAACACACCCATTGTATAGCCCTGAATCACTGATACAGGCATCCGATCACATGATGGTACATGCCTCATCCCCGAAACCCTAGAGACAATAATCCTCCCACCAAAGTCAGCTCGATGCTTCTTCAATATGACCTATATTGAACTTGCGACGCTGGCGACTCACCAAACCCTCCGGCATCTCCCCCATGACCTCTTCGGGCGGACTCCCCATCTCCTGCATCCGACACATGAGGTCATAGACCTCTTTCCTCTTCTCCTCATCGTCATCTGAATAACCCGGTCGTCGGAAGAGATCCAGGATTTGGGATATTATTTGCGATTGGGTCTCGTAGTTTGACAATTGGGTGGGGGGGATTGTTGGGTTGCTTCTTTGGGCGGTCAGGTAGGGAGGGTACTACGAGCATGCAAGTGGAGGTTGCAGAAGGTAAGCTGGGAGCGATCCGAGACGACAGAGAGCGAACGAAGGCGAGAATGAACGCAGACTGACCTTCTCTGCCAACTCTTCCAATGGCTCCATCAGAATCTCCTTGGTCATCAACCCTCTCATCATCCCATCCAACACCCCGCCCATCCCTTCGTCTCCACCTTCTCCCAGAGCTCCTCCAGCTTTTCCGTCAAGACCTAGACTGGCGCTTAGGGCGGAGAGGTCTAGCCCGTCGAGATCGAGATCTCCTAAAGCGTTCGGGTTCGAAGTCAGTTGAGCGAGCAGAGCCATCAGGGGGTCTTGAGCTGCGGGCTGTATTGAACATTTATATAATGGGCCGGAGTCAGCTTGATTTCGGTCAATCGTCCTGCTCATCCTTTCGCGTCATCGCCACAAAGGAAGCCTCCATGGCCGTAGGAGCCAAGACGAGAACGACCCGGAGACTCGCCTTGCTCTTCTTAGCATCATCTGCACCTTCCTTGAGATTCCTCATCGTCCGCTCGATCGTCTCTTCGAACGATAACCCCTGATCTTTACTGGTTCCCGATGGTGTTATTCTGTCTGACTTTGCTGTCCCTGTGGCCTGTGGTCGAGATGATCCGCCATTTGATTCTGATTTGCTTGTACTCGCGCTCTTGCTGGCGGTATCGGTAGAAGGTACACCGAACGAACCGAGGTCGAGGTCGTCCATATTACCAGAGAGGAGTTTATCGAGAAGGGCTTGCATTTGAGCTTCATCCGGTTCCCCTGTTTCGGAGTGAGCTTGATTCGGTGCCGAGGTGGATGTTCCAATTGGGCCAGTATTTGTGGTAGGACCTCCCATCCCGAGTTCCCGCAGGAGAGACTCCATACCTCTCGCTAGCTCTGCTTCGAACTCTGGATCTACATCTTCCTCTCCATCTTGTGCTGTGGGTTCGTTTGTCGTCCGATTGGAAGCAGGAGCTGTGGTCTTGGTATGAGTGGGATTCGGGGGCGGAGGCGCAGGTACGGGTTTTGAAAAGGTCGGGAGGATGTCTACATCACATTCCAAAAAAAGGTCAGTCGGTTTAGTATTCGCTGGCTTGATCCGAGAGTCGCTGCAGACTAGCGAGAGAGATAGGCAGACAAGCAGGCCGGAAGCTTACCATCCAGATCGTCCAAGTCTTCATCTTCCGGGTCGTCCGTAGGATTTCGGTGTGACATGATTCGAGACCTCTCAAGTTCTTTGCCGAAATAGCTAGCGTGTCAAGGCGCAAGACGTGGACGAGGTTGTGTTGAGCTGTTGAGCTGTTGAAGACTGTTGTAGGCTGTTGTCACCGTGAATCATGCTTCGGTCACCTGTACGCCTGCCTGTACCCACTTGCCGAGGTAACCGGGCAGGCTGTCACCTGGGGACGGGGCGACGCGCACGAATAGAGAGGCGGAGGCAGCGCGAGCAGGGAGGTTTGACCTAGGTTTAAGAGCGTGAATATTTTGGTTTTAATGTATATAACAGCTTTTTGGAAGGCAAACATCAATTGCTGATTAATTCAGTGGCCGCCGTGGCCAATTGGCTAAGGTGCCGCGCTCGATTGTTCCCCTTTTCCGCCACTGAGGAAGACAGGGACGATCACCTCCTGGCAACCAACCCAGAGCATGAAAGCAATGTCGCCTTCTATCCCTATGGGGATGACTTGCCCTTACAGAACCTGCAACAACGTTGCATGTCCGTCGGACCGAGCTGGGACGACATCGTCTCCCTCATCGTCGTCAAGGGGCCTCTTGGGACCCCTCTGCTCACCGGGACGTTTCATCATACTCTTTTTTAACATCCTACGGCAGTCGGCCTTCTCTCTGTTTCTGGTCCCACATATCCCCATAAGTAATAGTCGCAATCCTTGTTCTTTGCCCGTGTGGCGAGATCGGTATGATCATGAATCACCTCGCGTGCATATACGCGTGCGTACGAGTATCCAAATCCGGCTTCGCATGTCTCCGGGGCTGCAGGTTTAGTTCTCAATTGGTGCAGTCTCTATCCTGTCCCTCGCCCAGGCGATTTGTGGCTATCACACACAGTCGCCATGCCGCTGTCGAGATCAAATTGGCCTTGGAGATGGCGAGAAACGAGGCAGGTCGAACGCTTGTAAAATGGGGCGAGCGGGACTTGCAGGAATTGTCTGCCCGAGATGAGAGAGTCGAGTAGTGCATGATGAGGATCCACCGTGCGGCATTAATTGCCAAATAGGCCAATCATGCCGCTCTTGCAAAGCCGACTCTGGGGAGCAAGCGCATCCAGAACAGTACAGCCGTTTTCATGGGTCAGACTAGAGTAAGGGAAGCAAGAGTTGCGACGCGTGCGGCAAGGCCTGCAAGAGATGCAGCAGGAAGAAGTGCGACAAAGGCGAAGAACGCGAGGAAGGTTAGGGTAGAGAAGGCGCGTGCGTGGTATCACAGTACATCGAGAGTGTCTATGTCAACTTCGCGATACCAAGATCCCGGTTGCCCGGGAGAGGAAATACTGTTAGGTGCGATCACCGAGTATGACGATCGGACTGGGCCAAAATAGTGATTTGACCCAGACGCGATCCGTTGCCGGATTTAATTTCAAGTTAAGTTCGGGCGGCGACTTTGCAAGCGCAGCGATATTATCAACCTTGTCGTGTGTTCGGTGCTCCTGCCCACAATGGTAATTGGCAAGAGTGCCAGATCCGTCTCGTCAAGGGCAAACTCGATGTCTTCCAGATGAACATTCGCGCTCTTGGGGTGGCAGGGGAGCGTCGAGAGATCTGATCTGGTTCGGCGCGGTGTGTATATGAGTGGAATAAGTCCGCTAAGCGGAGTCCTCCTTCGGACTGAGGCCAACAGATCGAAGGATAAGCGATGACGCCATTTCGGCTTAAAATGCTCGATCTTCCGAGCGACATAAACCCCAATTTTCATAGCAAAAAAGCTCATACCCAACGCGGACGGACCCGACAACACAATCGATGGCAAGGGCACAGCAAGACGAACTGGACGGATTGAGGTAGGGATGAATCGACTGCGGAGAATTATAAAATCGTTATGCGATCCCGCCCACTTGGCTCAATGTTCGATGTAAGTGGTAAGCTACCACGAGTTGACCGTCTCGATATCCCCACCGGGAGGGCTAATCAGCAGTGAATATTACGTTTGACTTCATTGACGTGCAATACAAACTTCTTTTCTCGATCTCGGCGCCCCTCTCAACGCAATAACGCCACCATGCCACCTACACATTGCCTTTTCCCAAATGAAACGCTCTCGTCCTGATGATTTGTTCTTTCCAGCTTAGAGCCTGAATAAGTTGGAAACACCGTCTGGAACTTTCTCTGCTATCGGACAAAGATGTAAACCGTGTCTTCCGGGATAGTATACGGAGGGCGCTTTGGCTGAGTAGGATCGATCGTGACCATCGCCAACAACGGGTCCCCTGGCTCTTTATGACTTGCTAGAAGCAAGCA